>NC_050580.1:202209068-202540870 GCF_011100635.1 Trichosurus vulpecula
TAACATAACAGAAAAAGAAACTGATAAATGCTGGATGGGAGGCGAAAAATGGGTACATTAATGCATTGTTAGTGGAGTTGTGAACAGATGCAACCATTATGGAGAACAATTTCGACCTATGTCCAAACAACTAAAAAGCTACATACTCTTTGATCCACTATTAGGTCTGAATTCCAAAGAGATTAAATAAAAAGTTAAAGGACCTATATATACAAAAATATTTTAGCAGGTTTTTTTTTCTTGTGGCAAAGAAATAGAAATCAAGGCATGCCCATTATATGGGGAATGAATGAACAAGTTGTGGCATAAGATTGCGATGGAATACTTTTGTGCTATAAGAAATGATGAGGAAATGCTATAGAAAATGAGATAATACAGCACTTTTTGCAGATGTTTTGATGATATATTTGGAAAATACCAAAGATAGCTGTAACAACAATTCGGCTAGCAGCTGCTGTAGGGGTATAAGACCCAACAAGACCAGCAACAAGAGCTGCCAGCACAGGTTCTTTTGACCTGCTTTACTAAGGAAAGTAACTTTAAGGGGTTAACAATCTCACTTTAATTAAACATACAAATTTCATTCACTTAGTTCAAGAGGAAAAGCCAGCACCCTGAACTTCAGAGCACATACAAATAAATTACAGACAGAAACAATATAAACAGACCAAATCACCAGAGAAAACCAATGGGTCTGGGTTAGGAAAGTTGGGGGGCAGTTACAACAGCTTGCCACTCTTCCAGTGAGTGAGACCCTCAAAAGGAAAAACACCAGCCTCTGAGTTTATATACCCTGTTCAGGGTCAAAGGGCGTCACAGCATGCAACTCAAACCCATGTGACCTAAAAGTTTCTGGCATCACAAACATGTGACTCAAACCCATGTAAACTAGGCTTTCCCTTGGGGCAAGCAGGTCATCAAAGATTCCCGATTTAATCAAAGAAACAAAGGCCGGACTCATAAAGGGCACTTGATTAAATAAGTGCTCCAAAAGAGGAAACAGTAAAAAAAAAAAATTCCCACCTTAATTACTGACACAATGACTAAAAAGTTAGTTGAAAAAATGAATAATTTTTAGCAAAGATATAAATCCATATATATCATCAGCATACCTATATATCCCAAAAAACCTGCAAGAAGAGATAGTATGAGTTACCCTATTTAAAATAACTCTAGACAGTATAAAGTACCTGGGGGTACACCTGCCAAAAAACAAACATGGGAATTACATAGCAAATTTATTTTTAAAATATTTTTATACAAATAAATCCAGATTTAAATAATTGGAGAAATATTAATTGTTCATAGGCAAGGAGGGCCAATATAACAAAAATGACAATTTCACCTAAACTAATTTATATATTCAATTACGAATTAAATTACCAATTAATTACCAATTAAATTACCAAAAAATTATTTTACTGAGTTAGAAAAAATGCTAAAAATATTCATTTGAAAGAACAAAAGGTCACAAATATCAAATGAAATGAACAAAAATCAAATGAAAAAAAATGTAAAGGAAGGAGGTTTAGCAGTACCAGATCTCAAACTATATCCTAAAGCAGAAATTATCAAAACTATCTAGTGCTAGCTAAGAAATTAAAAGGTAGATCCATGAAACAGAGTAGACATATAATTTACAACAGCAAATGACTGTAGTAACCTTGCATTTGACAAATGTAAAGACAAGTTTTGGGGATAAGAATTCATTATTTGGTAAAAATTGTTCAGAATAATGGAAAGCAGCCTGACAGAAATTGGACATAGATCAATATCTTGCACCATTTACCAAGATAAGGTCAAAATGGATACATGACCTAGATATAAAGAGAGGTATTACAAGAAAATGTGAAGAACATGGAACATATTATCTATCAGACTAGTGGATAGGTGAACAATTTATGAATAAACAAGCAATAGAAAACAGCATGAGGCATAAAATGGATAATTTTGATCACATTAAATTGAAAAAGTTTTGTACAACTAAAACAAATGTAGCCAAGATCAGAAGGAAAGCAGAAAATTGAGGGGAAATTTTTATAGACAGTTTCTCAGAAAAAGATCTCATTTCTCAAATACATAAAGGACTTTGTCAAATACATAAGAATATGAATCATTCCACCACTGATAAATGGTCAAAGCATATGAACAGTTTTCAGATGAAGAAATCAAAACAATTTGTAGTCATATAAAAATGCCCTAAATCACTATTGATTAGAGAAATACAGATTAAAATAACCTTGAGATATCATTTTACACCTATCAAAATGGCTAAAATGATTGAAGGGAAAAGTGACAAATGTTGGAGAGGATATGGAAAAATTTGGACACTAATTCACTGTTGGTCGAATTTGAACTGATTCAACCTTTTTGGAGAGCAATCTATAATATGCCTAAAGAGCTTAAAGTGCCTATACCCTTTGTCCTAGCAATCCCAATAATAGGTCTGTTTCAAAAAATGATTAGGGAACAATGAAAAGAACTCATATGTTCTCAAATACTTATAGCAGCTCTCTTTTTGGTGTCAAAGAACTGAAAATTGCAGGGATGCCCATCAACTGGGGAATGTCCAAACAAGTTATGGTACAAGATCATGAGGATATACTACTATACTATAAGAAATGATGAGGTCAATGATCTTAGAAAAAACATGGATAGACTTGCATGAAATAATGAAGAACAAAATGAGCAGAATCAAGAGAACTTTGTATATATTATATAAATTGTGAAAAAGCTTAGAAAAAAATACAAGAAAAATTTTTAAAAAGTATGTTTCAATTTGAGTTCAGACTCTACCAATTCTTTTTCTGGAGATGGATAGCATTTTTCTAAGTCCTTCAGAATTGTCTTGGATTGTTGTATTGCTAAGAATAGTTAAGTCATTCACAGTTGATCATCTTACGATATTGCTGTTACTGTACGCAATGTTCTCCTGGTTCTGCTCACTTCATTTGTATCAGTTCACATAAGGTCTTTCCAGGTTTTTCTGAGAGCATCCTGCTCATGATTTCTTGTAACACAATAGTATTTCTTCACAATCATATGCAACAACTTGTTCAGAGATCAAGTTCTGAGAACCAAGATGACAGAATAAGCAGTAAACTACTGTAACTCTCCGATACTCACTTCCAAACAACCATAAAATAGAGCCCCCAAAGAAATTCTGGAACAGCAGAACCAGCAAAAAGACAGGGTGAAATAATCTTTTAGCCCAAGAAACTTGGAAGATAGGCAAGAAAGGTCCCTCTCACTAGAATGAAAAGGGAGTGTAGTCCAGGATGAGAAGTATCCCAGCAAGCCAGCAGTAAGCCCCACTTCAGAAAACCAGAGTAAGATCCTAAGCCCCAGTGTGGCATAGCAGGCAAATGCCAAAACAAGGACCACCCACCCCACATGCCTTAGTATAGCCAGGGGAACTGCCTCCAACTCTAAGAACCACCATATGCAGTAGCACAGCCCTGGGCAAACAGATGCCAACCCTACAGATGCCTAGGCAAACAGGCCAGCACCACCCTGCCATGCTTCAGCATAACCCTGGGCAAATAGGCAGTCTCCAGAGGCCAGAACACCATGTGCATCAGTGTACCCATGAGGAAACACAAAGAAACCCAGAAACACCCCACCAGACCTCAGCACATTCCAGACACCACTACTAGGATCCCAGTTCAGCACCATGTAAGCTGCCAGACCCCAACAGCCTCCAGCAGTGCCAGCCAACCCCACTCCACCCCATCAGTATAGCACCAGACATAAGGGCAACATCAGTGCAGCACCAGGTAAATAGCTAGAGCCTGTAGCCACCAGCACAGAAGGTAGAAGACAATGCCCCTTCCACCCTGGGAGCAAAACTCAGATTTAAAAGAAAGGAAAAAGGCCAAAACAATGACAAGCTAAAAACAACAACAACAAAAAAATTTGACCACAGAAAGTTATGATGACAGAGAAGACCAAGGAACAAACTCAGAAGAGGACAATAATGTCAAAACACCTATGAGCAAAATCCCACAGAAAAATAGGAAGTGGTCTCAAGCCCAGAAAGAAATCATGGAAGAGCTCAAAAAGGAGCTTAAAAATCATATAAGAGGTGTAGAACAAAAAATGGGAAAAGAAATGAGAGTGATGCAAGAGAATTGTGAAAAAAAGACTCAACAGCTTGGAAAACTACTTACAAAGTAGGGTTGGTCAAATGGAAAAAAGAGATACAAAAATCCACTGAAGAAAACAACTCCTTAGAGAGTATAATTGGCCAAATGGAAGAGAAAGTACAAAAGCTAATTGAGGAAAACAACACCTTAACATTTAAAATTGGGCAACTGGAAGCTGATGACTCTATGAGATATAAATCAGTTAAACAAGTTCAATGAATGGAAAAATGGAAGAAAATGTAAAATACTTCATAGGAAAAACAACTGACCTAGAAAACAGATCCAAAAGAGATAATGTCAGAATCACTGGAGCACGTGAAAGCCATAATCAAAAGAAAGGACCCAGACATATCTTTCAAGAAATTATCAAGGAAAACTCTCCTGATGTCCTGGAACCAGAAGGCAAAATAGGCTTTGAAAGAATCCACCAATCACCTTAGGAAAGAGATCCCAAAGCAAAACCCCAAAGGAACATTACTGCCAAATTTTGGAACTATCAGGTCAAGAAAAAAATACTACAAGCAGCCAGAAAGAAACAATTAGGGAGTCACAATCAGGATCACATGGGATTTGGCAGCTACAACCTTAAAGGATGGGAGATGATGGAACATGATAATCTGGAGGGCAAAGGAGTGAGGACTACAACCAAGAATCACTTACCAAGCAAAATTAAGGATAATATATCAAAGGAAAAAATTATCATTCAGTGAAATAGAAGAATTTCAAGCGTCTATAAGGAGAAGACCAATCAAAAATTTGACCACCAATATCAAGATTCTAGAGAAGAATTAACAGGTAAAAGGGGAAAAGAAAACATAAGGGATTTGAAAGAGCTAGGCTGTTTACATCCCTACATGGGAAGATGTAACTTGTAACTCTTGAAAATTGTATGACTAACAGAACAGATAGATGGAATATACATAGACAGAGGGTATAGGTATAAGGTGAATTTGAAGAAATGACAAAAAATTAAGGGATAAAAAAAGAGTACAATGGATTCAGAAGGAAGAGAGAACTAGAATGTGTCAGATTATTTCACATGAAGATGTGTGAAAGACCTATTACAGTGAGAGGAAATACGGGAGGGTGGGCAATGGGCAATGCTTGAACCTTTCTCTCATCACTATTAGCTCAGAGAGAATAATATACCCAGTAAGTTGAATATAGAAATCTATCTTAACCAACAGGGAAGTAGGAGGGGAGGAGATTAAGTAAAGGACATGGGGGTGGGGTGTGACAGAAGGAAGGGCAGATAAAGGGAGGTAGTAGAGAGAAGCAAAACTCTGGTGAGGGGGAAAGGATGAAAAGAGAGAGAAGACAAACAGGAGGAAGAATAGGGTGGAGGGAAATGCACAGGTAGTAATCATAACTATGAATGTGAATGGGATGAAACTCTCCCATAAAATGGAAGTGAATAGCTGAGTGGACAAAAAACTAGAATCCTACAATATGTTGCTTACAAGAAACACAACTTAAACAGAGAGACACACACAGAGTAAAGTTTAGGGGCTGGAGCAGAATGTATTGTGCTTTAGCTGAGAAAAAAAGAAGCAGGGGTAGCAACCCTGATCTTAGACAAAGTAAAAGCAAAAATAGACTTAATTAAAAGAGATAAAGCAGGAAACTACATCTTGCTAAAAGGTACCATAGACAATGAAGCAAATTAGAAGAGCAAGGAATAGTCTATCTGTCAGATCTATGAAGAGGGGAAGAATTCATGACCAAACAAGAGATAGAGAGCATTATGAAAGGCAGAATAGACAATTTTGGAAAAGCTATTATACAAACAAAACCAATGTAACGAAGATTAGAAGGAAAGCAGAATTCTGGGAAACAATCTTTACAGCAAGTATCTTTGAAAAAGGCCTCCTTTCTCAAATACACAGAGAACTAAGTCAAAAAATATGAGCTATCCCCAGTTGATAAATGGTTAAAGGATATGAATAGGCAGTTTGCAGATGAAGAAATCAACCTATCTATAGGTATATGAGGAAGTGTTCTAAATCACTGTAAAACAACTCTGAAATACCACCTCACACCTATCAGGTTGGCTAATATGACAAAGAAAGAAAATGATAAATGTTGGAGAGGATGTGAGAAAATTGGGACACTGATGCATTGTTGGCAGAGTTGTGAACTGATCCAACTACTGTGGAGAGCAATTTGGAACTATGCCCAGAGGGTCATAAAACTGTGTATACCCTTTGAGCAGCCAGCAATATCACTATTAGGTCTGTATCCCAAAGAGATTATAAACAAGAGAAAGGACCAACATGTGCAAAAATATTTATAAGAGCCCTATTTATGGTGACAAAATATTGGAAATTGAGGGGAATGGCTGAACAAGCTGTAGTATGTGAATGTAATGGAATACTATTGTGCAATAAGAAATGATAAGCAGGCAGATTTCAGAAAAACCTGGAAAGACTTGTGCAAACTGATGCAAAGTGAAATGAGCAGAACCAGGAAAACATTGTATGCAGTATCAGCAACATTGTGTGATGATCAACTATGAATGGCCCACTCTTCTCAGCAACACAATAATCCAAATCAAGTACAAAGAACTCATGAAGGAAAATGCTATCCATATCCAGATAAAGAACTGATGGACTCTGAATACAGATCAAAACACATATTTTTCATTTACTTAATTCTCTCTCATGTTTTTTTTTTCCTTTTTATCTGTTTCTTCTTCCACAAATGTGACAAACATGGGAATACATTTTACAAGATAGCACATGTATAAACTATGTCAAACTGCCTACCATTTTCAGAAGAGGGGAGGGAAGGGAGGGAGAAAAAAATGGAATTCAAAATCTTGTAAAAATGAATGCTAAAGTTGTTTATTATTTCAAGTAGTTTTATATGAAGGTGATGGAATACTATTGTGCCATAAGAAATGGGGATGATGCAGACTTCATAACAACCTGGAAAAACCTACACGACATAATGCTGAGTGAGCGGAGCAGAGCCAGGAGAACGTTGTGCACAGCCACAGATATATGGATTCCGTGAGGACCAACCCTGACATACTGCACTTTTCTCAGCAACCTAAGGGGCAAGGACAACTCCAGGGGACTCACGATGGAGAATGCTATCTTCATCGAGACAAAGAACTGCGAAGTTTGAATACAGACTGAGGCACACTACATGCTTGCCTTTTCTGCTTCTCTTTTGTTTTTGTTTTTGGGTTTTTTTTTTGGTTCTGTTTCTTCTTTCTCATGATTCATTCCATTGGTCAAAATTCTTCTCCACGACTTGACTAGTGCATAAATTAATTCAATGCGAAGTTATACATGACAGTTTTATGATACTTCATGCCGTCTTGGGGGGGGAGGGGGGAGGGAGGGGAGAAAAACTGGAACTCAAAACTATGTAGAACCGTGTGTGGTAAACTAAAAATAAATAAAGAAATTTATTAAAAAAATGAATGCTAAAAATTTTCTTGATATGTAATTGAGGAAAAACTAAAATACTATTTAAAGCAAAACAAACAAACCCATACAACTTGTTCTGTTGTTCCCCAATTAATGGTCATTCCCTCAATTTCCAATTCTTTGAAAGAGCTGCTACAAATAGTTTTGCATATGTAGATCTTTTTCCTTTTTTTAATCTGTTTGGGATATGGACCTAATAGTGGTATTGCTTGGTCAAAGGGAATGGATGGTTTTAGAGCCCTTTGGGCATAGTTCCAAATTGCTCTACAGAATGGTTAAATCAGTGTATAACACTTCACCAACAGTGTATTAGTGTCTCAATTTTATCACATTCACTCCAACATTTGTCAATTTCCTTTTATGTCATATTAGCCAATCTGATAGATGTAGGATGGTAGATCAGAGTTGTTTTAATCTGCATTTCTCTAAGCAATAGTTATTTAGAGCATTTTTTCTTTCTTTTTTAAAAGATTAATTTATTTATTTTTAGTTTTCAACATTCATTTCCACAAGATTTTGAGTTACAAATTTTCTCCCCATCTCTACCCTCCTCCCACCCCAAGATGGAATGTATTCTGATTGCCCCTTTCCCCACTCTGCCCTCCCATCTATCACCCTACTCCCCTCCCCTCACTTATCCCCTTCCCCCTTACTTTCTTGTAGGGCCAGATAGACTTCCATACCCCATTGTCTGCATGTCTTATTTCCCAGTTGCATGTAAAAACAATTTTTGACATTTGTCTTTAGAACTTTGATTTCTAAATTCTCTCCCTTCTTCCCTCCCCACCCACCATCCTTGAGAAGGCAAGCAATTCAATATAGGTTATATATGTGTCATTATGCAAAACACTTCCATAATAGTCAGGTTGTGAAAGACTAACTATATTTCCCTCCATCCTATCCCATCCCCCATTTATTCAAATTTCTCCTTTGACCCTGTCCCTTTTCAAAAGTATTTGCTTTTGACTACCCTTTCCCTCAATCTGCCTTCTTTAATTCTCCCCCATCCCCTTCCCCCTACTTTTTCTGTAGGGTAAGATACCCAGTTGAGTGTGTATGTTATTTCTTCCTTAAGCTTAATCCGATGAGAGCAAGGTTCATTCATTCTCGTTCACCTATCCCCTCTTCCCTTCCATATAACAGCTTTTTTGCCTCTTTTATGTGAAATAATTTACTCCATTCTATCTCTCCCTTTCTCCTTCTCCCAATGTATTCCTTTCTCACCCCTTAATTTTATTTTTTAGGTATCATCCCTTCATATTCAACTCACTCTCTGCCCTCTGTGTATCTATCTGTCTATCTATCCATCTATCTATCTGTCTATCTATCTATCTAATCTATCTATCTGTATGTATGTATGTATGTATGTATGTATGTATGTATGTATATTCCCTTCAACTACCCTAATACTGAGAAAGGTCTCATGAGTTACAAATATCACCATTCCATGTAGGAATGTAAACAGTTCAACTTTAATAAGTCCCTTATGATTTCTCTTCCCTGTTTACCTTTTCATGCTTCTCTTGAGTCTTGCATTTGAAAGACAAATTTTATATTCAGCTCTGGTCTTTTCATCAAGAATGCTTGAAATCCTCTATTCCACTGAAAATCCATTTTTTTTTGCCCTGAAGTATTATACTCAGTTTTGCTGGGTAGGTCATTCTTGGTTTTAATCCTAGCTCCTTTGACCTCTGGAATATCGTATTCCAAGCCCTTTGATCACTTAAGGTAGAAGTTGCTAGATCTTGTGTTATCCTGATTATGTTTCCACAATACTCAAATTGTTTCTTTCTGGCTGCTTGCAATATTTTCTCCTTGATCTGGGAACTGTGGAATTTGACTACAATATGCCTAGGAGTTTTCCTTTTGGGATCTTTTTCAAGAGGTAAGATGTCTAAGCTCCTTTTTAATTGATCATGACTTTCAGATAGTCCAATAATTTTTAAATTATCTCTCCTGGATCTATTCTCCAGGTTAGTGGTTTTTCCAATGAGATATTTCATGTGTTCTGTTTTTTCATTCTTTTGGTTCTGGTTTATAGTTCCTTGATTTCTCATAAAGTTATTAGCTTCCATTTGCTCCATTCTAATTTTCAAGGAATTATTTTCCTGAGTTGGAGCCATGATAGCAGCCAGAAAGCAGCAACTTGCTTAAGGTCCCCCTCACGTCCCTCCAGACACCTATAAAAATGGCTCTGAACAAATTCTAGAGCTGCAGAACCCATGAAATAGCAAAGGGAAGCAGGGCTCCATCCCAGGACATCCTGGATGGTTGCTGGGAAGGGTCTATCACATGGAGCTGGGAGCTGAGCAGAGCAGAGCCCAGCCTTGGCTGTGTCAGAACCAACCAGACCAGGAGCTGGGTGGAACAGGCATAGCACCCTGAATCAGTGAGCTGTGGCAGTTACCAAACTTCTCAACCCACAAATGACAAAGTCAAAAGAGAAGGTTAGTGGGAAAAACTGCTGGCACAGAGTGAGAGGAGTGCATGGTCGGCCACTGCCCCAGGGGTGGTGGAGGTGGTGCAACTCTGAGGCTGCTTACAGAGCTACAACTGCAGTTGCCTCCAGCCCCAGGCCCACCTGGTGGGAGGAATGAAGTGGCAGATTAGAGCAAGAGTGCAAAACCTGCTTTACCCAACCTGAATCTGGACTGAAATCCTGGTTGGCGATTCTTGGGGGAGAAGGAGCACTGGTGTGGCAGAGCTTTCTGTGTAGAAGTAGCTCTGTAAATAGCAGCACAGCTGCTCAAGCTTGAGACAAAGCACTCTCTACTCTACAAACAGTCTTACCCAGAAAAAAACTCAAGAGTCAAGTAGTTGGATGGGAACATGAACAGGCAGTGAAAATGGTCTCAAATTCAGACTCAGACTTTGGTGACAAAGAAGACCAAAACATACATCAAAAGCATCCAAGGAAAACATGAATTGGTCTCAGGCCATGGAAGAGCTCAAAAAGGATTTGGAAAAGCAAGTAAGAGAAGCAGAAGAAAAATTGGGAAGAGAATTGAGAGTGATGTGAGAAAACCATGAAAAAGAAGTCAATGACTTGTTAAAGGAGACCCAAAAAATACTGAAGAAAATAACACCTTAAAAATAGACTAACTCAAATGGCAAAAGAGCTACAAAAAGCCAAGGCAGAGAAGAATGCCTTGAAAGGCAGAATTAGCCAAATGGAAAAGGAGGTCCAAAAGACCACTGAAGAAAATATTATCTCAAATTTAGATTGGAGCAAGTGGAAGCTATTGACTTTATGAGAAATCAAGATATTATAAAACAGAACCAAAGGAATGACAAAGTGGAAGACAATGTGAAATATCTCATTGGAAAAACCACTGACCCAGAAAATAGGTCCAGGAGAGACAATTTAAAAATTATTGGACTATCTGAAAGCCATGATCAAAAAAAAAGCCTAGATAGCATCTTTCAAGAAATTATCAAGGAAAATTGCCCTAACATTCTAGAGCCAGAGGGTAAAATAGAAATTGAAAGAATCCACCGATCACCTCTTGACAAAGATCCCAAAAAGAAAACTCCTAGGATTATTGTCTCCAAATTCCAGAGCCCCCAGCTCAAGGAGGAAATACTGCCAGCAGCCAGAAAGAAACAATTTGAGTATTGTGAAAACACAATCAGGATAATACAAGATCTAGCAACTTCTACATCAAGGGATCAAAAGGCCTGGAATATGATATTCTGGAGGTCAGTAGAGCTGGGATTAAAACCAAGAATCACCTACCCAGCAAAATTGAGTATAATGCGCCAAGGCAAAATATGGATTTTCAATAAAATAGAGGACTTTCAAGATTTCTCGGTGAAAAGACCAGAGCTGAATAGAAAATTTGACTTTCAAACCCAAGAATCAAGGGAAGCATGAAAAGGTAAACAAGAAAGAGAAATCATAAGGGACTTACTAAAGTTGAACTGTTTTGTTTACACTGCTACATGGAAAAAGGATGTGTGTAATTCATGAGAGCTCATTATTAGGATAGCTGAATGGAATATACATGTGTTTATATATAAATATATATATGTGTATATATATATATATATGTGTGTGTGTGTGTGTGTGTGTAGTATTTGGGTAGCTGAAGGGAATATACATGTGTGTATATATATATATATATATATGTGTGTGTGTGTGTGTGTTTGTATGTATGTATGCATAGATATATAGACAGAGGGCACAGGGTGAGTTGAATATGAAGGGATGATATCTAAAAAAATAAAATTAAATTAAGGGATGAAAAAGGAATATACTGAGAGAAGGAGAAAGGAAGAGATAGAATGGGGTAAATTGTCTCACATAAAAGTGACAAGAAAAAGCAGTTCTGTGGGAAGGGAAGAGGCGGCAGGTGAGGGGGAATCATTGAATATTACTCTCATCAGATTTGACTTAAGGAGGAAATAACATACACACTCAGTGGGGTATCTTACCCCGCAGGAAAGAAGGATGAAGGGGATAAACAAGGGCGGAAGATAGAAGGGAGGGCAGATAGGGGGAGGAGGTAATCAAAAGCAAACACTTTTGAAAAGGGACAGGGTTAAGGGAGAAAACTGAATAAAGGGGGACAGGATAGGAGGGAGCAAAATATAGTCTTTCACAATATAAGTATTGTGGAAGGGTTTTACATAATGATACATGTGTGGCCTATGTTGCATTACTTGCCTTCTTAGGGAGGGTGGGTGGGGAGGGAATAGGGAAGAGAATTTGGAACTCAAAGTTTTAAAAGCAAATGTTCAAAAAAAAAAGGTGTTTTTTCATGCAACTAGGAAATAAGATATACAGGCAATGGGGCATAGAAATCTATCTTGCCCTACAGGAAAGTAAGGGAAAAGGGGATGGGGGAGTGGGATGACTGAAGAGAGGGCTGACTGGGCAATGGGGCCATCAGAATACATATCACCTTGGAGTGGGGGGGAGGGTAGAAATGGAGAGAAAATTTGTAGTTCAAAATCTTGTGGAAATCAATGCTGAGAACCAAAAATATTAAATAAAAAAATGTAGATACAGGAATTATTTTCTTCAGTGAGCTTTTGCACCTGCTTTTCCATTTGGCTAATTCTGCTTTTTAAGGCATTTTCCTCATTGGATTTTTGGACCTCTTTTGCCATTTGGGTTAGTCTATTTTTTAAGGTGTTATTTTATTCAGTATTTTGGGGGGAGTCTAGCACACTGTTGACTCATTTTTCATGATTTTCTTGCTCTCATTTCTCTTCCCAATTTTTCCTCTACTTCTCTTACTTGATTTTCAAAATTCTTTTTGAGCTCCTCCATGGCCTGAGACCAATTCATATTTTTCTTGGAGGCTTTTGTTGTAGGAACTTTGACTTTGTTGTCTTCTTCTACCTCCATATTTTGATCTTCTTTGTCACCAAAATTAAGATTCTATAGTCTGAGTTTTTTTTTTTCAAAGAAAAAGACAAAGTTTATTGAGGATTCACCATAATGGGTTGTCTTAAATCCCACCCTTTGTGGTGCTTGTTTTCACAAGCAGGCCAGATTCAGTCTGTGCTAGATTGAATCTGAGTGCCTTCATGGAGGCAAGATGGAGATTATATACAGAAAGATTGTGGGAGGGATTGAGGGGTGGTCTGGGGTGACTAGAGGAGGGGTTCACGGAGGGTCTTGAGGAGGAGTCCAAGGACGAGCCTGATGGTACTGGGGTTACCAGAGGTCAAGACTCCAGGAAACAAGAGAATGGGATTTTGGTAGGATTAAGAGTTGGAAGCAGCTGGGCTAGGCCAGGCAGAGATTTGGGCCTAGTGATAAGGAAAAGTTTATGGCCTCAGGGGAGGGCCAGATCTAGTGGGAAGATTCAAGGAGAGTTCAGGGGGGCTCCCAGAGACTGTAGCCCATCAGCTTCAAGGGGGTTCCCAGAGACTGTACCCTCATCATTCCCCCCTCAAACAAATGAGACCCAAATTCTTTTGGGGCCCAAGGGGGTTCCCACAGTCTAAACCCCATCATTCCCCCCTCAAACAAATGGGACCCAAATTTTGGGGGGTAAAGGGTGAAGGTCTCAGCTTTTGAAATTTCTTCCTGCTGGCAAAGGGCATAGAGCTGCCCCTGCCTTGATGGGTCCAGTTCCAGTTCAAGGGGTACATAGTCTGAGAAGTCATCTGGAAGTTGATGGCTTGGAGCCTGGAGGAGACAAACCTGGCAAGGAGGGTAAGCAAACAAGCACCAAACAGGCAGTATAAGAGTATAGAAAAAGGACAGTTTCCCTGGTGTAAAAGACAGTTTCCTTGGAGGGAATTAAAGATGACTATTTCGTACCCAGCTCCCCAATCACTTGTTCTGTGTGCCACATTGCTTCGGGGTTCAGACGTGTGTGGCACACCTGAAAAATTAGGTCAGCAGTATCTAAGAGCAAGGCTTGATATTCAGTGAGCCTGTGGTTAGCCAGCTGTGTTGTTTGTTTTTGGTTTTTGTTTATGTTGGGCTTTTATTTTTTGGTGCTGTTTGCTCATTTTCCAAGCTAATTACTAGACTTTTTAGCTCTTTGCCGAGGTGGAACTCTGCTTCCAGAGTGGAGAGTGTTCTGTCCCAAGCTTCAGGGGTTTTGCACTCACAACAGCACTTCTCTCCCCACGAAGAACACTAACTAGGACTGCAACCGAGATCCAAGCAGGGCAAAGCAAGAGAATCCTGCCACGGTGTCAGCAAAGAAATCCCTGAAGTCCCGCTTTGATCAACCACTTGATTCCCCACAAAGTCTGTGGGCTTGGAGCTCTGTAAGCCCCTGCTGCTGCTGCTGCTGCCACCTCCACCACCCCTGGGCTGAGGCTAGACAGTACCCTTCTCTCACTCAAGTCCAACAGAGTTTTCCCACTGACCTGCTAAGCTGTCTTTGGCATTTGTGGGTTCAGAAGTCTGGAAACCACCTCCACAGCTCAGTGATTCAGTGCCCTGAGGCACTGCCTGGTCTGCTCAGGCCTGGTCTGTCCTAACAAGGCCATGCTGGGCTGTGCTCTGCTTCCAGCATGGTGTGATGGACCCTTCCCAGCAACCATTCAGGCCATCTTGGGCTGGAGAATTGTCTCTCTCTGTCATTTCATGGGTTCTGTAGCTCTAGAATTTGTTTAGAGTCATTTTTCCAGGTGTTTGGAGGGATTTGTGGGAGAGCTGAAGCAAGTCTCTGTTTTCACATTGCCATATTGGATCTGCCCCTCTAGAATATTTTTAATATGTCTGTAGATAGCTTCAATTGCTTTGTCTGAAAGCAAAAATTTTACCTGTTCATACCTTTTGACCATTTATCAATTGAGGAATGGCTCTTACTTCTAGAAGTTTGACTCAGTTCCCTACATATTTGAGAAATGAGGTGTTTATCAGAGAAATTTGCTGTAAATTTTTTTCACAGTTATGATTACTAACTATATTTCTCTCCATCCTCTTTTCCCCATTTATCCTACTCTGTCTCTGTCTCAGTCTCTGTTGGCCTCAGTCTAGGTCTCAAGCTCAGTCTTTCTCTCTCTCTCTCTCTCTCTCTCTCTCTCTCTCTCTCTCTCTCTCTCTCCACCCTGTCCATTCTCAAAAGTGTTTTGCTTCTGACTTTTACCTCCCCCAATCCATCCTCCCTTCTATCAACCCCATCCCCACTTATTCCCTTTCCCTTCTACTTTCTTATATGGCAAGATATATTTCTATACCCAACTGATATATGTTATTCCCTTTTTGAGCTAATTCTAATGAGAGTAAGGTTCATTTACCCCCGCCCAGGGGTTCTGGAATTTGCTTATAATGCTCCTGGGAGTTTTCGTTTTGAAATCTCTCTCAGGTAGCGATTGGTGGATTCTTTTAATTTCTAATTTACACTCTGGCTCTAGAATAACAGGACTGTTTTCCTGGATAATTTATTGAAAGATGATGTCCAGGCTCTTTTTTAACAATGGCTTTTAGGTAGTCCAATAATTTTTAAATTAGCTCTCCAGGATCTATTTTCCAGGTAAGTAGTTTTTTTCAATAAGATATTTCACATTTTCTATTTTTCTCATTCTTTTGATTGCATTTTATTATTTCTTGATGCCTCATGGAATCATTAGGTTCCACTTGCCCAATTCTAATTGTTAAGGAGTTCTTCTCTTCAGTGAATTTTTGTATATCTTTTTCCATTTGGCCAATTTGCTTTTCAAGGCATTCTTCCTTCATTGGATTTTTGTGCTTCTTTTACCATTTGATTGATTCTGGTTTTTAGGTGTTATTTTCTTCAGTATTTTTTGTGCCTCCTTTACCAAACTGTTGACTCTTTTTCATGATTTTCTTGAATTGCTCTCATTTCTTTTTCCAATTTTTCCTCTACCTCTCTTACTTGATTTTTAAAATCCATTTTGAGTGCATTCATTGCCTGAGATCAATTCACATTTTTCTTTAAGGCTTTGGATATAGCAGTTTTGACTTTGTTGTCTTCTTCTAAGTTTGTGTTCTGATCTTTCCTGTCACCATATTAACTTTATATAGTGAAGATCTTTTCCTGTTGTTTGCTCATTTTTCCAGCTTTGTTCTTGACTCTTAACTCTATGTTAAAATGGGGCCAGAGTGGAGGGGACACTGTCTCAACCTTCAGGTTTTTTTGTGCAACTGTTTTCAGAGATAATTCTGGGGACTTGTAAGTTTTTGGTTCTTCCAAGGTGGTATGATATAGGGAGAGGTGTGTTTACTACTCTCCTGGCCTATGCTCTGGTTTGTGAGCTATCACAAATACCCTTTTCTACCCTGGAATTGTGATCAGGGTCCCAGATCCACAGCAGACACAAACTATTGTGCTAGTGCTCCTCCTCACCCTGGGACTGAGACCCAGTCTTATGACTCATATACATGTACGGGTAATGCAACAGAATCCTTCCCCTGGGTCCGGCAAAGGGACCCCTGTAATCTCCTTTCAACCAGTTGTCTGTCCCCATGACTGTCTGTCTGGGTGCTGAGAGGTCTGGAAACCACCACTGATACCACTGACTCAGTCACCTCCAAGGCCATGGTTTGCTGAGCCATGACTTGCTCTGGACTGTGTTCCACCCTCACCTCAATGCAACAGACCTTTCCTGCTGACCTTCTAAGTTTTTGGGAGGCTGGAAAATTATTTCACCCTGTCCTTTTGTGGGTTCTGCCACTCCAGAATTTGTTTTGAGGTGTTATTTGGAGGGACAGCTCAGGCAAGCCCCTGCCTTTTATTTGTCATCTTGGCTCTGTTTATGTGAGTGTTCTGAAGAAATATTTGAGCCTGGTACCATTTTCCCTACAGTTTTATATCCACAAGTACCAAACTACCCAACTATAGATGATGTCAACAATCCATATTGAGGTTTGACCTCTTCTGAGACACCATAATAGTACGTCTCGTTAATACTTCACATAAGTATTACTAGGTCCCAAAAGAGTAGCAGCTCTCATGTATCACTTTAATCTGTAAGAAAGGGGATAAGAATCTGCCCTCCCACTGGAGACCCATATCCATAGGTAACATCATGGCCGAGAGCTATGTTTTGGGTCTATGAAAAGACTAGAGAATTAGGGTGATAGGAATGGATGCCTCTGCAGGTGCCAGGAGAGATTCATGCCAACTAGTGGCTACTGTGAACATGCTTTCCTGCTGTATTCTGTCTTGGATGATGCCAAACATACAAAAGAATATGTGGGGTAGCCCAGTTGAATTTAGGGAAATTGAGACCTAGAGAATTTAAATGATTTTCCTAAGGTCACACAGGCAATAAGAGGTTTGAATGCAGCTTTTTTGACACCAAATCCATTAGAGTTTATACTTTATCATGCTACCTCCATTCATTAGGGGACAGATTGATAATACCCACTACTTCAGAAAAACAGAGAATATCACAACATAAACAAAATTAGTAAGTAAATTATACTTTCACATAACAATAATTCTTTACCCCCAAATGAAGCTAGACACTTTGATTTTTTTCAATTGTAATTTCCAATGATTCTAATACTAAGTAGCAAATAGGAAGTCTAATAGAACTTGGAGCACAAAATAAATACCTATTAAAAGAAATAAATGTATAGGTAATAGGCCTGTGGCTTTAAGATATTAAATTTATTGATGCAGAAGAGGATACCTGAATTTCTTTAAAATGGTATCCTTATATCAAAAACACAGTGGGTAGTACAGTGTAGAAAATTTTAATAATATTTTCTCTATAGCAAGAACATCTCTCCGCAACCAAAACTTTTTTTTCTTTTCTTTTTTGATCTGTGTAAAAAATGAGTATCATTTTCAAGACCTCCACGTTCTAAGAAAATTTAAAGTATCTCAAATTTAGAAATTTTGCAGCACTCTTAAAAATATACAAAATATGTCAAATGTGACTGTTCTGTTATACTCTTACACAGAACTCATTTTTCCCCCTCAAAGGGTGGGCTACATTTGTATGCCTGAGCAAAGACCTAGGATCTTAAAACTAGGAAAGAGATACTCAGAGGGAGGAGCTAGTTCTGAGCTCCCAAAGAGTATTTTAGAAGCTTATATTCATTCCTCGAGGGTGAAAGGACCAGCTCTTGTTCAATATGTAGGAAAAGGAGAAGAGAAATGGGATTGGTTTGTTAAGGCTGTCACTAAGATTAGAGCTTCCAGAAGATGCTGTTCTAACATCAAGTCAATTTCTTGCTAAAACTCACTCTCATTTTAAATGGGAAAAAAGATTAGAGTAGTGAGAGCTTGGGGAAAAAATACAAAACTGACTGGTGGGTAAGCTATCTTTTTTAAAGGAAAAATTCTCCTAACCTTAGGAACTAAAGGATAGCTTAATAACAGTAGTGAAAGAGATTAAGGCTATAGGGAAAAAATTAAGAGATGGAAGAAAAGAAAATTTGGTCCCAAGATAATAGTAGTGGTCTTGATCATTAAAGAAAAAGATACTTAAAGTATTTACTTACACCTATAGTTTTGAAAGAGAGAAGTTTACAAACAACCTGAAGTAGAAGTTTTAAAACTAAGTTTTGTCACCTTCCATTTTTCATTACTAAGGGACTGCTAATATCAAAATTATGGAGGAATCAGTTATTTGTGATAGGGGATAAGGAGTAGACGTATGATTTCATTGGCCTAGTGAGGAAAGCCCCTCTACCAAAGCAGATCAGAACCTGTTTCTGAAATTTAAAGTCCTAGAGAATTTCCTAAAACACTGAGTTTCATCCACTTGATGAAGGTCACATGACCAGTATATGTCACTTGAATCAAGATCTTCCTGGCTACAA
Organism: Trichosurus vulpecula; assembly: GCF_011100635.1. Taxonomy (NCBI): domain Eukaryota; kingdom Metazoa; phylum Chordata; class Mammalia; order Diprotodontia; family Phalangeridae; genus Trichosurus; species Trichosurus vulpecula. The sequence continues at coordinate 202,227,863 of NC_050580.1, forward strand.
GGCCATCTTTCTACCCACTGTTCCACACTGTCTGTGGTAGGATGTGGAAAATTAATTTCAGCATTAAAATTAACTATTCTCCCATATTTCTTACTTATCCTCTCAATATCTTGTGCATCAATCTTTCCACCTAACCAAGAGCGGCGCATACAAATAAAATATGACAACAGATAGAGCATTTTGGAAGCTCAGCATCTCACTTCAACCTGATTGCTTCCAACTTCTACTACTTTCAACAAATATTGTACACACACAAAGATATATATATATGTATATATAATATATATATATAAATGTACACATATTTATATATACACCCATATATGTGTATACATGTAAATCTACTCATAATCATATCTGTCTCCTCAATTTATCTCATCAAATTATATTATATAAGCCTTTCTCTTCATATTATCAGCCGATACCGACATTGATATAAATGATGATAGTACAGATGATATGGTGTGTGTGTGTATATATATATGTGTATATATATGTATATATATATAATATGTGTGTATGTATATACATATATAATATACACATATGTGTGTATATTAAGGGAGAAGGAGAGAGAGTGGGAGAGGTAGAGGGGAAAGAGAAGGAGAATGGGGAGTGGGAGTGAGAAGGAAGAGAAGAAAAGGAGAGGAGAGGGGGAAAAGGGGAGAGAGAGAGAGAGACAGAGAGAGAGAGGCGGAGAGAGAGAGAGAGAGAGAGAGAGAGAGAGAGAGAGAGAGAGAGAGAGAGAGAGAGAGAGAGAGAGAGAGAATATGAATTTATAGAAAGCGCTGGAGTTGAAATGCAAGCAAGCAAAACAGTCCCTACCCTCAAGATAATTATATTCTAATGGGGGAAAGCAACACATAAAAAGAAGCTTATAGGTGGAAGTGGGGAATAAGGGTAAGGTAATGCTGTGGGAAAGGGGGATTCCAGAGAAAGTCTCGGTGCAAGTTAGATGAAGTGTGCCTAGGCCCCTTCCTAAAATGTTGATTTGAGGTAGGGAGTCAAGAAAGAGCAGAGGAAGGACCCATGGTGGAGGTTTCTCATGGTGGCTGAACAATGAGCCTGAGGTGGACAGTTACAGCCTTGGAGACAAGTTTGTTTAATGGTTTCATGTTTTAAGTACCAAATTCCCAGGAGAGTATAATGATATTTTAAACTACTGCTGTTTATTTATTTACTTTTTGTCAATGTGTGGTTTCAAGTCTTCAGTGTTTTTTAGCTTTCTTTTTGTACGGGAGAAATAAATAACTTTCCTATGCCTGATTTACATTGTACTTGGAATACCTTTCTGCTCCCTTTTTTTGAGAAGACCTTAGATATGAGCCAAAATTAAACTTTAAGTAGCTTTCTCTGGGCTCTTAGCAGGTATTTCTTACAAATAAAATTCAAAAATATGCATACACACATATGTATGTATTATTAATGCTAGTCCTTTGTATAGTACCTTGCTCATAGTAGGTACTTAGCAAATATTTGTTGAATTGAATTGTTATTTGGAATCTACATACCTTAGATTGCTACTTTGTTTTGTTTCTGTGTTAAGTGCTTATACACAAATGCAAATGTCCACACATATGTAGGTTTTAATTCACTATGCTAAAACAATGCATAACATTTTACTAATAAAGAATTTGACTAAATGAGTTAATATTTAGTATATGATGTTTCGCTAGCAATCATTGTTGTCTGTTTATGGTTATGCCTTTATTATGACCAACATCTAGATAAATATGGAAATATCAAGTAAAAATATGGCAACTTCCAAATATCTAGATATTTTGGATACTATAAATCAAAATCCTGGAATTTTGTATGGTTTTTTTCAGTTTTACACCAGATGTTTGTTACCTTTTAGAAAAAGCCTTAGTTTCTCTAAAGCTATGATTTGATCTGTTTAGAACAAAAACTAATTTGTCCACTCAGTTAATGAATTAACTAAGAAATGACAACTTTATTACCATTTGTTGACATTATGCTATCCATCAATTAGTTATTATTATAAAAACTAATCATTGTTATATAATGGAATACAAATTATCTATAAATTATAAGTAATATAATTATGATTATGCAAAAGGGAATAAAACAAGCTAGTTCAGTACAATAACTATTTATTAAATGCCTACTAAGTACAAAGAAATGGAATAGGTGCTGAGGATACAAAGGTGAAAATAAGGTAGTCCCTCATGGGGATCTTTTATTTTACTAGTAGAATGGTGACACAACATCAGCATCATTTATCTCCAGATAAATAAGTATAAGGAAACAGCATTAACACCTGAGGGCATCAGTACAACTTCTCAAAGCCGGTGTCATCTCATCTGACTCTTGAAGAAAGCTAAGGATTCCAAGATGAGGTAACACATAACAAGCTATATACGTACACAAACCCTTCTCTTGGTTTTGCTTACCTCATTCTGCATCAATTTCTACTTTCCAGAATTCTCTGAAATTGTCTCTTTCATCATTTCTTATGGCACAATAATATTCCCTCCTATTCACATACCACAATTTGTTCAGCTATTCCCCAATTGATTGGAACTCCCCCTCCCACCATAGTTTCAATCCTTTTTCCCACCCCTCTTATTGAATCGATCATCAGCAAACATTTATTAAGCGCTTACTACATGCCAGGCACTATACTAAGCTCTGGAGATAAGAAAAGAGGCAAAAGACAGTCCCCTGCCCTCGAGAAGCTTACAACTTGCAAACAAATATAGACAGAGCAAACTATATACAGCATTTCCTATTTAGGAAATAATTAAGAGAGGGAAGGTACTGGAATTGAGAGGGGCTGGAGAAGGCTTCCTCTAGAAGGGGAGATTTTAGTTGGGACTTAAAGGAAACCAGGGAGGTCAGTAGTCAGAGAAGAGGAGGGACAGAATTTCAGGCATGGGGAGACAGGCAGAGAGAATGCCTGGCACTGAGAGGTGGAGGTCAGTATCACTGGATAGAAGAGTATGTACAGGGAGTAAGGTGTAATACTCCATCATCTTTAGCTCCTCGTGGTCATTGTCGTCGTCGTCGTCGTCCTCCTCCTCCTCTTTCTCCTCTTCCTCCTCCTCCTCCTCCTCCTTCTCCTCCTCTTTCTCCTCCTTCTCCACCTCCTCATCCTCCTTTTTATGTCTCCTTCTCCCTCCCTCTCTTTCTCATCCTCCCATCTGGAACAGAAGGAATCTCTACCAGGAGCATCAAAGGGTCAGAACAGGTCTCAATAGCAGCCCATCTCTGTGGGAAGTACTCCAGCCCAACCCTCCACTATTGTTCTTCCCATATCTAGGCAGAGAATAAGTAAAATTGGCAAGAGTTTTAAAAGCAATTACTGAGGGTCTAAGCCCTGTATTAGATCTTGTAGTTAACTCTCGGAGAGTGCTTTGCCGCCCCCGCCCCCCCCCAAAATACAGTGTCTTACTTGGAAACAGGAAAATAGTTTAAATCCTGTCTCAGACATTTATTAACTGTGTGACTAAGCAAGTCACTCAACCTTCCTCAGCCTTAGTTTCCTCATTTGTAAAATGAAGATAATAGTAGTATCTCCCTCACAGAGTTGTTGAGTGGATCAAATGAAATTTTTAAGTGCCTTGCAAATCTTAAAGTACTACAATAAATGCTACCTATTATTTATGTTATTTTCTGGCTTCCCAATTCTTTTGATCAATCTCCATTTTTTACTATCCATTCTACCTCCTTTTCTGCCCTTCAGTTTCTAATTTAGTGAAGTAAGACAAAATGAACAGTAGAATAAAGTTGCATTGGTGTTTTGTGGGCATAGTCTGAGCCTCTTCCTTCCCTAAGCCTATTAACCCAGAGCATAATATAGTCTTCTTTATTTTTTTTCTTAGGTTACAAAATTCAGTTCCCAAAAATGTTCCCTGACCTGTTCTTATATAAATTTTCTACTCTCTGCTCCATTTCCATTTACTATGACTTCTGACTTATAAAATATTTTTATTTGGGACCTTGTGTCTGTAAAGGACATCACTAAAGTCATGTTCACAGAAGAAATGTTAATTCCCTGTGTTTTACATGATTATACCTATATAACCTATATGAAATTACTTACTATCTTAAAGAGGGGGGAAGGAAAGGAGGGAGGGAGAAAATTTGGAACTCAAAATTCTATTTAAAAAATGAATGTTAAAATTGTCTTTACATGTAATTGGAAAAAAATAAAATGCTAAAAAAGAAAAAAAATTCCCTCTCTCATCCCACTCCCCACTCCTTCTCTCATGATCATACACTTAGCCAGTATTAACAGAAAACACAAATTAAGTATCAAAAGTCAATGTAAAAATCAAGAAATCTAAAAGCAATCTGTTAAATTTCACTTTTTTGTTTCTGAAAACCTAGAGAAAATGCTAAATGTTTATGAAAGGGAAACAACGTTAGAAAGGAAATGAACAGAATTTTAAGGTTTCAAGTAAAATAGCCAGCGAGATCTAAAAGTGATGGCAAAATGGTCAAAAGGTAGTTGACAGTGATGCTAATGGGAAATGAGCATAAGAATGAGCTTCCCTTGCACATTAAATGTAAAAATCCAGAGATGAGATGGCAAGAGAAAGATGAGAAAAATCATTCTAGAGAATAAATATGTAACTTAAACAATAATATCTCAGACTCTTACATGAAAATAAGAAAATAATATGAATTTTAAACTAGCATTTGGACTTGTCCCATTTAATGCACAGTGGAGATATTTTTGGCATGCTATTTAAAATATTTTCCTATCAGCTTATCACTCCAAAATGTAGTGAAAACAGACACATCTGCAATTTGCATTCTGATGCAAAGGGGAGAAAATGGTAAAGTAAGCTACTTTACCTTATATTTAAAAAATCTTGTTAGCTTTTAATTTATGTAAGATTTGGTTTTAAGGGAATATTCTTTAAAAATTGTGTAAAACTCTACCCAGCTGTGGGCTGATGGGCAAAGTGTTTAAGAATGCTGAAGATAGGTCTACACAGATGTCATGAGTGAAAACTAAAATAAAAAAAATGCACAGATTAATGTAATTTTAAGACTAGACTTTTTGTAGTAGCAAAGAGCTAGAAACAAAGTAGGTGCTCATAGATTGGAAAAAGGCTAAGCAAATGGGGGTACATGAATGTAATGAAATCTAATTGTGTTTTAATAACTATTGAATATAAAGAATCCAGAGAATCATAGGACATATGAAGTAATATAGGGTAAAAGAAGTAGAACCAAGAAAGCAATATACACAATGGCTACAAAAATATAAAATGAAGGAACAAAAAATGAAATTGAATTTGGAAGAAGTATAATGAAAGGCCAAAAAACTTGGACCTAGAGAAGTGTTCGGTAAATGTATCCCTCCTTTTGAAAGGTGGCACCCAACAGGTAAGGACTATTGGTTACACTACCAGATTTGGTTGATGTATTGGTTAGTGTGTCTGAACTACTTTTTTCTCATTTAAAAAAGTAATTTGTTTGGGTGGAAGGACAAAGTATATCTTCCCCAATAAAGGTGATATAAGAATGATATATTCCAGTAACATTTTTGGAAAAGAATTTTTGGGTTCAGAGGAAGCATGAAGATCAACTAGTTCAACCATTTTAAAGATAATAATATTGAAGCCCAAATGAATTGCACATGAGTTTCCTTCAAGATCAAAATCAGTGATCCAATGGTTTGCCCAAAGATTTACAGTTAGTAAATGGCAAAACTGTGACATGACCCCAGATTTCTTAGTTCAATGCTCTTCCCTACACAATGCTAATTTCCTTAGTGTATATTTTCACATCACTGATGTTCAACATCATATAAACAAAATTCATTATTATGTGTCTAAACTTTTCAGTTTTAAGTTGAATATTTGATTTTCTGTAAACATAATCTGAGTGAATTCCTATCACCAAATATCAAACATACATAAAAACAATACAGGATGCAAAAATCTCCTTAACATAAATTCTAGACATTTCCAATTGCAATAAATGATGACTAGTTTTTCATCACCAAGCAAATTTTTCCCCAAATAATGAACTAGGCTATGCAAATAGATAGGATAGGTCTATTAGGTAAGCCAAATAAAATGCTGATTAACAAAACTTCCTGGTATACATTCTTCTTTTTAAAAGAATTATGGCATCATACACTCATAATCCCTGCTATTAGGGAAGTTAAGGCAAGTGGATTGCTCTAGCTCAGGAGTTCAGACTGTAGTGTGCTGCCTGCTGAGGTAAACTCAGTGCTCTGCTATATGGGCGGAACAGGATGGAGTCAGGAGGAAGGGTCTCACCTTTGTTGCCTACGTGGCAATTCCAGGTTCTTTGTCTAGACTTGCCTGACCACATGGCACTTCCAGTTCTTTGTCTGGACTTGCCTGACCGCAGGGAACTTCGGGTGAGCTCGGGAAGAGAAGGGGAAGAGAGTAGGCGGAACCAGGGTGGCCCTAATGCCTATGTAACAAAAGATAGTACCTATGTAACCAAAGATATAAAAGTTTGCTACTAACCTGAATAAATAGGAGTTCCTTCCATCCATCCTTGGCTCAATCATTGCTTCCCGAGACAGGTCCTTGATGGTCAAGGACTACCAGGGGTGAGAGGCCCCCAACACAACATGGACCAGCACAAGTCAAAAATAGGGTAAGCCAAAGCTCTTGTGCTTAGCAGTAGTCAGATTGGGACAATAGGTGGCTACTACATTTCTAGTCTACATGAGATAAGGAGACCTAATTTCTCTTCCAAAAAAAAAAAAAGGGAAGTAGAGGGAAGGAATCATGAAGTATTGTAACAAACTCTTACTTTAAAAAAAAAAAGAATAATGTGGAACATGAAAGAGTTGAGGTAAATACCTAAACCCAATAGGAACAACACATAGGGTCATGCCTCACTGAGAAATGAATTTTGACCCATTAAGTTGAACAAGAGGCAGACAAAAGTCTTGTGCCAAATTTTATCTCCTAATCATCTATTACAAATGCAAGTGCCACTAAGATAAGGTCACATATCCTAGTTATGAAATTCAGAGATACAAAGGAAAAGCACTTTTATTTCTAACAAAGCTATTGTTAATTCAATTCACTGATTCTGATAAACCTTAAGCACATGTTAAAGTCTCTAAGTAACATACAGTAACAGCAGAGAATTTTTGGCTGGAAAAAAGATTGGAAATTCACTGCTTCTATAGTCTTAATTTTACAGCTAAAAGAAGCTGAGGTCTAGAGCCCCTCACATGCTCATGAGATAGGGCTTCTACCTGATTACTTTCATTTTTAAACTGGCAAAATCTAATCTCTTGTAGAGTTAAACAGCAGGTACCAAGAAAGTATGTTTGGGCAGTCAGATGCTATTTTCTCAGAACCTCCCCTCCTCTCTTAGATCTGCCACCAATTTACTGGCCTAGAAAAGAAGGCAGAAAAGCGGGCCCAACAGAAATTAGAATGATAAATTAAAAGAGGCATGTAATTTAAAAAATGTTTAAGTTATAAGGGACCACAGAAGTCATGTAGTCAAGCCTAATCATTTTTATGGATAAGGAAACTGAGGTAAATAGAGATTAAGTTATGAAGAGCTGGTGTGGTAGAGTGACTAGAGTAAAAACTGCTGAGTCAGAATTTATGAGTTTGAATGCTGGCTTTGTCATTTGGCAGCTGAGTGACTTTGATCAAATCCCTGTACCTTGGTTTACTCCTGAGTAAAATAAGAGAGACAATACTTATACTCTCTGTCTCAAAATGTTGCTGTGATGAAAAAAAAAATAATATAAAATGTTTAAAGAGATGTGCAAAGTGCCCAATAAATGTCAGCCGTTACTGCCCAAGATCACATGCTTATACAATGTTTTTCACTTCAAAGATATAATCTAATCTTATATTTAGGTTGACCATTTATTTAACAAACTACTGGTACATTATTTGCCCAGAAGAGAGCTGTGGTCTGGATGCTTACATTCTTCATTTGCTCATTCTTATGTTGACCTTTTGGATTGTTGCCTATTTTTGTTCATGTATTTGACCATGACCCAAGTTGGCAGGAGCTGGTAAAATGATTATAAGTGGTGTTGGTATGTTCACATAGATGACAACAACCATGTTAGTCCTATACTTTTTTTTCTGATAACAGTTAGCTAGTCCATTGACGGACTAAATCCATATATCAAAATGTGTATGTGTATACACACACACCCCAAAATATGTATGTGTATATGTGTGTATGTGTGTATGCATACATGTATGTATGTATATACCAAAATGTGTGTATAATATATGTGTATGTGTGTGTGTGTGTGTGTGTGTATATATATGTATACATGTACATATAAATGAACAAAATGTATCCAGAGCAAATCACTTTTCCCCAAGTCACTTAAGTCAAGGCATGAATGGTCGTGAAGTCTTTGTAGCTCCTGGGAAGGATTACAAATTCATTACGTCAGTGAAACATCTTTAATATTTGTAGTTTATTATTTTTATCTCCTTTCTACTTGCCTAATGAGGAGCATTGTAAAGAAAGAAAATGAGAAATAATTCTTCAGGTAGGCAGACCCTTCACCTTTAAAACAATTATGCTCCAGACAGAATTTTCCCATTAAAATAAAAAATGAAGGAATAAATGACATCGTCCCCCCTCCAAAAGCCAACCTCTTTTTCATCTGATAGAATCTTTCTAATCCTTTCTCATAAATGAAGGGCTGCATTAAGAGAAACTGGATGAAACACTCTTAAATGATGCAGAAGATGAGTAGCAGTGTTGGGGAATAAATGCTTTCTTTTATAATGTGCTAATGGTCTTATTTCTGAATTCTAAGCGTTGTCAGAAATCACTTACAGATTATGGGCTCCTGAATGCCAAAACACAGTTCATACTATATTTAAGTCTGCACTTCTTGGTAAGTGATACCAAACATAATTTGCTTTTCCAAAATTTCCTTTCATGGCATTTGTTTTTAGGATATACTTTAAGAAAATCATCACTACTGTTACAAGAAAATATATAACAAGTCCAAGCACAAATATCTTATTGTGATTAAATAAACACAGACCTTGACTTTTAGGGTCTTAAACATTTCACCAAGTGAAATATTTCCAATTAGACTTGGGGTGGTGTGCTGAGGGGGAAGAGGGAGAATGTCAGGGGGAGGCTTGCACCCCTCACTTTCATAAACTATAATACACGTAGTGAAAAGAAGAAGGTTAATGGACATGGTCTGAGTTAATTCCCATCCCCAAATAGTATTTATCAGATAAAAACAATTCAAGAAACCCCCGACTGCAATAAGGCCAACGGGGGGCATTGGTCCCTGGATCTTCCCATGTTCCTTGTATCAGAATTTTCCTAACTTCTCCACAGCAGAAGAATCCACAGTACTTTGGGCTGAGAACTTTAGGTGTGTGAGGAATGATTTATTGTACTCCTAATTTATTCGAACTAATATTATTCAGTTTGATAAGATTCCATAAGGATAGGGATTCTACATTCTATATATTAGGCCCCAGAGCTTTGAAGTGCAAATTGTAAATTTACTTGCTTAGCCACAGGAAGTTAACTAGAGGACCTCCACCCTTGGGGGTTTTTTTGTCTTTTTTGTCTTTTTTTGTCTTTTTCTTCCCTTGCTATGGTGACCAGACCCAATGTAGCACAAATGACTCAAGGACATGGAAAGTCCCCCTGCTATTTTTGCTGCCCCGCTGCCCTTTGTCATCCTTCTATGATCTAACATGGGGACATGGCCATGAACACTTAGCCAACAAGTGACCCTATTTGGCCGTTTACCAGTCTGCCTATCTACTGGCCTATCAGTCCGTGTGGATGCTTTGACATCATAATCATCAACCCACTCCAACAGTCTGCTTGTCAGCTGGGGAGGTCCTCTTGGAAGGCCAAGATATAAGTTTGTCAGCCAATGGGAATCTGTATTTAATGTAATTTAATTTAATTTGACCCTCCTGGAGGTTTTTCCACCAATGAGACTACATTTTACTGTACCTTTTCTGTGTTACTTGGGTATCAAGCGCTATAAAACTAAGAACCTTAAGGAAGGAGGTATCTCAGATGAAAATCTGAGGTCCTATTCACTGAAGGGTATCTGGTCCCTTTGGCAAATGGTTATTGGCTCTGCCTTAGTTTCTTTTATTGTGAATTGGACATTTTTGGACTCTACAGTTACTCTAGGAAGCAGATTACAGTATTGCTTAAAACTATTGACAAACTATCAAATACTATCCATGACTCTATAGATACTATCACACCAGCTACTACCCAAGATACAGTAATTTAATAAATAATGTAGAGATCCCCATGGTCTATTTATAGGGGTAACCTAAAGCAGAGCCTGAGATTTTTTTTCTTCCTCCTCCTCTCCTCCTCCTCCTCTTTCTTCTTCTTCTTCTTTCTTGCTCTGTTTTTCTGTTTGTCTTTCTTACTGTCTAAAATAAGCTTGATCACATTTTTTCCTCAAGCAAGTGTTCTGATTAGCTTAATTAATACCATTTATCACTTGATTAATCCAGTACAATAGAAAGTTAAATGATTAGACTCATTTTCAACTTTTAGGTTCAGAAGATATGTTTATTTCCTCCAGTATTTCTTTATCATATATTTGCATCTGAATTTTCTTGTGTGTAGATTACACAGTTATCATGTGGGTCCCCTATTTGGAATATATTTATATTAAATACACTTAAAAAAAAGAAATCCAAAGTGGAAAATACGTGTTAGTCAGCAACTTAATAATGCTAAGATTAACTGTTGCAAAATTTTATACTTTAATTTTTTTTAATCCTAGCACCTAGGTAGTAGTTGCAAAAACATTAGTAAATTAGTAGCTGTAGATCCATTATTGAAATTATAATTACTATGTTAAAGAAGATCTCATTTTATCTGTTATATTGTTATAGAAGAAATACTTGTGTCTAAATGATAGTATTGACTACATAGAGATTACTTTTGTCTTTTAATTGTAAATATATGCAGTATACATTATCTTTGTTGGCACATGGAATTAACCAAAAATAAAAACCAAATGTATAATTCAACTATAATTGGCTATTCCCTACAGTTTCATGTTTTACCACAATACTTTTCAAAGAAATATAGTCTATGAGCTCTCCCCCAAACCCCTCCAAATATATATAAAAATGACTCTAAACAAATTCTAGAGCTATAGAATCCACAAAATGACAGAGTGAAACAAATCTCCAGCCCGAGACAACCTGGAGGGTAGACAAGAAAGGTTTATCACACAAGGCTGGGAGTGGAGCACAGTCCAGCATGTGCCTTGCTGGCACAGATGGGGCTGGAGCAGGCCTCAGGGTATTGAATTACTGGCAGCTGTGGTAATTTCCAGACTTCGTAATCCACATATACTGAAGACAACATAGAAGGTCAGTGGGAAAACTCTGTTGGACCTGAGTGAGAGAAGAGCATACTCAGGCCCCAGCCACAGGGCAGTAGAGGTGGAGGTGGTGGTGGTGGCACCAGCAGCAGCAACAGTAGCAGCTGCTTCCAGAGCTCCAGGCCCACAGATGGTGGGGGAAATCAAGCAGCTGATCAGAAGATTGCAGTGATCTCTTTGCTGGCACTGAGGCAGGATTCTCTTGTTTTGCACTGCTTGGATCTGTGTCACAGTCCTGGTGATCCTGAGGAGAGGAGGAGTGATGGCCAGGCAGAGCTTCTAGAGGCTGTGAAAATGCAAGAAAATCATGAAATAAGTCAACAGCTTGCTAAAGGAGACCCCAAAAAACACTGAAGAAAATAACACCTTAAAAATAGACTAACTCAAATGGCAAAAGAGGTCCAAAAAGCCAATGATGAGAGAAATACCTTAAAAAACAGAATTAGCCAAATGGTAAAGAAGGTCCAAAAGCTCACTGAAGAAAATAATTCCTTAAAAATTAGAATGGAGCAAATGGGAGCTAACGACTTTATGAGAAATCAAGAAATTATAAAACAGAACCAAAAGAATGAAAAAACAGAAAACAACATGAAATATCTCACTGGAAAGACCACTGACCTAGAAAATAGATCTAGGAGAGATAATTTAAAATTAATTTAATTTAAAAAGTCATGATAAAAAAAAGAGCCTAGACATCATCTTTCAAGAAATTATCAAGGAAAACTGAACCAGAGGGCAAAATAGAAATTGAAAGAAGCTACCAATCACCTCTTGGAAAAGATCCAAAAAGGAAAACTCCTAGGCATATTGTAGCCAAATTGCAGAGTTCCCAGGTCAAGGAGAAAATATTGCAGGCAGCCAGAAAGAAACAATTTGAGTATTGTGGAAACACAATCAGGATAACACAAGATCTAGCAACTTCTACCTTAAGTGATCAAAGGGCTTGGAATATGATAATCCAGAGGTCAAAGGAGCTAGGATTAAAACCAAGAATCATTTACCAGCAAAACCAAGTATAATAGTTCAGAGAAAAAAATGGATATTCAATGAAATAGATGAATTTCAAGCATTCTTGATGAAAAGACCAGAGCTGAATAGAAATTTTGTCTTTCAAATACAAGACTCAAGAGAAGCATGAAAAGGTAAACAAGAAAGAGAAATCATAAGGGGCTTACTAAAGTCAAACTGTTTACATTCCTACATGGAAAGATGATATTTGTAACTCATGAGACCTTTCTCAGTATTAGGGTAGTTGAAGGGAGTGCACACACACACACATACATATACATATACATATATATGTATACATACACACACAGAGGGCATGGAGTGAGGTGAATATGAAGGGATCATATCTAAAAATAAAATTAAAGGGTGACACATAGGAATATATTTGGAGAAGGAGAAAGGGAGAGATGAAATGGGGTAAATTATCTCACATAAAAGAGGCAAAAAAAGCTATTATTAAGGAAGGGGAGGAGGAGGGAGGTGAAGGGGGATGAGTGAACTTTACTCTCATCAGATTAGCTTAAGGAGGGAATAACATACACACTCAACTGGGTATCTTACCCTACAGGAAAGTAGGAGGAAAAGGGATAAGAGTGATGGATGATAGAAGTGGGGGCAGATTTGGGGAGGTGGTAGTCAGAAGCAAACACTTTTGAAAAGGGACAGGATCAAAGGAGAAAATAGAATAAATGGGGGATGGGATAGGTTGGAGGGAAATAGACTTACTTTGACAACATGACTATCATGAAAGTGTTTTGCATAATTATACATGTATAACCTTTACTGAATTGCTTGCCTTCTCAATGAGGATGGGTGGGGAGAGAGGAAGGAGAGAATTTGGAATTCAAAGTTGTAAAAACAAATGTTAAAAACTGTTTTTACATGTAACTGGGAAATAAGATATACAAGCAATGGGGTATAGAAATCTATCTTGCCCTACAAGATAGTAAGGGGGAAGGAGATAAAAGGGAGGGGGTGATAGAAAGGAGGACAAACTGGGGGGAAGGGGTAATCAAAATGCCTGCCATCCTTGGGTTGGGGGAGGGGAAAATGGAGAGAAAATCTGGAACTCAAAATCTTGTGGAAATAAATGTTGAAAACTAAAATTAAACAAATCTAAAAAAGAAATATATTCTCTTGTACTTTTTATAATAATGATCTCTGGCAAAACTATAAAATAGGTTATTTCATCACAGATTGTCATTGGAAGAGTCATTTCTTCTACAACATTCCTAACATGCTGTCATCCGGCCTTTGCTTATGTACATACAGTAGAGTGGGCCCCTCATGGCTGCAGCCCACAGTGACTTTCAACTTTGCCCATCCACAATGTTGACTAGTGTCACAATTAATCAATCTTAATATAATCATAGGATCTCATGCTGCCATCCATGGCATGGCCTTTCCCCCAGTCTCTCTCTCTCTCTCTCTCTCTCTCTCTCTCTCTCTCTCAATCTCTTTCCCTCCCTCCCTCCCTGCCTCCCTCTCCCATCTTACATTGTAGTTCTTGACTGAATTGCTTCTGTTTCTCTTCAGTTTTCTTTATCACAGTTATCTAGTATCCTTTTCAGTTATTTATTAGTGTTTTGGGTGGGTGGGACCAAATCTGGGTTTAATTATGATATTTTCATTTGTCCATCTTAACCAGAAATCAATTCTGTAATTGTTAAACCATTTCTATAACATTGTGTTGGCTCTTGGTGCCACATTTCAAAAGAGACATTGACAGACTAGAATATGTCCAGTGCCTATCAAGTGCCTTATTAAGTAAATGCTTAATAAATGGTTATATTTAATTGAATGAGAGTGATTTGGATGGTGAAGGGTCTGAAAACTATCTCATATGAAGGATGATTGAAGTATCTGGAAATATTTAGACTGAAGAAGGGCAGATTTAGCAGGGAAATAACTGTCTTCAAACAGCTGGAGGTTACCTTGCAGATTTATTTTTTTGTCATTCCAGAAGACCAAAGGGTAAAGGTTGAGAGATACAGATTTTGATCATATATATGAAGATTTCTAGTAATGGAAGCCATTCAAGAAATAGGTTGGTGATCTGGGAGTGGTAGCTCACACCTATCATCCCTGCTATTGGGGAGGCTATCTAGTACCTTTTTCTTGAAAGTAAATTAGATCTATTACACCTACTACATACCCTCAGAAGTCTTACGTACCTGGTCATTCCAGACACTGAACACTTGGGCAAGTGAGAAACTATGTTACTGTTAACCTATATGCCAAGATAAAAGTAGATTCCATTTGTGAAACTACATTAGTCTTAAATATTTTCCATCCCATTAAAAAAGTCCTTACAAATTGAAAAGACTAGCTAAATTTGAATTTTTGTTGCTTTCAAACTCTTGTGTAATATTCATGTGGGTCAATATATTCCTCTCTCATCCCTTAATTTGATTTTATTTTTTTAGATATCATCCCTTCATATGCAACTTACCCTGTGCCCTCTGTCTATATATATAATACACACATGTACATATATACATACACACACACATATATATATACACATACAACACACACACACACATATATATACAGATATATATATGCATGTGTATATGTATGTATATATATATATATATACATATATATATATGTGCATATTCCCTTCAGCTACCCTAATACTGAGGTCTCATGAATCACCTGGGTAGGTGATTCTTAGTTTTAATCCTAGCTCCATTGACCTCCAGAATATCATATTCCAAGCCCTTCGATCCCTTAATGTAGAAGCTACTAGATCTTGGGTTATTCTGATTGTGTTTCCACAATACTCAAATTGTTTCTTTCTGGCTGCCTTCAGTATTTTCTCCTTGATCTGGGAACTCCAGAATTTGGTGACAATATTCCTCGGAGTTTTCTTTTTGGGATCTATTTGAGGAGGTGATCTGTGGATTCTTTCAATTTCTGTTTTGCCCTGTGGCTATAGAATATCAGGGCCATTCTCCTTGATAATTTCTTGAAAGATGATATCTAGGCTCTTTTTTTGATCATGGCTTTCAGGTAGTCCAATAATTTTGAAATTATCTCTACTGGATCTATTTTCCAGGTCAGCAATTTTTCCAATTAGACAGTTTCATTCCTTTGGCTCTGTTTTTTCATATCTTGATTTCTCATAAAGTCACTAGCTTCCACTTGCTCCAATCTAATTTTTAAGGTAGTATTTTCTTCCTTTCCTCCTTTTCCATTTAGCTAATTCTGCCTTCGAGGCATTTTTCTCCTCATTCGCTTTTTGGAGCTCTTTTGCCATTTGAGTTAGTCTATTTTTTAAGGTGTTATTTTCTTTAGTATTTTTGGGGTCTCCTTTAGCAAGTCATTGACTTGTTTTTCATGGTTTTCTCACATCACTCTCATTTCTTTTCCCAATTTTTCCTCCACTTCTCTTACTTGCTTTTCCAAATCCTTTTTGAGCTCTTCCATGGCCTGAGACCAATTCATGTTTTTCTTGGAGGCTTTTGATGTAGGCTCTTTGACTTTGTTGACTTCTTCTGGCTGTATGTTTTGGTCTTCTTTGTCACCAAAGAAAGATTCCAAAGTCTGAGACTGAATATGAGAGTGTTTCCACTGCCTGGCCATGTTCCCAGCCAACTTACTTGACCCTTGAGTTTTTCATCAGGGTATGAGTGCTTGTAGGGTAAAGAGTACCTTGTTCCGAGCTTGAGGGGATGCGCTGTTGTTTTCAGAGCTATTTTGTTACAGCCAGCTCTGCCACACCAGCACTCCTCCTCCCCCAAGAACCACCAACCCGAACCTGACTCAGATCTTAGGCAGGCTGTGCACTCCTGCTATGATCTTCCACTTAATTCCTCCCACCAGGTGGGCCTGGGCCTGGAAGCAACTGCAGCTGTGGTTCTGTAGCTGCACTGCCTCAGCTACCCCCAGGGCAGTGGCCGAACCCTGAACTCTTTTCACTCCCCTCAGCTTTTCCCCTTAACCTTCTCTGTTGTCTTTGGTGTTTGTGTGCTGAGAAGTCTGGTAACTGCTACAGCTCACTGATTCAGGGCACTAGGACCTGTTCCACCTGGCTTCGGGTCTGGTTGGTCCTACCACCACCCATGTTGGGCTCCGCTCCCCTCCACTCCCAGCTCCACGCTCAATAGACCTCACCCAGGAACCATCCAGGCTGTTCTGGCCTGGAGCCCTGTTTCCCTCTGCTGTTCCATGGGTTCTGCAGTTGTAGAATTTGTTCAGAGCCATTTTTTATAGGTCCCTCTGATAAGTCTCTTTGACCAAAACTTGGATGATCCAAGTCATGTATCCCCAAGATCCTCATTAGAATGAGCCTACACCTCATTAGAATACTCATTTTTTCATTAAATGTTAGCCAATCAGAGTTGATTGCCAAGCCCAAGAACACCCACTCTTCCAAGGGCATACAAACTATGAGCCCACCACCATGACTGATCTGTCATTCTAGAGTGTCACTGACCTTTTATTAATAAAATGTTAGCATCATTAATAAAATTATTAATTAGCCAGAAATTATGTCTCTCAAACTTTTTAAATGTCACAGGACCATGGTAGAGAAAGTCCTGAGGGTAGTCTGGACAGGGATGAGACATTCAGTCTGGCCACTCTGCTTAAATGGAGGCTCTGGGGAGAGCATACAATCTGAGGGAGAGGCTGCCAGCTGTTCTTTCAATGAGTGAATTCAGAATTATAATGAGTTTCCAAGGATGAAGACTTTTCTGGGTCATGATAGAGAGGATCTAGAGTATAAACTGAATGGAAACTGAGAACTCTCCATGCCTATGGAGCTCTGCTATGAAGATAATCTCTTTGTTGGCTCCCTGGGACCATATTCTCAGCAGACATTGTTCAGTGATTGATCAGGTTGCTGTTTGAACTTTTATTGCAACCACCCCACAAGCTTCTTGAGGATGAAAGCCTGATCCCTTAGCAGAGGAAATTATTCCCCAAGATGTTAGTAATATAAGCCTGAGGCTTTCTTGCTATCAGTGAGAGTTCCACATCTCTTCCTCACTTCCATTCTTATTTTGCTGTCTCATGGTGGTGATTTCAGGGAGACTTTACAATCTCTAGGTTGGACATTGTACTTCCATCGCTTTTCCTGTTGGTTCTTGCCTGTGATCAATTGGTCCTCACCCATTTACTTGTGCTGCTGCAGGCTCTTATAGTTGTCTGCCAGCTTTCATTGGATAGTCCTTTAAAAAAGTGCTTTCTCTAATTGTGGAATGTAAAAGGCCAATTTACTCACAGTTTTATTATGTTGGCAGTTTAACTTCTATAAAATGTTGACAACCACTAGAGTTGAATGTGGTTGCTTTTGTTACCATCTTTGCCAGCCTCCTACAGTACCCACTGATCTGATTGTTTCATGTTAGTGGAAGGTGTACTTTTTGTTCCATTAAGAGGACCCATCATATATGACCAGAAAAATCATTGCCACAAGGTGTCATATATAGCTATGCAATATTTACATCACTCTTCCACCACTTCAGCCACCATGTCATCAATGATACTATCTCATCCAAGCTACCAACTATACCAAATTTACATTCATCTCCTATTAATTTCAATTCAGTATTTGTCTTTCTTTGCATGCTCTGCATTTAGCACAATGCCTGGCACATGGTAAGTGCATAATAAATGACTGACCAACTGAAATGAGACAATTAACAGAAAGAATTTTAATTTGTCCTGGCAAAGGAAGAACAATTAATAATGATATTATATGGAAACCACTCTGATCAATAGGGCAGTATACAGTACCTCAAATGGCCTCAGGATATCTGCCAAGTCCAAAAGGCCTGAATTTCAACTGGATTGGTCTTTTTTAATGCCCTTTGCCAGCTAGGAAGCCATACCTGTATCAAGAGATTGTTGACTTGTGCTTCAAGCAGAGATAGTTTTGTCACTCTTCAAGAGAAAAAAAAAGTAGCCTAACTCACATCTTGGGGTAGGAGGAATATAGTTAGAAAGTGATAGTATCATACTTTGTATGTATCCTTAAGTTTTAAATATGAAGAAAACTGCTATATTTTGTTTTCTTATTAATTCTGCCATTGTCTTTTATTTTATTAGGAAATTGATGACATTCATACATAAGGTTATAAACATTGTTTCCTTGCATTTAATTTCACAATTCCTTTTCCCACTTTTATCTCTTTTCTCAAGCTTCATGACTTCTTAGTCTTCATGACTTTTAGCATTAGATTTATTTGATCCCAATTTATTTTTTAAGTGCACAGAATTACATTTTTTAAAAAAATATTTTTTCCAATTGCATGTAAAAACAATTATTTTTTTTTAATTTGGAGTTCCAAATTCTCTTTCATCCTGCCCCCTCACTGAGAAGGCAAGCAATATAGGTTATATGTAATGCACATAATTGTTTTTTTCTTTCTTTCTTTAATATTTTTAGTTTTCAGCATTGATTTTCACAAGACTTTGAATTACAAATTTTCTCCCCATTTTTACCCTCCCCCCACTCCAAGATGGCATATATTCTTATTGCCCCACTCCCCAGTCAACCTTCCCTTCTATCACCCTTCTTCCCCCCCCCCATCCCCTTTTCTCTTACTTTCTTGTAGGGCAAGATAGATTTCTATGCCCCGTTGCCTGCATATCTTATTTCCTAGTTGCATGCAAAAACTTTTTTTGAACATCTGCTTTTAAAACTTTGAGTTCCAAATTCTCTCCCCTCTTCCCTCCCCACCTACCCCCCTAAGAAGGCAAGCAATTCAACGTAGGCCACATGTATATCATTATGTAAAACCCTTCCACAATACTCATGTTGTGAAAGACTAACTATATTTTGCTCCTTCCTATCCTGTCCCCCTTTATTCAGTTTTCTCCCTTGTTGCTGGCCCTTTTCAAAAGTGTTTGCTTTTGATTACCTCCTCCCCCTATTTGCCCTCCCTTCTATCATCCCCACTTCTTCATTTCCTTCCTCCTTCTTTCCTGTAGGGTAAGATACCCAACTGAGTGTGTATGCTATTCCCTTCTCAGGTCAAATCCGATGACAGCAAGATTCACTCATTTCCCCCTCGCCTGCCCCCTCTTCCCTTCCTATAGAACTGCTTTGTCTTGCCACTTTTATGTGAGATAACTTACCCCATTCTATCTCTCCCTTTCTCCCTCTCTCAATATATTCCTCTCTCATCCCTTAATTTGATTTTATTTTTTTAGATATCATCCCTTCATATTCAATTCACCCTGTGCCCTCTGTCTACATACATATATATTCCCTTCAGCTACCCTAATACTGAGGTCTCACACATCATCTTTCCATGTAGAAATGTAAACAGAACAGTTCAACTTTAGTAAGTCCTTTGTGATTTCTTTTTCTTGTTTACCTTTTCATGCTTCCCTTGATTCTTGTGTTTGAAAGTCAATTTTTCTATTCATTTTTGGTCTTTTCACTGAGAAAGCTTGAAAGTCCTCTATTTTATTGAAAATCCATATGTTACCTTGGAGCATGATACTCAGTTTTGCTGGGTAGGTGATTCTTGGTTTTAATCCTAGCTCCATTGACCTCCAGAGTATTATATTCCAAGCCCTTTGATCCCTTAATGTAGAAGCTCCTATATCTTGTATTATCCTGATTATGTTTCCACAATACTCAAATTGTTTCTTTCTGGCTGCTTGCAGTATTTTTTCCTTGATCTGGGAGCTTTGGAATTTGGCAACAATGTTCCTAGCAGTTTTCTTTTTGGTTTCTTTTTCAGGAGGCAATACGTGGATTCTTTCAATTTCTATTTTATCCTCTGGCTCTAGAATATCAGGGCCGTTCTCCTTGTTAATTTCTTGAAAGATGATATCTAGGCTCTTTTTTTGATCATGACTTTCAGGTAGTCCAATAATTTTGAAATTCTCTCTCCTGGATCTATTTTCCAGGTCAATGATTTTTCCAATGTGATATTTCACATTGTCTTCCATTTTTTCATTCCTTTGGTTCTGTTTTATAATATCTTGATTTCTCATAAAGTCAATAGCTTCCACTTGCTCCAATCTAATTTTTAAAGTAGTATTTTCTTCAGTGGTCTTTTGGACCTCCTTTTCCATTTGGCTAATTCTGCCTTTCAAGGCATTCTTCTCCTCATTCGCTTTTTGGAGCTCTTTTGCCATTTGAGTTAATCTATTTTTTAGGGTGTTATTTTCCTCAGTATTTTTGGGGGTCTGTTTTAGCAAGTTGTTGACTGGTTTTTCATAGTTTTCTCACGTCACTCTCATTTCTCCTCCCAATTTTTCCTCTACTTCTCTTACCTGTTTTTCCAAATCCTTTTTGAGCTCTTCCATGGCCTGAGACCAATTCATGTTTTTCTTGGAGGCTTTTGTTGTAGGCTCTTGCACTTTGTTGACTTCTTTAGGCTGTGTGTTTTGGTCTTGTCACCCAAGAAAGATTCCAAAGTCTGAGTCTGAATCTGCATCTATTTTCGCTGCCTGGCCATGGTCCCAGCCAACTACTTGACCCTTGACTTTTCATAGAGGTATGACTGCTTGTAGAGTAGAGAGTGCTTTGTTCCAAGCTTGAGGGGCTGCGTTGTTGTTTTCAGAGCTTTTTCTACACAGCAAGCTCTGCCACACCAGCACTCCTCCTCCCCCAAGAACCGCCAACCCGTACTGCAACTCAGATTTGAGCAGGCTCTGCACTCCCACTCAGATCTGCCACTGAATTCCTCCCAGTAGGTGGGCCTGGGGCCAGAAGCAACTGCAGCTTTAGTTCTGTAGCTGCACCACCTCTGCTGCCCTCGGGGGTGGTGGCCGAACTAAGAACTCCTTTCACTCTGTCCCTGCAGTTTTTTTCCCACTAACTTTTTCTGTTGTCTTTGGTGTTTGTGGGTTGAGAATACTGCTAACTGCCACAGCTCACAGATTCAGGGTGCTAGGACCTGCTCTGCCTAGCTCCCAGTCTGGTTGTTTCTGACACAGCCAAGGCCAGGCTCTGCCCTTCTCTGTTCCCAGGTCAGTGCGATATACCTTACCCAGAAAACATCCAGGCTGTCCTGCACTGGAGCCCTGCTTCCCTCTGCTATTTTGTGGGTTCTGCAACTCTAGAATTTGTTCAGAGCCATTTTTTATAGATGTTTGGAGGGTCCTGGGGAAGAGCTTCAGCCACATCCCTACTTCCCAGCCACCATCTTGTCTCCACCCCCCATCCCAGTTTCTTCACAAAGACTTCCACCTCCTTTTTCCTATAGCCTTGCCTTAGCCCAAATTTCTACAGTTTACTTTTAATGTTAGTAACTCTTTATTTTTTTCTTTTCATTCATCTATTTTCTATCCCAGACATTACAATGGTTCGTAAATGGGCTTTGTGCTTATATATGCTTTCATAACTCTCTCTGTGAAACTCATGTAGGATGGGCAAAACAAAAGCCTGACTTCTCTCTTCTTTATCCAGATTGCCAATCTCACACATACCTCTATCTCCTGTTTCTGTCTTTTGTTCCTTTTTTTCTTAAAATCTGTCTGTTCATCTATCTATGTATGTTTATTGTAACGATCATTTCATATCTCTCCTTTTTCCTGACTTCTCAATTGAGCTGTAGAAAACAAAAAAAAATTCTCATAATAAATAAATGTGTGCATGTGTGTATTCCAGCAAAACAAATTTCCACATTGACCGTGTCCAAATGTGACTTGTCTGTTTTAAGTTCCATTACTTCTTTGGCAGGAAGTAGACAGTATGGTCCATTTTTGGTCCTCTGAATTTTTTATTTATCATTGCAGTGGCCAGAGTTCTAAAGTCTTTCAGAGATGTTTTTCTCTATAAAGTTGTTGTTGAATAAATTTTTCTCTTAGTTCTGTCCATTTCACTTTGTATCAGTTAAAAGGGGTCTTCTTAGCTTCCTCTAAAAGGGTTCATTTTGTCATTTCTTATGGCACAATAATATTTCATTACATTTTTATACAATAGTTTGGTCATCTCACAATAGGTCAGGAACCACCTCAATTTCCGTTTTTGCTACTATAGAAAAAAACCAGTATAAATAGTTTTATAACATAGTTATTTTTCCTCTTCCATTGATATTTTCAGGATATAAATCTGGTAGTGATATAGGTGAGTCAAGGATTATGCCTTGTTTAGTAAGTTTGGGGGAATATTTGCAAATTACTTTGTAGAATGGTTGGAGCAATTTGCAATTCAACCAACACATAGCCCCTCCAACATCTGTCATTTTCCTCTTTTGTCATTTTTATCAATCTGATAAGTATGAGATGAAATATCAGAATTGCCTTAATTTGCAATTCTATATTAGCAGTTTTATCATTTTTTCTTAAACTTATTGATAGCTTATATTTTTTCCTTTGGAAACTGACTATTCATATCCTTTGACTATTTATCTATTGGGGAATGACTCTTAGTCTTATAAATTTTGGACATGAAACTTTTATTATAAAAACTTGTTGTGAATATTTCCCCCAGTTAATTGTTTCCTCCAACTCTAAGCCATACTAGATTTGTTCATGCAAAAATGTTTGAATTTTATATAATTGACTGTGTCCATTTTAACTTCTGTGATAGTTTCTATTATTTGCTTAGCCACAAATGCTTCCCTTATCTATATTCCTGAAAGGCAATTTCTTCCTTGTTCCCCTAATTTGTTCATGTTGTCACCTATTATTTTTGACTGTTTGGAGCTTGTTTTGGTATACAGCGTAAGATGTTGTTCAATACATAATTTTTCCTGAACAGCTTTCCAATTTTCCCACCAGTTTTTGTCAAATAATGAGTTCTTATACTGGTCTGTTGATTCATCAAAAACAAACAAAAACACTTATACTAGGGGCAACCAGATGGTGTAGTGCATAGAGCACTGGCCCTGCAGTCAGCAGGATCTAAAAAAAAAAGAAAAGCAGGTAATGAAAATAACTATTTGTTCTAAAAAGAAGGCTCAGGGCCAAAGAGTAGAGAGAACAGGAAGGGGGTAGGAGGTTTCCAGTCAAAGGTCTTCTACTAGGAAGTAGCTGGGGCAGCTTCCTAGAACGCCAGGGTCTGGAATTAGGAAGACTTGAGTTCAAATCTAGCCTGAGACACTTGCTAGTAGCTATGTGACCCCGGGCAAGTCACTTAACCTTGTTTACCTCAGTTTGCTCATCTGTAAAATGAGCTGGAGAAGGAAATGGCAAACCACTCTAGTATTTGCCAAAAAAAAAAAAAAAACGGAGTCATAAAGAGTCAGACACAAGTGAAACAACTAAACAGTCATACAGATTAAGATCTGGTACCATTAACTGCTTTCCTTCTAACTTTTTACATTATTTGCTTTTGAAATTCATGATGTTTTTGGTCATGAATTTTGGTATAATTTTTTTCTAGTTCCATAAAATAATCCTTTGGTGGTTTGATGGATATGACACTGAATAATAAATTAATTTGGCATTATATCATTTTAATACATTTGCTAAACCTATTTTTATTTCTGCAAAAAGTGTTTTGTAGTTGGATTCATATAGTTTCCGCATGTATCTTGGCAGTCACCGTCCCAAATATTTTTTACTTTCTCTAATTTTTTTAAAATAGAGTTTCTCTTTCTAGCTCTTTTTTACTTTTGTTGGAAATATACAGGAATAATGATTTATTTGGATTCACTTTATATCCTTCAAATTTGCTGAATTTATTAATGGGTTAATTTAATTTTTTGCTTCACTGTTCAGGATTTTCAAAGTAAATCATCATATCATCTGCAGAAGTGATATTTTTCCTCTTTATCTGTGCTTATTCCTTTAATTTCTCTTCCATATCTTAGTGCTATAGCCAGCTTTTCTATAACTATATTAAATTGCATTGGTTACAATGACAATTGGTTAAAATTGTTTTGGCCTCAATCTTATTGGAAAGGTCTCTTTTTGTTCATTATTTATAGCATTTGTACTTGGCTTGAGACAGATATTATTTACTGTATTAAAAAAGGTCCATTTATTCTTTTCATTTCAAGTGTTTTTCTCACATAGAAATAAGTGTTAGATTCAGAAGAGAAAAAACAAAACCCTTTGTCAAATCTATGCATGTAATCATGTTTTTTTTAAATTTACATTATTAACATAATTCATTATGTTTATAATATTCTTTATGTTGAACCACATTAGCATTCCTGATAAAAATCTAAGGTAGTCATGGTATATAATCTAACATTTGTTATACTTTATTAATAATATTTATTAAAAATTTTCAAATCTGATTTACAAGTGACTTTTACCAAGCATTTAAAGAACTTAATCTTGGTGCTATATAATGTATTTGAAAAAATAGGTAAAGAAGTCCTACTAAATTCTTTTTGTGACACAGATATGAGTTTGATACCTAAACCAGAGAAAGCAAAAATAGATACAGCAATTTACTTATGAATATCAATAAAATTTTTTCAATAAAATATTTGCAAGGAGATCATAGCAATTATCACAAAGATCATACACTATGACCAGGTGGTATTTATATCAGGCATGCAAGACTGACTCAATATTATGAAAGCTATGAGCATAATTAACCATATTAATAACAAAAACAACAAAAATAATACGATTATTTCAATAGATGCAGAAGAAGTTTTTGATAAATTCAACATTAATTTATGTTAAAAACATAGGAAAGCATAGGAAAATTGGGGCCTTTCTTAAAATGATAAGTAGTGTCTGTCTAAAACCAAGAGCAAGCATTATCTCTAATGGGATTAAATTTGAAGACTTCCCAATAAGGTCAGAGGTGAAGGAAGGATTTCCATTATCACCAGTATCATTTGCTGTTGTACTAGAAATGCTAGGTATAGTGATGACAAGAAAAATAAATTGAAGGTATAAAAATAGTCAACGAGATAACAAAACTATTACTCTTTGCAGTTGATAATTGTGTTCTTAGAGAACCCTAGAGAATCAATTAAAAACTGGTTGCAACAACTTACAACTTCAACAACGCTGCAGGATATACAATAAACCCACAAAAATCATCAGAATTTCTGTCTACTAAAAACAAAACCTAGCAGGAAGAGATAGAGAGTTCCATTTAAAATAACTGCAGACACCAAAATTAGAAAGTGGAAAACTGGGGAAAAAATTTGCAGCAAGTATCTCTGACAAAGGCCTCATTTCTCAAATACATAGAGAACTGAGTCAAATTTATAAAAATAAGTCATTTCCAAATTGATAAATGCTCAAAGGATTTGAACAGGTAGTTTTCAGAAAAAAATAAAATATCTATAAGCATATGAAAAAATGCTCCAAATCATTTTTGATTAGAGATATCCAAATTAAAACAACTCTGAAATATCACTCCACATCAATCAGGTTGGTTAAAATGACAAATAAGGAAAATGATAAATGTTGGAGAGGATGTGGGAAAACTGGGGCAATGCACTATTGACAGAGTTGTGAGTTGATCCAACCATTCTGCAAAGCAATTTGGAACTATGCCCAAAGGGCTATAAAATGGTACATACCCTTTGATTCAGCAATACCATTACTAGGTCTGTATCCCAAAGAGATTTTTTAGAAAGGGAAAAGGACCTATTTGTACAAAAATATTTATAGCAGCTCTTATGTACATCCCTGGAAAGTATACTGCCAAGGTACCCTAACTTATCCACAGCATTCAGTATTTTTCCATTTGCTCTAACCAATGGTTCCACGGACGGATGGTGTGGTGCTGGCCAGTGGAAAACCTGTGCTTTCTTGGTATCAATTGTGAGGCCAAAACTAGCACAACCAGAAGATCTATACTTTGTTGCATCTCAGCCTCAGAGATTACATTGAGTGCACAATCATCTGTGGACAAAAAAATCATGCACCACTGTCCCTCTACCTTAGTCTTGGCATATAGCCTTTTCAAATTAAATACTTCACTGTTAGTGCAAAAACTGCCATTGATGGCATTTTGGCCTCCTTGAAGGCATCTGACAACATTACTGAAAACATCATTTTAGCCAATCTAACAGGTGTGAGGTGGTGACTCAGAGTTGTTTTAATGTGCATTTCTCTAACCAGTCATGACTTAGAGAACTTTTTTCATATTACTATTGATAGTTTTGAATTCTTCTTCTGAAAACTGCCTCTTCATGTCATTTGACCATTTATTAACTGGGGAATGACTCTTCTTTCATAAATTTGGCTCAGTCCCCTATGTGTTTAAGAAATGAGGCCTTTATCAGAGCAATTTCCTTTAAAGTGTTTCCCCGATTCCCTGTTTTCCTTCTAATTTTGGTTGCATTTGTGTTGTTTGTGTAAAAGCTTTTTAATTTCCTACAATCAAGATTATCCATTTTACTTTCTGTGGTCTTCTCTATCTCATTTGGTCATAAACTCTTCCCTTATCTATACATCTGACAGGTAAATTTTTCCATGCTCCCCTAATTTACAAATTATACCAACCTTTATGTCTAAATCATTTATTCATTTTAACTCTATCTTGGTATATGGAGTCAGATTTTTTTGTCTATGCCTAGTTTTTGCCAAACTGGTTTCCACTTTTCTTAGCAGTTTTTGTCAAATGGTGTGTTCTTGTCCCAGAAGCTTGGATCTTTAGGTTTATCAAACACTAGATTATTATGGTCATTTAATACTGTGTATTATGTATGCAATCTATTCCTCTGATCTACCACTCTATTTCTTAGCCAGTATCAGATTGTTTTGATGATTAAAGCTTTGTAATATAGTTTGAAATCTGGTATTGCTAGGCCACCTTTCTTCATCATTGTTTTCATTGATTCTCTTGATATTCTTGTCTTTTTGTTCTTCCAGATGAACTTTATTATTTTTTCTATTTCTATAAAATAATTACTTGATAGTTTGATTGGTATGGAACTGAAAAAAGTAAAATAACATATAGAATTGTCATTTTTATTATATTGCCTCAACCTCCCCATGAGCAATTAATATTTTCCAGTTGTTTAGATGTATCTTTAATTGTATGAAAAGTATTTTGGAATTGTGTTTATATAGTCTCTGTATTTGTCACAATAGGCATAGATAGATAGATAGATAGATAGATAAATAGATAGATAGATAGATAGATAGATAGATAGATGATAGACAGACTACTGCCTTCTTTTATCTGCCCTCTATCTTTTGTCACCCTCTCCCCTTTTCTTTTATCCCCTTCCCTTCCTTCTTCCCTGTTGGGTAAGATATATTTCTATTACTAATTGAGTGTGTGTGTGTGTGTGTGTGTGTGTGTATAATATATGTACGCATTATATATGTGTATATGTGTGTGTGTGTGTGTGTATACATACATAGTCCATCTTTGAACAAATTTAGATGTGAGCAAAGTTCAAACACTGCCTGCCCCCCAACCATTTCCCCCTCTATTGTAAAAGTTCTTCTTTGCATGGCGCTTTTTTGAGATGATTTTCCTCATTCTTCCTCTCCCATACTGCTTTTCCCAGAGCATCCCTCTTTCTCATCTATGCACCTTTAAGATATCATACCAACATAATTGACTCACTCCCACACTCTCTTTCTATGTAGAATCCTTCTAACTGCCTCAATAATGAAAAAATTCTTGAAGATACATGTCTCATCTTCCCATATTAAAGGTAAACAGTTAAACCGTATGATTTCTCTTGCATGTTTGCCTTTTAATGCTTCTCTTGGGTCTGATATTTCAAAGTCAAATTTTCTATTCAGTTCTGATCTTTGTATCAGGAATGTTTGACAGTCCTCTACCTCATTAATTATCCATTTTTCCCTTGAAGGTCTATATTCAGTTTTGGGAGATAGGTTATCCTTAGTTGTAATCCCAGCTCTTTTGCCTTCTGCCTTCTGGAATATCATATTCTGAGCCCTCCTCTCCTTTAATGTGGTAATTTCTAGATCTTGTGTGACCCTGACTGTGGCACCATGGTATTTGAATGGCTTCTTTCTTACTGCTTGAAGTGTTTTGTCTTTGACCTGGGAGACCTGGAATTTGGCTATAATATTCCTGGGAGTTTTTATTTTGTGATCTCTTTTAGAAGGTGACCAGTGGATTCTTTCAATTCCCATTTTACCTTCTGGTTCTAGAATATCAGTGCAATTTTCCTTGGAAATTTCTTGAAAGATGATGTGTAGGCTCTTTTTTGATTATGGCTTTCAGGTAGTCCAACAATTCTTAAATTATTGCTCCTCTATCAGTTTTCTAGTTCGGTAATTTTTATGATGAGATATTTCACATTTTCTCCCATTTTTCTTTCTTTTCACTTTGTTTTGTTGTTTCTGTATGTCTCATGGAGTCATTAGCTTCCACTTGTCTAATTCTTATTTTTAAAGAATTTTTTTCTTCAGTGAGTTTTTGAAATTTTTCCATTTGTCTAATTCTGGTTTTTAAGGTATTATTTTCTTCAGTATTTTTAGGCCTCTTTTACCAAGTGGTTAATTTTCTTTTCATAATTTTCTTCCTTTGATTTCATTTCTTCACCTTATTTTTCCTCTACCACTTTTACTTGATTTTGAAAAATATTGTTTAGTTTTTTTGGGCCCTGGGCCATTCTCTTCTCCCATGTCATAGATCTTTCTTTCCAATCTGGGCTGGAAGAATGTCTCATTCTGACCTTTTGTTGGCTCTGTCATTCCAGAATTTGATTTGATATGTTATTTTAAAGTTGTTTAGAGCAGAATGTTGGTAGAGTTTTTTCTCTTCCAATACCTTGGTTCCACCTCTAGAAGTTTTATTTGGGGATTTCTGAATATGTTTTTTGTTGCTGCTGTTGTTGTTTTGTTTCCTGAACCCTCAGGATCTGAGTACTTCATTCCATCATATGTGGAATCATTATTGGAACAGTCTACTATTCTCTTTCCTTGCTCTACCAAAGCCTACTAGACAAGACAAGTGATCCAAAAATCACATCCCCTTTTCCTTTTGAGTCCAGGCCATAGAAGAAGTATTTTAAAGTATCTTTCCCCACCCTTAAATTTTGTAACTCACTTCCTCCTTCCCTGCTCAAGTGATTTGGCCCTCTATATACTCACCACTCAAAATATTGGTTCAAATATCAGGGAACTTAGATTTTAAACAAAAAAAAATTAGTCCACTGGTTCCTCCTTTACTCAACTCTAGCAATTTTAGCCAAAATAATTGCATATTGATCTCCAATCAACTGAGAGCTCTAAAAAAATTGTGATAGCCATAGACATATGGAAACATTGTTTTCATTAGTCTTTTCTTGTTAATTTTATTTATTTTTATTTCTTGGGCTTCTATATGTCATACATCATAATATCATGCTCATCTCTGATTTCATTTGAAAGAATGACTCAAATTCTTTCCTTTCTTTTAAAGTCCAAATATTTTTCATTCATGATAAGGCTCTGCTTTATAGCATGTTATTTTAATGTGTGTAATGGGACAGTGAAAATTGTGTAGGATCTGGATTCAGAAAAGATGGGCTTGAATCCCAGCTCTGCCATTTACAATTTATGTGATTTGGATGAATTCTTTAATCTCAGTTTTCTTTTCTGTAAAATATATAGATTTCATTCTTTTTTTCTTAAATGTTCTTTAAATCATAGTATTTCTCCTATGAATCATTCAAGAATTTCTGCTAACATTTCACTATAATTTTTGAGACATTTTGTACAATTTGTTTCTTTTTCCCCTTTCATTGAGGTTCTTTGCATGGTTCTACTTCCTTCTCTCTGTGATATATATATGTATATATATATATATAATATATATATTATATATATATATATAAACACCATATATATATATGGTGTTTAAGATCCCTTTTCTCTATAACTATGATTTTATTTCTTTTTGAAATGCCATATTCTGCTCTTAAAATGTCTCATAAATGTCAAATAATCTTGAGTGATTTTTTACGGATTTGCTTCCTTGGTTCAAGGGCTTTCTTCTGGCTCCTTGTAATATTTGTTGTTTGTTATCAAAATTTTGAAATTTGAATGTTATGTTTCTTGGCAAATTAAATTGCGTTTCTTTCTGTTAGTGTCCTAAGTATTCCATCAGTGTGTGCCTTACTCTCTGAAATATGGAATTCAAAACTGTATCTCTTCTTCATTTTACAGAAGAACTATTATGCTTGGTTTAGCTTTGTACATTTTATCCTCAAGCCTAGTTTTTTTTAAGCTTACCTGGAAACCACATGATATTCCCATATTGTTTTTTATTTTGTTTGTCACTATTTTTTCATGTTTTGATTTTCAATTCTGCTTTTATATTTTTCAGAGTCTCAATTGTTTTGAAGAAATTCCCCATCATATATTCTAAATTGTTTATTTTCTTGTTTGTCTTTTTTGTTTCTTCTTTGAGAGGTATGATTTACGTTCTCATTTTCATCTCAATTTTTTTCTCCTAAATATTATTTAAATTATTTTATTTCTATTTTAAACCATTCTAGAATTTCTTGCTATTCCATTATAATTTCTGGGCCATCTTTTACAAATTTTTGCCTTTTTTGTCATTCAGATTTTTTGCATCACTTTACTTCTTTCCCTCTGTAATATTTATTGATTGATATGTCCCTTTCCATTAACATGTGCTAAATATCCCTCTTTACTCTCCTTGTTGATTTACCTGTCATGGCCTTTAAATGTTGTGTTAACTTTTTTTTTCCAGTCAATTATCAAGAATATTCTATGTGTCAGGCACTGTTCTAAACACTCTAAATGACTTCAAGGAACTTGTGTCTTGTTTGAAGAGGCAACATTCTTATAATTATTTGCCATATACCTGTAAGTTTGATTGTATATATACATGCATATGTGTGTCCATTGTATATGTGTGTGCATAATAAGTAAAAATTATTTTGAGGGCAAAGGCACTGGCATCTGAGGGGGTCAGGAAATGCTCTATGTAGAAGACAACATTTGACAAACAAAACCCTACAAAAAGAAATAGTAAGAGATGCCCCATTTAAAATATTTCTACATAGTGCAGAATATCTGGGAATACACCTGACAAAACAAATCCAGGAAATATATAAACAAAATTATTTTTAAAAACTTTTTTATAAAATTAAAATCAGATTTAAATAATTGGAGAAATATCAATTGTTCATGGGTTGGCAGGGCCAACATAATAAAATGGCAATTTACCCTAATTTATATATTTAATACTATTCTAATTAAATTACCAAAAAAAATTTTACTGAATTAGAAAAAGTAATAACAACATTCATTTGGAAGAACAAAAAAGTCAAGAATATAAAACGAACTAATAAAAAATGTAAAGGAAGGAGTTTTAGGAGTGCCAGATCTTAAACTATATCATAAGGTAGTAATTATCAAAACTGTCTGTTATTGGCCAAAAAATAGAAAGATAGATCAGTGGAACTGAATAGACATACAATTTACAGCAGTAAATAAATATAGATGGCTAAACAAGTTGTGGTATGTGATTGGAAAAGAATATCACTGTGCTATAAGAAATGATGATCTTGATGATCTTAAGAAAACACAAATAGACTTGCCTAAGATAACAAAGACCCAAATGAACAGAACCAAGAGAATACTGTATACAGTAACAGTCATATTGTTTTAAGAGCAACTTTGAGTGACTAAGTCATTTTGACTATTATAAATACTCAAATTAATTACAATGGGCCTATGAAGTAGGATGCTATTTGCATCCAGAGGAAAAAACTGAAGAATAGAAGTATACACAGAATAGCTTTAAATATATAATTGTGTCTAATGGCAGCCATCTCTAGGGTGGGGGAAGGAAGAAAAAAGAAGAAATTTACATAATAACTATTATATATTTAGAAGGAATAGTAAGTTGTGCGTAATAGTTTGGCAGTTTCATGTGCAATCATCTTTTTAAAGTTATACTATGTTATGGAAATGTTTGTTTTATTCCACAAATTAAAAATAAAATAAATAAAAAAATTTTAAAAGGTGACATTTGAGCTGAGTTTTGAATCTATATACTATTTTTTGCATTGATGGCTAGTTTGAGGTAATAGAAATGGGGTTTAGACATTAGACCTCACTCATCTATATTTCTGGATCTTTCTCCATTTAGTTTTCTTCTTTTAAAGATTCATTTACCTTTTAAGCTGTTTTTAAGCTTCTGGGCTTGGGATGGGCTATTCCTCAACTCTCCCTTGGCCTTTTTGTTAAAAGTCTCTTATCTTCTATATGTTCATGATGAATCAACTCTTGCCGTATTTGGTCTTTTCACTGTTGATGGCCAAATGCTGTCTCCTGTTCAAATGACCAGTGCTAGGCAAGTTCAATGACCTCCCTCATTAAGGGGTAAAGGTCACTGCCAAGGGAAGACCACAAGGAATTATTACTCACTCTTCTCAGAGGGGACTAGCACTTCTGGTACGATGGCTTACTGAGCCCTTTTCACAGCGTCTCATCCACCGTTGGTGTCCACTTGTCACCCAACTCTCACTTGTGGTTCCAAGAAGCTCTAGCATGCAGAGCAGCCACACCCAGGCAAAACTGTTTCCGCAGACAGGATGAACCAGGTTGAGGGTAACCCATAGGCCTCAAACCCTATTGGTGAGTTAGGGAGATGTCTAGCCCAAGCATGTGAAAACGCCCCCTGCAGAATGGGTGGATGAGAACAATTTATTCCAACAGTCTTGAAGGTGGCTAAAGCCTGTGCTACTTAGAGCTTGGCTTAGAGCTTGGGCAGACCTCAAAGGCACCAAGGTCATTCACTGCATCCTGGGCCGTTGCTAATCATTTTGACTTTTGTCTTGCCACTGGACTTTGATGACTCTGGAAGAGAGAGTGAGGCTGACAACTTTGTGTAATTCTGCCTCATTTAAATCTAATTCACTTGCAAGTCGAGACATCATCCACAGGATGTCATTGGTCTGCTTTGAAAACAAAAGATGAACACCAACAACACGCGAAATTATTAAAGGATCGAATACAGTGAACAAGAGATTGTTGTTTTGAACATGACAGTAGTGAGCTGGTAACAGCATTCTGTTGCTTTTTTTTCCCATAGGCTTTAGCTTATGGAGAGCCCTTTCTTTTCTTCTTTTTGTAGTTTCTATTAATTTATTTGGAGAATTTCTTGTTGTTTTGAAAGGTTGATGGTGGGAGATTTTCTTGGATACAGACTTTCACTTAGACACTTTGCTATAAATCTTCTGTAAAATCTTTAAAATAATCATTTACCCAAGTCTCTGGGGTATGAATTCTTAATGAAAATATGGGAATGAAAAGTCAGGCTTTAGAAAGCTCTTTTATATAGTATACCACAAATATAGAGGTGCATAGTTGGCTAATGGCTAAAGATTTTGTAAAGGTACAAAATTCTGTTGCATTTGTTTGTTGATTACCAAAAAAAAAGAATTAATAGAGCAAAATGTAGGTTTTAAAGCTTTATTACAGAAAATGTGCCTCCCATACAGAGGCTAAGATCATATAAGATTGGTTTACTTATGAAACCACAGAGACAATTGTTCAATTTTATATTAGTAGCAGTAATACTACAAGATCTCATAGATGAGATCCATGGCTACTCTAAAAAGAAAATAGCCTAATAATCCATACAGAAAACTGAATGAATGAAAAATATTGTCCAGATGATGACATACAGTTGGATAGGCCATTGAAATTTAGCTCATTGTGGGGGCAGCACCAAGATGGCGCCTGGAGGTTAAGCTTTCCACCAAATCCCCAAATCCCTCCAAACACTGGTAAAAATGGCCCTGAACAAATTCTAGAGCTGCGGAACCCATGAAATAACAGAGGGAAACAGGTCTCCAGCCAAGGAGAGCCTGGATGGTCACTGGGAAGGGTCTATTGTGCAGCACTGGGAGCAGAGCACAGCCCAGCATGGGACATGTCAGGACAGACCAGACCAGGAGTCAGCCGGCCAGAACAGGCCTTAAGGCCATGAATCATTGAGCTGTTGCAGTTGCCAGACTTCTCAACCCACAAACCCCAAAGAGCAGGTTACTGGGAAACTGCAGGATTGAGTTTAGAACAATCTGGCCCCATCCCTGGGAGTGGCAGAGGTGGTGCAGTGGTGGCAGTGGCAGCAGCAGCAGCAGCAGCAGCAGCAGCAGCAGCAGGAAGCTCCTGAGGCTACTTTCAGAGCTCCAGTGTCAGCTGCTTTCCAAGTCCCTGGCTCATACTGTAGGAGGAATCTAACAGTGGATCAGAGTGGGTATGCAAGGAGTGCTTTGTGGGCACAGAGTCAGGTTTTCTGGCTGTGCCCTGCTTGGATCTGGATTGCAGTCCTGGTTGGCAGTTCTTGGGGGAGGAGGAGCACTGCTGTGACAGAGCCTGTGGTGACAGTGGAGTAGAAATAGCTCTGAAAACAGCAGCACTTGGACCTTAAAGCTTGGAACAAAGTACTCTCTACAAGCAGTCATGCCCTGACAAGAAGCTCAAGGGTCAAGTAATTGGCTGTGAACACGAACACGCAGTGAAAATGAACTCAGACTCAAACTCAAACCCTAGATTCCCTTTTTGGTGACAAAGAAGACCAAAACATACAGCCAGAAGAAGTCAACAAAGTCAAATAGCCTACATCAAAAGTCTCCAAAGAAAAATATGAATTGGTCTCAGGCCATGGAAGAGCTCAAAAAGGATTTGGAAAAGCAAGTAAGAGAAGTAGAGGAAAAATTGGGAAGAGAAATGAGAATGATGTAAGAAAACCATGAAAAACAAGTCAATGACTTGCTAAAGGAGACCTAAAAAAATAGTGAAGAAAATAACACCTTAAAGAATAGACTAACCCAAATGGCAAAAGAGCTCCAAAAAGCCAATGAGGAGAAGAATGCCTTGAAAGGCAGGATTAGCCAAATGGAAAAGGAGGTTCACAAGTCCACTGAAGAAAATACTACCTTAAAAATTAGATTGGAGCAAGTGGAAGTTAATGACTTTATGAGAAATCAAGATATCAAACAGAACCAAAGACAATGTGAAATATCTCATTGGAAAAACCACTGACCTGTAGAATAGATCCAGGAGAGATAATTTAAAAATTATTGGACTACCTGAAAGTCATGATTGAAAAAAGAGCCTAGACATCATCTTTCAAGAAATGATCAAGGAAAACTGCCCTGATATTCTAGAGACAGAGGGCAAAATAGAAACTGAATGAATCCACCGATT
The DNA here is from genome assembly GCF_011100635.1 of Trichosurus vulpecula. NCBI lineage: Eukaryota > Metazoa > Chordata > Mammalia > Diprotodontia > Phalangeridae > Trichosurus > Trichosurus vulpecula. Next base: position 202,263,234 of record NC_050580.1, read on the forward strand.
GCCTCTTGAAAAAGATCCCAAAAAGAAAATTCCTAGGAATATTGTCACCAAATTCCAGAGTTTCCAGGTCAAGGAAGCAGAAAGGTCAAGCAGGCAGAAAGAAACAATTTGAGTATTGTGGAAACACAATCAGGATAACACAAGATCTAGCAGCTTCTACATTAAGGGATTGAAGGGCTTAGGATATGATATTCTGGAGGTCAATGGAGCTAGGATTAAAACCAAGAATTACCTTCTGAGAAAAACAGAGTATAATGCTTCAAGGAAAAATATGGATTTTCAATAAAATAAAGGACTTTCAAGCTTTCTCAATGAAAAGACCAGAGCTGAATAGAAAATTTGACTTTCAAACACAAGAATCAAGAGAAGCAAGAAAAGGTAAACAAGAAAGAGAATTTATAAGGGAGTTACTAAAGTTGAACTGTTTTGTTTACATTCCTACATGGAAAGATGATGTGTATAATTCATGAGACCTTTCTCAGTATTAGGTTAGTTGAAGGCAATATACATATATATACACAGAGGGCACAGGGTGAGTTGAATATGAAGGGAAGATATCTGAAAAAATAAAATAAAATTAAAGGGTGAGAGAGGAATATATTGAGAGAGGGAGAAAGGGAGAGATAGAATGGGGTAAATTATCTCACATAAAAGTGGCAAGAAAAAGCAGTTCATTGGAAGGGAAGAGGGGGTAGGTGAGGGGGAATGAGTGAATCTTGCTCTCATCAGATTTGACTTGAGGAGGGAATAACATACACACTCATTTGGGTATCTTACTCCACAGGAAAGTAAGGGGAAAGGGATTAAAAGGGGGGATGATAGAAGGGAGGGCAGATAGGGGGAGGAGGTAATCAAAAGCAAACACTTTTGAAAAGGATAGGGTCAAGGGAGAAAATTGAATAAAGAGAGACAGGATAGGATGGAAGGAAATATAGTTAGCCTTTCACAACATTGTGGAAGTGTTTTACATAATGATACATGTGTGGCCTATGTTGAATTGCTTGCCTTCTTAGGGAGGGTGGGTGGGAAGGGAAGAGGGGAGGGAATTTGGAACTCAAAGTTTTAAAAGCAGATGCTCAAAAAATGTTGTTTATGCATGCAGCTGGGACACAAGACATATAGGGAATGGGGCATAGAAATCTATCCTGCCCTACAAGAAAGTGTGGGGAAAGGGGACAAGGCGGGGAAGTGGGGTGACAGAAGGGAGGGCTGACTGGGGAATGAGGCAAGCAAAATATATGTCATCTTGGAATAGGGGGGAGGGTAAAAATGGGGAGAAAATTTGTAACTCAAAATCTTGTGGAAATCAATGTTGAAAAATAAATGTTAAATAAAAATGATAAAATTAAAAAAAAAAGAAATTTAGCTCATTGAATTACATATATACATATACATATATGTATATATAGGTATATGAGAGAGAATACATGTGTGTGTGTATGTGTGTGTACACACACATATCTCTGACAAGCACAGCAAATGGACAATGAGATAGGCTCAAACTTGAATCAGAAGAGAGCAGGACTTGATTGTATTTGGGAAAAAATTGTACAGCCTTATATATAAATGTTAAGGCAATCAGTAAATGAGAAGATCTTCCCCCCCCCCCAAGTAGGCCCAAAACCCCTAGCAGGGGTGCTGGGCTGATGTGGGCATGAGGCCCCCAGGATCCATGGGGGAGTCACTGGGACCAGAGCCAATAGTGGGAGCCTGGGTTCTGGTCACTCAGATGACGTTCTAGCTGATTAGATGACATCTAACAACTGTATAAAAAGAAAGAACACAGCTTGGAGATTGAGACGTGGTGGAGGCAGGAGAAGGAGAAGTGGCAGAAACAGCAGCAGCAGAAGTAGCAGCAGCCGAAGCCGAAGCCAAAGCAGAAGAAGCTGAAGCAGCAGGCGCTACCGAGAGCAGGATTGATCTGTGTTCAGACCAAAGAGTGCTGAGCAAGGGCTTGAGGCCAGTGGCTAATCTTCTTCCTGGAGGGCCCTAGCATTGGGGGGAACACAAATATGATTTGGCTTACTGTCACAATGTTTTTCTGTAACCTCCTGGCTACTTTTGTGAGGCAGATTTATTGGGCCTGGATGCTTTTGGCCAGGATGTCGAATTGGGGACACTGCTCCGTGGGTCTGTTACTTTGGAGCTTGAATAAATGCTTTAATTCCTCGGTCTTCTACTTAGAGAATTCCTTATATCCTGAAGTTCTGAACCATTCAGGCATATTTATGATTTTCTTTGAAATCATGAATTCTGCCTTTATGTTATGATAACCTAGTTCCTTACATGGTTTCTCCACATTAGAATCTGAGCTTCTTGAGGACAGAGATTATTTTTGCTTTTCATTGTATTCCCAGTCCTTAATATGGTGCTGTGCTCATAGTAAGCACTGGATAGATTGATGTGGACTTGCTGACTTCATAACCTTCCAGACTTCATGGTAGGGACTGTCAAAGCTATTTGATGCTGATTTTAAAATAGAAAAGTAGACTACTAGAATGGACAAGTGAGATTATGATACAATCATATTTGGTGACCCAATTTTTATATCCATCTAATACAGTGACCTAACACAATTATATAAAACCAAAAACTGTTCTGCAATACATACGTGGATGAAGATATGAAAAAATAGTTCTTAAAAGATTTAGAAACTGTCACCCACATGTAAGATCATCCTGGTTCATTAATAACTAGAGGAATGCAAATCAAAATAACTCTGAGATTTAATTACACACCTGACAAATTGGCAAAGAGGATCCGGAATGGAACTAATAAATGTTGGTGGCATTGTGGAAAGACAGGCATACTAACACACTGTGGATGGAGCTCTGAATTGGTTCAATAACTTTAAGAGGGAAAAATTGGAATTACAGGAGAAAAGTCACATACCCTTTGACCTGAAGATTCCATTTCTGGCCATATGCCCCAAGGACATCATCAGGAAAAAAAGAAAGATCTCACATAATGAAATAGTTGTGTTTTTACTACCATAAGTGTTCTTTGTGGTAGGAAAACCTGGAACAGAGTGAGTACTCATCAATTGGGTATGGCTAAACAGATTGTGATATATTAATGTAAGGGAATATTAATGAGCTAAAAGAAACCATGCATATGAGGAAATCAGAGAAGGATGAGACGTCTTGTATGAACTATTGACGAGTGAAATAAACAGAAACAGTGTGTGTATATATATTGATATATGTGTCTATATATTCATACACATGTATAATGACTCCTGTAAATGAGAAGAACCTTAAAATGATGCCCCAAACTACTCTACCTGTAATGGTCAAGATTGGCACTGAAGTGATTGAGGAAAAGTATATCCTTCCTTTCTTTGGAGAGGATAACTATGGCTACAGGATATTGACTTCACTGTCAGATATGGCTTTAAACTCCAGCTTTTAGAATCTCTAGCTTTTAAGACTCAGCTCAAGTGCCACTTTCTCCACAAGCCTTTCCTATTCTCCCTGCCTGCTTAGCTGATAGCACCTTTTCCTCTAAGGATATCTTCCACACACTTTGTAATTTTATTGCGTGTTTTGATTTACAGAGGTTGTCTCTTCCATTGGAATTTTAGAGTCTAAGCTCCTTAAGGACAGGGATTGATTCTTTTTCTTTGTATCCTTGGCTCTTAACACAGTGTCTGGCACATGGTAAGCATGTAATAAATACATGGATACTCAGGTGACTGGTTCTAGAGGTTATAGGGGACCAGCTGAGCAGAAATGTTCAGAGCTGTGCTTAAGGAAAATCAAGAAGGAAATAGAAGCTTTGTGTAGGAGGTAGGCTGTTAAAGACAGGCAAGCTTTGGAAGGGCCAAAAGGAGAAGAAAAGACTTTCGTGTAAGAGGAGTCTGAACAAAGATTTATAGGTAGAAATGGGCCTTTGAAGGGCAGATAGGACATCAGTCTGATTGAAGTAAAGGCCTTGTGTTAGGTAATAGTGAGAAATGAGACACGATAGGCAAAGTAGAGCTACATAATAAACATACCTGAATGTCAGGCTGAATTTGAAACATTTTAAAATTCTTAAGCAGGTGATGTTAATGGTATTTAGAAAAATTAATATGACAACAGTGTGAAGGATTTACTGCTTAGAGGATGTATCTGTTTAGAATTAGTGGGCTGTTGTGGTAACCTAGGTATGAGGTGATAAGGTAGAAAGTGATAAAGATTTATACTAGATGATGACAATGGGACTGATAAACAAAGAATGAGACACATTCCAAAGGAAGAATTGACAGGAATCATTCCCTGATTGGTTTTATTGCATGACAGAGAGGGAGAAATCAAGGATAAGAAATGTTTTAATCCAAGAGAGCTGGGACAATTAGTGACCCGGTTGATGGAAATGAGGAAATTAGAAAGGGGTGTGTGTATGTGTATGTGTGTGTGTGTGTGTGTGTGTGTGTGTGAGAGAGAGAGAGAGAGAGAGAGAGAGAGAGAGAGAGAGAGAGACAGAGAGAATAAAAAAGTTCACTGTTAGCTTTATTGAGTTTGAAGTAAGGTTGCTACATCCACATTGAAATATCTAACAGGCAAGCTGGAAACAAGAACTGAAACTCAGGTAGAGACTGGGACTAGAGAAAGACATTTGGAATTTGTCAACAGATTGGTGATCAAATGATTCATTAGAGAAGTTCAGCTATTTTGATTTGGTGACTCTTGGCAGAATTTCTCAAGTACTATATACGTGTTTATATGATGTTATGGCACAGTGGCAATGGTAGGAGAACCAGAAAAGAAAATGGTGTGTGTGTATGTATGTATGTATATGTGTGCATATGTTTGTATATGTGTGTATGTGTGAAATATCTCCATCTACAGAGGAAAATAAAATAACGAGGCGGATGAGCTATTGAAGTATAGACATTTTGTGCTATGCTCGATATTTGTCTTCATCTGCCCTGAACTAAGCAGAACATCAGACAGTCTAGCTTCTCTATTCATCTCCATTTCTTGCCAACTTGCTGATGTCATCCTATATCCTGCCCTCAATGTTATTTCAATTCAATTCATATGTATTGCCCTTTTCTTGGCATCTAATTTGCTTTTATTCCAGTGAAAGCGTTTTTCTTTAAGCCTGATGCATGCTCAGTCTATCTAAGAGTGTTAATAAGTAGATATATTTACTCTGTAATACTAAGCAGTACTCATGGGGAAAAGTGTCAAAATCTTCAGCAAATGTATAGTAAAAGAACACAACTATTAAATAGATATAGTCCTACAAATATTCTACATTGGGACTAAAGATTACTTTGGCTCTTGAGCTTTTGAAAATGTAAATGAGATAATTAACAAATTCTAAAACAACAATAATTTAGAATATAATTTATTATGGTCTCAGCTGTGGTAAGAGGCAGCATTAGATAATGAATAGAGAAGAATGGTCTTTGAGTCAGGGAATCCTGGGTTCAAATCTTGCCTCTGACATATTAAAGCTGTTTTACTATGGGCAAGTGACTTAACCGTTTGTTGTTCTGGGATATTTTCTCAAATTATAAACTAGAGAACAGTTGCTAGTCTACATTTCTTCTACTGGTAAAATCATAGGTCTGGATAAAAAAACCTATTTAGCATATCTTATTTTTTCAGAGTTTTAGTTTATATCTAAAGGGAAAACAGGTATAGAAAAGTATCTGTATTGGCTAATGAAGTGTGTGTGTGTGTGTGTGTGTGTGTGACAGAGAGAAGGAGAGATGGGAAGAAAGAGAGAGAGAGAAAGAGAGAGAGAGAGACAGAGAGGGAGGGAGGGAGAGAGGGAGAGAGGGGGGAGAGGGTGGGGGGAGAGAGAGAGAATAGCTCTAGTCTTAGTCCCTGGATCTGCCAAGTCACAAACTTTATGTATATATCATTCATGTCAAAGCTGGGTCAGACAGCAGGACTAAAATTCAGTCTTAAATATTTTGACATTTGACTGAAATTCAAATTGTTATTGCACTGAATGAATTCACACAGAAGACACATTCAGTTGGGAATCATAGAAACTTGAGATCTCAAAAGATCTCATTGGTCGTCTTTTTCTCCCTTCTTTCTATCATAGGACTTTACAATAGTTATTCCTAATGTGTCACCAAGGATAACAGGCAAAATGATATATTGGATACAGGATTGGCCTTGAAATCAGGAAGGCCTGGATTCATGTCCTGCTTCCCACATTTACTGGCTATGTGACCTTGAGAAAGTCACTTGACTTGTTAGTTCCCCCAAGCAACTCTCTAAGAATACAAGTTACAGAGAAGGGGGGGATCTTTATTTTTAGAGGGAGTTATCTGTGCTAATGAAATCACAGGTCCTATCCCATTCCATCCATCCATCTATCCATAGGAAACAAAGATTTTAGCTAGAATGAAGGCTGAAGACCATTACCTGGACAGAGAAAGGAAGGGAACATTTAACAAGTTTGTATCAGAGAAGTTCAAGATAAAGTTAAACAGTGTCAGGAAATGAGAAAAAAGGAGAAAAAAAAAGACATGAGATAGGTCATGACCCTTGCAAACCTTAGTAGACTTCTTCATAAATTGCTATAGTTTTTTTAAAAATTATCATCTTTTGGCCTACCTTTAGCTCTACACTTAAATATGTTGGTCTTCAGGTGGAAGACATCCAGTCCATTGTTCTATCATTGCTTAAAACCTTCCCCATCTTAGTAGGAGCTCTCAGAGTCTGCCCTCTGCTGCCACCACTTTTCAAGAGCCTAGGATGATTTCGATGTCCTTATAAGTCATCAAAGTAGGACTTCAGTGAGGGAGAGTCTATGGATCCAGGACTTCAATTAAATTTGACAAATATTTATTCAATACTTCTTCCATCAAGGACACTGTGCTGTGCTCTGGAGACAAAAAGATAAATATTGATATGGTGCCTGCCCTCAAGGAATTTACAATCAAGTAGGAAGATGTGTTATAATGACTATTATGAGTTAGAATGTGATATGTGCTGGGGAAAAGTCCAGTAGAGTAGTGAGAGAGACCATTCATATCTGGGAGGGATTGAGGGAGGCTTCATTGAAGGAAGTGATGAACTAGAAAGACAGCCTATGCCAATGTACAGAGGGAGAAAATAAATAGGGTAATAAATGGGCAAGATGAGTAGCCCCTGGGCGTAAAGATAAGAAATATGCATTTTGTTCTGGGACAATGGGGATGTGCTGAAAGCTTTTGGTCGGGGTTAGGAGTTTGGGGAATGATCAGAGATGTGTTAGAAATATACCTTGCACAGCAGGGTTAAGGATGAACTAGAAAGGGGAGAGAGGAAAGGAAAGCCAAGGAGACTAGCTAAAAAGCTGTTATAATTATGTAGGTACTTAGTGAAGACCTGAACCTACTGCTACTTGATGGTAGCAGCGGAAGTGGAAAGAATGGAGATGCAAGTGTTATGATAGCAATAAAATGGACACATGGCAATTAATTGGATGTGGGAGGTGAGGGAAAAGTAAGAGTCAAAGTTGACTGAGATATGGCATCTGGGTGACTGGGAAGATGAGGGTCCCTTCCACAAATATAGGGTAGATAGAAAAAGGTATAGATTTGGGGTAAGAAGTTGTGAAGGAATGGTGAGCTTAATTTTCAACACAATGGGATTGAAGTACCAAGTAAACAAATGGATAGAGTATCCAGAAAGCACTTGGAAATGTGAGATTGTAAGAGATCAGGATTATATAAATAAATTTATGAGTCATCCACATGGAGGTGATAATTCAAGCTTTGGGAGTGGATGAGCCTGTGAAAAGACAGATTAATAGTAATATTAATAACAATAATAACTATTATAAACTTTTATAAGGCTTTAAGACTTGCAAAGCACTATACATGTATTATCTCATTTGAGTCTCCCAATAAGTCTTTGAGGGAGCAGCTACTACCCCCATTTTAGAGATGAAGAAACTGAGGTAGAGAGATGATAATTGACTTGCCCAGGGTTACACAGCTGATAAGTTCCACAGGCAAGATTTGAATTCAGGTCTTCCTGACTTCAAGTCCAGTGTTCCATCCGCTATGCCACCTAGCTTTCTACATAGAAAGGAGAGGATGAAGGCAAAGAAGGCAAAGATGCTTTCTTTTAGAGGGAAGGAAGAAGGAGAATCAATGGAGAAAAGCAAGGAACAAACAGAGGTAGATAGAGGAATAGGAAAAAGCACTGTCTTAAAAGCTAAGAAAAGAAAAAAGACCAAGAAAGAGTGGTGGTCAAAGTTAAATGTTGTAGGAAGGTTAAGGAACCTGTAGGAAATTAGATCATTGGTGACTTTTGAGAGTGGATCTATTAGATTAGTAGAAATAGAAGACAGATGGAAAGGAATCGTTGAATAACTGAGTGGCATAGAATTTTTCTGGTGGGAAGGCAATTGGTGCTAAGTGGTTTGCCCAGGGTCACACAGCTAGCAATCATCTGAGGTCATATTTGAACTCAGGTCCTCCTGACTCCCGGATAGGTACTCTATCCATTGAACCACCCAGGTACCAAAGTGGTATAGAATTTGAAGCTACCAATGTATACTACTGTTCCTAAAACTTTGGCAGTGACCAGGATATGATAGCTAAAGATAGGATGCTAACTTGAGGAGGAGAAAGTGTAAAGTTGTTTTGTTTTGTTTTAGAATAAGGGCAATGTGAGCATATTTGTAGGCAGAGTGGAAGAAAAAAATTGAAGGTAAAAGAAAGTATGGTAGTATTCAATGGAGAAGTTTCTTGAGGCAGATGGTATCAAGATTGAACGTGGGAAGTTATGACCTTGGAAAAGTAAAGAAACCCAGGCCTTGCTTCCATCTCTGCTGCTAACTTTAATGTTGGAAAACTCAATTGACCCATCTCCCCTAGAACACAGCCTGCCTAGGGCATGTGGCCCACAACACAACATAGTGCCACTGAATCTGATTTAGATGTAATTGGAAACTATTTAACAAGATAAATACAAATATAATAAAACATAAATAATGTTAAGTTGTGGTTTTCTAAGTCACTACGCAGCCCTCAGGGATCCTTATGTAGCCACCATTTGTATCTGAAATGTCCTAGAAAGATCATAGAATGCTATAACTATAAGGACTTTAGATGCCATATAGTTCAATGCCCTCCTTTTTTTACATTTGTGAAAACTGAGAGGAAGTAACTTCCTTCAGGTTACATAGTGAATTTGTGGCAGGGCTGGTATTAGACCCCAGATCAAAGGATCATAGATGTTGAGGTAGAAGTGACCTGAGAGGTCCTTTAGTCCAAACTCCTCAGTTTCCAGATGAGGTTAAATGACTTGCTCAGTTACCCAAATAACAAGTGAGACAGGATTTGAACCCAGGTGCTCTGACTTCTGTAATGTTAATGGAATAGGAATATCTTCTCTGTCCATTAATAGGCTTATATGACCACATGTGTTCAATCACAGCTATGACACTTCTTGAGTCGCATAGAGCCCATTGGCAGAGGAGATTGCCTAAAGGGAAGCTTGCTTATGGGGAGGCTTGCTTGCAGGCAGGCTTTCACACCTTTTGGTACTAAGCTAATTAGGCCCTGAGTCACCAGGGTTGTGATGCCTGGGTTTGGTACTTTGCTTTGGGGGCTTGCTCATGAGAAAGACCTTGTGATTCCCTGGATGGGACTCTGAGTAGCCATTTTGTTAAAAGCCCCCGAACTACTCAGATGTTTATGCTCCCCTGATCCAGTGACGTATGTAGGTGGTTGTTAATAAGATGATTTCTATAGTCCTCTATAGCTCTAAGATTCTCATTAGAACCTTTCTTTTAACAACTCCTTGTATAAACAAATGGTTGTTGAGAATTTTGGATTGAATTGAAACCATTTCTACCCTTTCTAAAATTCTAACCATGTGATGTGTTAGGTTCGAAATAATGGATGCATTACTTCCAGAAAGAGAATTTTTAGGGACTGGAACTGTGATTTCATTGATATGTAGAGGAAATCCCACAGAGAAGAAATTTTCTCTGACAATGTGGATTGAGTCGGCAACTTTTAGTCTTAAGTATTTTCCCAGAACGTTGAAAAGTAAAGTGACTTGCCTAAGGTCACATGGCCAGTGTGTATTAGAATGAGGACTTGAAGTGGGAACTTCTTGGAATTAAGGTCAGCTCTTTATTCATTATGCCACACTATTCCTCAAAGTACTGCTAAAATGTCCCTTGGAAAGGTCAGGTAGAGTCTAGCAAGTCTCCTTATAACTCTATCCTATTCCTGTTAGTCATCAACTAGATTTTGCTTATCGGCTATACTAGCTGACAGAGTTCCTAGCTCCTGAGGGGATTGTCATTGTTCAGTCACATCTGACCCTTGGTGATTCTATGGATCATTCTGTCTATGGAGTTTTCTTTGCAAAGATAGTGGAATGGTTTGCCATTTCCTTCTCTAGTGGATTAAGACAAAAAGAGGTTAACTGACTTGTCCAGGGTCACACAGCTAATAAATATATGAGGTCAGATTTGAACTCAGGTCTTCCTGACTCCAGGTCCAGTAGTCTATCCACCGAGCCATGTAACTGCCTCTTCTGAGGGAATTAGAGACAAACAATAACTTTTCAATGAGGATGAGAATAGTCATGCCCAGCTACATGTGGGTGGCATTAGATTAGTCTGGCTAAGTAGGAGGGACTAGTAGATAAATCAGTCCTGGGACTTTCCTTTTGACTCACAGTGGAAATTTCATATATACTTTGTGTATATGTGTGTATATATATATATATATATATATATATATATATATATACACATATATTAACTCTCCTGTTGTAACCTAAGTTCCTTGGGAACAGGGACTCTCTTCCCTTTTTATTTGTATCTTTGGCACTTAGTATAGGCAGAGCTTTGTACAATGCTTACACAGGGCTTACAAAATGCTATCTCATTCATTCATTTATTCATTAATTCGTTCATTCATTAATGAGATCAAAGCTAGGAAAATCATAAGGTAAAGCAAAATGAACAGCTAGGTAGCAAAGTGAATAGCGTGCTAGATTTGTCAGAAAGACCCAAATTCAAATCCCATCTCAGATTTACACTCACTATTGTGATCCAGAATAGATCACTTAATTTCCCCCACATTGTTTTCTCATCTGTAAAATGAGACGATCATTGGACTCCATGAATCCTAAGGGCCCTTCAAGCTGTAAATTTCCAGTGTGCTGGAAATCAGAGAGGCAGAACCAATGGTCCATGGCCTCTAAGGGGCCTTCGAGCACTAAATCTATGATCCTACAAGTCCAGCGTACGGAGGTCAGAGACTTAGAGTGAAAGGCACTTAAAAATAAAGTTGGAATCTGTTTGTGGGTAGAAGTTCCCACTTGATCTGATATTGGCTTGAACCTACAAACCCCAGGTTTACAGGTAAATTTCTCCCCTGATTGAAGTGGGATAGAGATGTTAAAATTGTCAGGAAGATGGCAAGGTGGGTGCTAACCAGAAAGGGCAAGTAGCACCAAAGCTGGGTTTTTTGTTTGTTTATTTTTGTGATGGGATTTCAAGAAATCATAAGTATTGCTTATTTTGATAGGACAGGGGGACTTCCTATTTGCCTTCCAGTGAATGCAAAAGGCATAGACCAGACTGAATAAAGTCTCAGGACCTTTAATGGCATGAGGAATTCTTCTTCAGGAAAGCAACAGGACAGGCATGGTGGGCAGGATAAGAAGACAAGGAATTCAGGTAGCCCTGGGTAGCTGGGTAGTACTTTTTGACAATGAAAAGAGGCAGTTCCCAGAAGAACAGGGATGTCAAAGTAAGTGCCCACATGCCAGACAAAATGAGTGTGCTGAGGAGAAAGAAATAAGTAGACACAGACTTGGACTGCATCACAATCTGGCCTTGGGTCAGTCCTAAGTAGATGAACTATTTTTTTAATAGCATTTGGCTACAATCCTTAGAAATAAAGTAAGTCCAAGTTTTAAAAAAAAATACAGGAAATTGAGTTAGAAGGTTAATCCCCTGGGGAGAAAATGACCTAAATTAGAGAGGTAGATGCTTCTGAAAAATTAAAAGTATTTGGCAAACTTGATTACCTCAACCTGGCAAAGTCCCAGACCTTCCCAATGAGAATGGAAAGGTTTTTTTTTTTTTTTTGGTTTTGGGTTTGTGTGTGTGTGTGTGTGTGTGTGTGTGTGTGTGTGTGGTTTTTTTTGAATGGTGTCATAGTTTCTTTCTCTTATGAAAGGCGCCTAAAGAACAAATTTGAATATTTAAGTCCTGGCCACTCTACTAGGCCCTTCCACAAGGTGGGGGGCGGGGTAGGAAGAAGCAGAGGTGGAGGGGAGAGTGGGGGAGAGTTCCTAATGCCATTGGTGAGAATTTTATGAGTTTGAGGCTGTGTGGTCTGTCAAGTGACAGAACTTTGAAAATGTTGAAAATTTAACCCTCCATCTTCTTTTCCATTGGTTTGCTATCATAAAACAAATGAAATTTGGCTTTAAAAAAAAGTGATAACTCATGTAAAGAAACAATTAGAGCAATTATTTAAGCCCCATAAATTATATTAAATTTATAAAAAGCTCTTAGTGCCAATAAATAAGTCATGTCCTTATCTGGACACATTCAAACGCTGTATCCATAAAAAGAGCATAAGGAAATGAAAAGTTCAAATGGAAGAAGATTCACTAGATGAATTACTTCATCCTAAATGTTGCAATTGGCTTCTTTTACAGGAACAATTTTTTTCCAGAGGTGATAAACGCAGAACCTCATCAATCTAGCTCTTTACCCTTGGAGGATACTTGTCTTTCTATATGCATCATCCCCCCAACCCCCCTCCATCCCTTTGGCTCCAGACACAAAACAGACTATCATTGTGATCCAGGATTTGTTTGAAGAGATTTCATCTGGAAAGGAGTCAAGCCGGGCAATGGCAGGGGAGCTTTTACAGATTACGACCTGTAATCTGGTTAATTCTCTGAAACACAAAGATCCACATGTTAAGTAATTTGGGACAAGGCCACAGCCTCTGTGGCCATATGCCCTCCTGTGAGGTCATCCTAGAGACTGAGATGAGCCCAGCCACCACAGCCTGGCATGCTGAGCCTAAGTAAAACATCGGTCCAATAGCATTATGATGTATGTTGCATATGTTACAATACTAGTGAAAGATAAACCTCAAATGCCAGGGATCACTTAATGTTCTCTTATGGACATGAGAATCAATTTCCTTTTTGGCCTTTGGTGTAACACTGCTAGATGTTTTGTAAAGAGGATGCTTTGGGTTGAGATATGAATGGAGTTATGTTAGACATCACCATATATCCCTGATGATTTTTAGTTTTGCTCTTTCCCCCCTTAGAAAAGTTATATGAAGTCACAGTCAAACTTCATTTTTGGAAAACAGTAATTTCTTTTTAAGTTTTATTGTTGTCTTTTGTTTTGGCCCTACAAGAATTTCACCTTTGCCCCATTGAATTGTTTCTTATAACAAAGAAAAACCCAGCAACCACTTCTGCCAACATATATATTGCATTTCACACACACAGGTTCCACCTTCCTATTGAGAAGCTAGGTGGCTCAAAGACCTGAGTCGAAATTTGATCTCAGACACTCACTAGCTTTGTGACCCCGGGCAAGTCACTTAACCTCCATTTGTTTCATTCAGTTTCCTCAGAAACAGCACCTGCTTCCCAGGGCTATGAGGATCCAATGAGATAATATTTGTAAAATGCATAACACAGTATCTGGCATACAGTAGGTGCTACATAAATGTTAGTTATATAAAAGTTAGCTATTATTTCCTTATCCATTACCCTTTACCAATATTGTAATTCATCCAAGTTCAGCTGCTTTTAGTGAGACCAGTAAATTTTGATTTGTCCTCTTTTAGAGAACATCTGCTAGACATAAATCCTCGAAGCACTGTAAACTCTATTTAAAAAAAGATATTTTCCTTTATTTCAACACAGAAATGTTTTAAAATGATGCCACAAAATTTGCTTTTCATCCTAACTTAAAAAAAGTATTTGCTATATATACTTTATTTCTCTTCCTCCTGATTTTTCTAGGCTACATCGCTTGTTAACAGAAATCATTAAAATGTCCAATTCTAAATTCTAGGAGAATTTTAAAAATCATTTTTTCCAGGTTGCTATGAATTCTGTAACCCTGCTTGGCAGCTTATTTTAAATGCCAAACTGCCAACTCTCAGATCCCATGTAGTTTGGCCTAAAGACATATTTGCTCACAAATTCATAGTATTCCACTGGTGCCATTGGACTAGACAAATGGACAGTATTGATTTATAAATATTTGACTTAAGAATAGGCACTGTATACAGTCAGTTGGGCATTAGAGGAGTCTGAGTCAAAGCAGCTTAGTATAGTAGAAGAAACACTGGGCCTGGAGTCTGGCAAGACTCAAATCCCACTTCTGAAACATCCTAACCATGAGTAACAACCATAACAACCACAACAACCACTACTACTACTACTACCACCACCACTACCACTACTTCTACTAAATAACCAACATTCATGTAGCACCTACTATGTGTCAGGCAACACACTAGGTGTTTTACAAACATCATCCCATTTGATCCTCACAACCACCTTGGGAGGTTGTTGTTATGATCCCCATAATACAGATGAAGAAACTGAGGTGAACAGAGGTGAAATGCCTTGCCCAAGGTCACACAGCTAGGAAGTGTTTGAAGCTGGGTTTGAACTTGTCTTCCTGACTCCAGGTGCCGCTACAGCATCCCCATATGTTGCTATTGCTTTCACTACAACATGAGGGCAATAATAACACATGTAATAGAGAGAGGTGGAAAATGACACTAGATTTGGAGCCAGGGGATCTGGGTTTGAATTCTCCATGGCCTCTCACTAACTGTGTGACATTAAGTGAGTCACTTAACCTCTGTGGGCTTCTGTTTCCTCAACTATGAAAGGAAAGGGTTGCTTTCCTTTAGTTGGTCTCTAAATTCCCTTCGAGCTCTAAATCTACAATTCTGAGTTACTGATGTCCAGAATATAGTTTCCATTTCCCTCCTCTCCCCTGGTAATTCTATAGGGGTAGCTGCTGTCACAAAGAAAAGGAAATGTGTTTCATGAATACTGAAAGGGAATTTGGAATGCATTCTCCTACAGAAACAATGAGAATCTAGAAGAGTGCCTTACACATAGTTAGCACTTTTAATAAAAGTTGGTTGAGCTGAATTGGTTAGGTATAGTTTAAATATTGAAATTACACTTTGGTGCGTTTCCTAGATTAAATAAGTTTGGACAGGCTGACTGGGTACCAGACTCCTGCTTCTAACAATGAAAGAACATAGTATGAGTTTCAAACAGTGGACAAAAATAAACTTTTTGGAACAAACTATTAGTAAGGTGTGGACCAGCTGACATATTGTGCTCTCAGTGGTTTTCAGGATTGATGACAGATTTCAGGGTATATAGGATTTAGGATTATAGGCAGCTAAGTGGTTCATTGGATAGGGTGCTGGTCCTGAGGTCAGGAAGATCTAAGTTCAAATCTGGCTTTAAACACACTTACTAGCTGTGTGACCCTAGCAAAGTCACTTAACCTCTGTTAGCCTCAATTTCTTTACCTGTTAAGTGAGGATAATAATAGCATCTACCTTCCAGGGTGCTATATGGATAAATTGAGTTAGTAATTGTGTAAAGCACTTTGCAATCCTTAAGGTATCATATATATGCTAGCTATGGCTGTTCTAGTTAGTTGAACTACGTTGTTGTTATCGTTCTGTTGTTTCAGTCGTGTCCATCTCTTTGTAACCCCATTTGGGGTTTTCTTGGCAAAGATAAAGGAGTGGTTTGCCATTTCCTTCTCCAGCTCATTTTACAGATGAGGAAACTGAGGCAAACAGGGTTAAGTGACTTGCCCAAGGTCACAGAGCTAGTAAGTGTCTGAGGTCATATTTGAACTCATAAAGATGAGTCTTCCTGATTCCACACCCAGCTCTGTATCCACTGTACCACCTATAGATCTATATAATTCAGCCAAAATCAGAGATATCGATACATTAATAAATATCTTTCCAAATATAATAATAAATCCACATATTTGTATATAAATATAAAGCATTTCTACAAGTTTCTTTCCTCAGAACTATTCAGTGACTTGGTTGTGGAAAGTATTATTATTATTTTATTATTAATTATACTGGTCTTACTGATGAACAAGCGGAGTTTATGAGAAGGTAAGAGGAGTTGCTACAAGTAGCAGAGTCTAGACTCAAAACTCTCCTGTCTTCCAGGCCAAGGGTCTTTCTGCTCTACTGTCTATGCTACCACATTGCCTCTTGATAACTAATCAGATGGTTTCATATGAATTGATCTCTCTCCTTCCAGGTTTTTTTTTTTCAAGCCACCTTCCCCACACTCCCCTATTCAAGAAGCTTCACTGATTCCCTATTGTCTCTATGATAAAGTACAAATTCTCCTGTTTGGCATTCCCCTTTACATTCTAGAAAACTTTCCTACTTTTCTAGACTTATTTTGTGTTACTCCCCCCACGCTCTTTGTTCCTGACAAATTCATCTGCTTCTTGCTTCCCATACATGACATTACTTCTTCTGTTTCCATACTTTTCTACAGGTTCTCTCCTCTGGCTAGAATGCACTTCCAGCTCTTTGAATCTCCATTTTCCTTCAAAGCTCTGTTCATTTGCTCCCTCCTACCTTCTAGGTGACACAGTGGATAAAGAATGGGCCATGTTGTCCAGAGGACCTGAGTTCAACACACTAACCAGCTGTGTGATCCTGGGCAAGTTACGTAACTCCTATTTACCTCAATTCCTCATCTGTAAAACAGGGATTCATAGGGGAAAAAAAATTGGCAAACTACCCCAGTATCTTTGCCAAGAAATCCCCAAAGAGGATCGCGGAGCATTGGATACAACTGAAGTGACTTAACAACGACAACTACCCAGACTTTTCCTGACACCCCTCCAATCTATTTAGTTCCCTCCCTTTCCAGGAATTATTTTTATATCTGTCTTACTCACTTATTTTCGAACATATTGTATATATCCTGGCAGTAGAGTGTAAGCCCCTTGAGAGCAGATATTGTTTTGTTTTCATCCTTGTACCTCCAGCACCTGGTACTTTATACATAAAAGGCACCCAGAGAAAGCCTGTTCAATTGACTTAAAATGAATCCTATTCACATTTCACAATTGTTGAGTCACTTGATTTATATTATCTTTAGCTAGAAATAGATGCAAAGGACTACTTCAAATGGAGCTAAAAAAAAAATCCTTATCCTTTCCAGGAGGCAGACAAATCTATTTACACAGCAACTAAATGGAAAAGTACTTTTCACCACTGGTACCCAAACAAGGTTCCCTTATAAATATATACTGTGGAGTTTCCCTTCCTTATAGAATGGAAAGTAAAGAAAATTGTCATGGGAGAACTATGTTCTTTTTAAAAATAGACTGACTCTATTAACGCACCTACGCATTTTCTCTGTCCCTCTTGTGTCTCAGCTCATATTGGCTGCGTAACCAAGGGGGAAGTTATTTAACTTCTTTGAGTTTCTATTTCTTTATCTATAAAAAATTAGAACAACAATAAAAACAGTATCATTATTATTAATACCAGCTATACGACTCTGGCCAAGTCACATAACCTCTCAGCCTCAGTGTTCTCATCTGTGCAGATGGGGATAATAATAGCACCTACCTCGCAGGGTTATTTTGAGGCCCAAATGAGATAATGTACATAAAGAAAACTTGAAGTGTTATATAAATGCTATCATTGTTGGTTATTGGAAGCAGCATAGTATATTATGTAATATACTCAAATTGAGAAACTATGGTTTGGGCTCTTAGCACTACCACAAATATGCGCCTTGTCCAAATGCTTAGCGTTCTGTTTTCCAAACTTGGAAAATAGAGGTTCAAATACCTTCATTATCTCAAAATGAATTATGAGAATTAGCCTGATCTAGTGGAAAGAATACTGGCACTAGAATGAAAAGCACCAGGTTCAAATCTCGCCTCTGATACTTATTATTTGAATGACGTTGGACTTAGCTTATCTCATTTGATTTTGAAAACAACCCTGGGAGGTAGGTGAGGAAATTGGGGTCAACAAAGGTTAAGTGACTTACTCAGGATCACAAGCTTTAGATTCCAGGGCTAACATTTTATCTACTCTGTCACCTAGAGCTAATAATATCAGCAATGGCAAAATGGGATTTTGCAAACTTTAAGATGCTATATAAATAATTATAGTTTTGCACTGAACTAAAGCTAATTTCCTTTGTGTGGAGCAGATTTCAACTCCTGGATGGAATGATCATGTTTTTGTAACTCTGTTTTCATCCTTTCATGTTGCAGAGATCCCTTTAAAAACCCTTAAAAATAACATGACTATGAATGAAAGGACAAATATTTGGCTATTGGCCATGGGACATTCATTCATATCTCACAACTTACACTTGGTCACATATCTCAACCAATTTATGTCCAGGTTTTTTTTAGTTTTATTGTTGCCCTTTGTTTAAAAACAGTCATTTCTTGCAGGAATGCCCATCAATTGGGGAATGGCTGAACAAGTTGTGGTATGTGGTTGTGACAGAATACTACCGTGCTATAAGAAATGAGAAGTTTGATAATCTTAGAAAACTATGGATAGACTTGCAGGAAATAATGAAGAGTGAAATGAGCAGAACTAAGAAAACCTTGTATGCAGTAATAGTAATATTGTTTTAAGAATGACTTGGAGCAAATAAGTTACTTTGACTATCTTAAATACCCAATTAATGATAAAGGACATAAGGAGAATGATGCTACCTGCATCCGGAGAAAGAACTGATAAATAGAAGTATGTAGAAAAAAATCTTAATATATATAACATATATATGTGTGTGTGTGTATATATGTATACACACATACATATTATATATATATATATGTGTGTGTGTGTGTGTACACACACACACACACACACCTATTTGTGTCTAATGGTAGTTAGCTCTAGGGAGGGAAGAAATTTATATGATAATTTTGTTGTATATTTGAAAGGAATAGCAAGTTGTATGTAATAGATTTGTCGTTTCCTGTACAACCATCTTTTTCATTGTACTATGTTATGGAAATGCTTGTCTTACTCCATAAATTAAAAATAAAATAATTTTTAAAAACATGGTCATTTCTATTTATGTCATCCCCAACCTTATCCAGTGAAGCTTTTCTTATAACACAGCGAACAATTAAGTAAAAGCAACCAAAACATTGAGCATGTCTGAGAGTGTATATGGCATTCTCCACCCCATAGTACCCCACCTCTCCAATGGAAGGAGAAAGGTTTGTTTTCACATATCTTCCCCAGGGCCAAGATTTGACCTTTCCTCTTTTTACCTTATTTGTTCAAAATCTTTTCTTTTTAAGAAAAAAAATCAAGCTGGGGGTGGGATGGGGAGGAAGGCATCAAAAAGGAAGGTGCAAGGGAGGACCGTCAGTAATCACTGTGAATAACAGTCATCCGGGTAAAGTGACAGCTCAAGGCTTTATTGTCGTCATAAAAGCGGTGCCGTTTTAGAGCTTTAAGATGAACAAATCTCCAGGGTGTCTGTCCACTGTGGTTCTAACAGCATTAGCAAGGGTGAGCCGGTATAAACCATAACAAGATTTATGTTAGTGCAAACTGCTGACTATTGACTCTGATTCTGAGGAGGCAGAAGAAAAAAAAAGAAAAAAAAACTAGGCAGGTCTTCTGTTAGGTCCCTATTTATGAGACAGTGGGAAACTTAACAGCCTCTATTTGCCACTAACAACAGAAAAGGTGAACTGCATTTGAAAAAAAAGATTATAAAAATAAAACAGGAAATAGTCAAAGAATTGAAATATGGCTAGTTTTAACTGCAGACCTCCAGCCACAGAGAGGAGCCAATTTGGAGGCATTCTGGCCTGGGACAATTATATAATGACATATTTCACTTCCTTTTTCTATAGGAATAAAAAAAAATGAAATTCCACTTTGTAGTATGGAACATATAACCTTCTAGAAGTGGTAAAGGAAAGCCAAACACTTTTTCCTTCATTACCAATTTCACATCTAGTGAAATTTATCTTCAGTTAGAAGACAGAGAATTTACTCTGACCCTAATGCTTTCTTCCCTTGCTTCTCCATCAGATATTTGGTTCCAGAATCAGATACCTTCTGGAACTCACCCCTAGCCCTGCTTCTTTCTTTCTCCATGGAGCTTCACAGGTTAGAAGAAATTTTTTCTCTCCTCTCAGGGATTTTCTTGCTGGTTTTATAGCCTTATTAGACTACCCAACATTCTAGAGGGATAACCAGTTAATTCTCACAGGCTCAGTACATCAACTCTTTTTCTTCTACCACAAAGAAATATCTGTGATGCTTTCCCTCTGATGGCTCCGGATTTCGACCAATCCAACCAGGTTATAAAAACAATTTTCAAGAGAGGCGTAGGAGGGAGTCTAATCAATTTTCCATTGACAAGATATATCTGAATGTAATTTTAAAAAAGTCTAAAATGGAAAATTGAGTATTTGAGCACAAACTCTACTTCTTTAATTTGGGGATTTTATGACCTCCTGAAAGGAAAGAATACCTTGCCTGTAAGCTCTGATCATAAAATGTCTCCCAGAAGCTTTACATTGTAATGTATGTGAGGTTCCAGTTTATTCAACATAAGCCAATTGATATGCTAAGCTGATATGCTAAGCCAAGGTTCGTGGAAAGTCCAGCCAGTTAGTACTAGTCATAGTCTGTAGTCTTTTCTCGTTGTTCAGTCATGTCTGACTCTTCATGGCCTCGTTGGGGTTTTCTTGGCAAAGACACTGGTATGGTTTGCCATTTCCTTCTCCCACTCATTTTATGGATGAGGCAACCAAGGCAAACAGGGGTAAGTGACTCCTCCAGGGTCATACAGCTAGTAAGTGTCTGAAGCCAAATTTGAACTCAGATCTTCCTGTCTCCAGGCCCAGCAGTCTATCCACTGTGCCACCTAGCTGTCCCTGTAGTCTTTAGAATGATGGATATGTCTGACACAAGGCTAAGAGGACATTATTAAACTTTACACATCAAAGTTAAGTAACAGAAGAATTTTATATTGAGTATTTTTTATCTAGATATACTTCCTCACACTGTCCACCAAAAGATCTAGGTATTTAGAATATTTCATACTAGAGTTTGGCATCCAATAGAATTTCAGGCATAGCTAGATCCAATAATCATTGTATCATATGGTGAGTAAAATGGAAGACACTCTAATGTGGTGGCTACATTTGCTACTGAAGCCTTGTAAATTAGCTAACTTTTTAAGCCTAAAATTTAGTTTTAACAGATCTCTGTTTTTATACCCCCTTCATTTCCTCAATATTTTGAATTTGAATGAAGGAAATGAACAAAATGCAAGGTAGGGGTTTATCCCAACGAACTTTCTCCACTAATCAAAGAATATATATGCTTTTAAGTTTTCAAAGCACTTTACTCTTTCTGCCTTTCCCCTCCTCTGCAGCCCAGGGAGCCATCCATTGCAACAAAGAATAAAAATAAAGGGGAAAAATAGTTGAGCTAAATTAATTAACCCATCAACTGACTCTGACAGGGTATGAAATGATACACAGGCAATAGTCCTCTGCCTCTTCAAAGAAAGGAGGGATGCACATTTTCTCATGTTTTCTTCAGGGTCAAAATTGATAATAATTATAAAGCATTGTTTCATTAAAAACAACAACAACAACAATTCTTTTTGTTTTAAACTACCATGGAGTTGCTGAGGTCCTGGGTTCTAATCCAGGTTCTGCCAGCTCACTTGCTTTGTGGACTCAGGCAAGTTACTTCCTTTATCCATGTCTTGATTTCTTCTATGTAATGAAAGGTTTGGACTCAGGGACCTCTAAGAGCTCTTATAGATATAAGATACCATGAAGCTATATGATTTTAAAATAAGTCATTTCTCCTCAACAAGCATAAACTGTTATCCTGGGTAATTTCCAAATGTGTCTCACTGTTAGAAAAAGATTGTCTTAGAACACATATTGCAAAGATAAATCTTTTATGGAAAAGCTATATTGTAAGTGTCTGAGATTAACAATCCTTAAGAACTGTCCATAAATGGAATAGTAACAAAAATTTAGATGATGATTGAAGGGTATCAGCAGACGTATGCTACTTACAAAGTTAGAAATAACTCTGCTCAGATGGAGCTATATCTTGAGACATCCACATTGAAATCTTAAATTGAACAATGTAGATCCTTAAGAAGTGCTTGATATTAATAGGTGAGATTAGGATTCATCAATCAGTCAAATTTAAAAAAAAACATCTATTAAGCACCTACTGTGCACCAGGCACTATGCTAGGTATTGTTGTTTGTCCTTCATTCTCAGAAAACCATAACATTGAGGAGGTGATGCTGTGACATGCAAGTGAATTGGATTTGAGTGAGGGAGGGCTGTGTGAAGTCACCAGCCTCACTCTCTCCCCTGGAGCCATCTGGGTCCAATGCCAAGATACAGATCAGGATGACTGGAGATGGCCAACTAGTGATGCAATACAAAGAATGAAAAAAAATCTCCACTTGCTAGTAGATTCTATTCTAATGGAGGGGAGGGAACACACACACACATTTATTTATTTATTAGTGTGTGAAATGTGTTTATATTATGTCCTTATGGTTATGTCTGTATATATATATATATGCACTATATATACTTAGGTGCATATGCATGTATATATGTGTATGCAATGTGTACATGCATTTCATGTGCAGGCATACACATAAAACTATATTATGAATACACATACACACTCATGAAATCATATGTGATTTCACCAGTACAGGATATTTACTTCTTTTTGAGGAAACTCCTTCCAAGTCAGGTCAACACCTTCTCTGGTGTTTTAAAGGGTTGCTTTAGAAGTTAAGTGGCTTACCCAGGGTCATTCAGGTGCTAAGGGTTTGAGGTTGGATTTGAACTCAGGTGTTCCTCACTGCAGGCCTAGTCTTCTATCTAGTGCACCATCAGTCTTTTAAATGCAAATAAATACCAAATAGTTCAATATAAGTTTATTTTGAAGTTAGACCATCAGCATGTAGCCTTGATGAAAGATATCCATTAGAGATATTGGCAATAACACAAGAACAGAGAGTTGGGGCTAAGGACCAACGTCTAAGGAACCTGAATGAAGGAAAGGAACAAAAATTCAAGGTATGGGTTTATTTCAATTAACTCCACCAATCAAAGGGTATATGTGCTCTCATGGCTTGAAAAGCATTTTACTTTATTTACCCGGTCTCATTAAAGCCAAACAGATAAATATATAGGAATTATCAATCTTACTTTATAGATGAGGAAACTGAGGTTTAGACAGGTTTTAGTAACTTGTCCATGGTAATGTACCAAATAATCAACAAGGATGGGATTTGGATCCACAATTATCTGGCTGTTATGATGCAAATCCAGATCTTCCTAATACTAGGTCTAGCATGCTATCCACCATACCAGGCTGCCATTTGCAAGAATATGAGAAGCAAGAGATTATACCCATGGACACCCTAGAAACTAAGGATGGTATGAGAATAGAATAAACCTATAAAGAGCTTGAATAAGGAAGAAAAGGGCAAAAAAGAGATGCTTCATAAGACTGAGCCTAAACTAATGCGTTTTGCCCTCCACCTTCACATTCACACTTAGCCTAAAAAGATTAAAATATCATAATAATTCTGCGATTTCTGGCTCTCAAGATTTCCATTATGACACATCAATAAAGCCAGGCAAGGTGACTGAGAAAGAGACGGCACGCTTTCATTTCCTGCACATTTGAAGGTCACTTTTGGAGATAAAGATTATATTTTTTGCAGAACCAGAGGATGCATGAACATTTCTAGAAACTTGTAACATCAGATGTTCAGAACGAGGAGAGGAAAATGAATGATCCTATTAAGATACTTCTGACCATAAATCAGAGGAGTTAAGCTCTGACTGGCTAACTTCAGTTTCCTATTTGACTCATTTGAAAATGGAACTGATGTGAATATAGATTGGGAAAAGATGCTTGGTGCCATTAGAGGTTGTACATAAGCTGCTATTCCAGAATCTCCAATACAAAAACAGTGTGCCCAACACCAGAAGACACATATTTGCACCTTTTCACTCTTAAGTTACTCTGTATTTACCACAGAAAAAACTGGTTTCATGATATTAATATCTAAAAGGTGTTTGTTTTTGTTGTTGGAACTTTAGGTTAACAGGAGGAGACAGTGAGCTATGTACTAATGTGAGACAATTCGACAAGGAACAAAGGGAAAAAGCAATCTTTCCTTTCCCCTTTTTCCTCTTTCCTTTCCCCTTCTCCCTCTTTCCTTTCCTTTCCTTTCCTTTCCTTTCCTTTCCTTTCCTTTCCTTTCCTTTCCTTTCCTTTCCTTTCCTTTCCTTTCCTTTCCTTTCCTTTCCTTTCCTTTCCTTTCCTTTCCTTTCCTTTCCTTTCCTTTCCTTTCCTTTCCTTCTCTTTTCCTCCCTCCCTCCCTTCCTTTCTTCCTTCCTTCCTTCTCCTCCTTCCTCTCTCTCTCTGTCTTTCCCTTCCCCCTTCTTCCCCTCTTTCTATATTCTATATCACCTAGGCTGTAAATGCTATGGGCCCCACTCGTGGGGGTTGATCCCAATACCGATAAGCATAGAAGCTTTGACCTGCTATGATTTTCTTACCTGATGCAGTTTGCCTTTCTTTAGGCTGCCTGGTAGTCCTCTAATCTTATGGGGTCACCATATTGGTGATGGACTTTATGCTGACACTTAATGAGATTTATCCCCACTATACCTCAGAATTCCCAAACTCAAGTGATCCACCAGTTTCAGCCTCCCCAGCAACAGGGACTATGGATTTGTGTTACTTTACCCACAAAGCAATTTAATTTTCAACACTTTTCCCTATTCCCCCATCCCAACACTGCCCTAGGCAATAAAACTGCTCTTATTTGCAAAAGCGTGTTTCTGGTCTTTCATTGAGTTTGCTGAGATATAATAAAACACCTTACTAGCTGTTGTGACCCTAGGCAAGTTACTTAATGTCCCTGAGTCTCAATTCCCTCTTCTGTAAAGTAAAAGGGTTAGATTCAGTTCGATCTCTAAGGTTCCCTCTAGCTTGGAATCTATGATCCTATGATCCTATAAACTTCTCTTGCCTGTTTCTTTAGTTGGCTTTTTTTTTCAAAGAGCACAAGGAAATGAAAATGTGGACCCAATAGACAAGAAGGTTACCATTTCACTTTCAAGGAATTCCCATGATGCTGCTGGAAGCCCTTTTTAGGACACCTGGGAGAAATAGAAGTGTTTTTTTTTTTATGACAACTTTTTCTTTCTCTGACACTACCTATGTGACCTTAGGCAAATTATTTAACCTCTCCGACTCTCACCTGTGAAATGAAGAGATTGAACTGAAAGAAGTCTCTTCTTTTCCTAAATCCATGATCTTTTTACTTAAGCCTTAATAAACAAAACAAGTGAAAACAAACAAAAAAGCTCAAACGACCTTAAAATGCATTCTGAGTCATCAATGAATGAGAACCCTTTGGAGAGAATTGATGATTTAGAAACCATAAATCCTTGTGGCACTTTCTACTCTGAGGTAGCACGTAATTCATTAAAACAAACCCTTCCAGTGGGGCTTGCTTTGGGAAGCTCTTTGTCTTTAGTCTTTCAGGACAATGACGAGAAACTTACTTCTGACTTGGATCATGTTAGGGAAAGAAAGGCTTTGAATACCACTGACTCGTACCTCAAGAGCTGGAAGGGAGCTGAGATACCATCTAGTTCAATCTCCTTACTTTACAGATGAGGAATTTGAAGCCTAGGGGTTTGAAGTGACTTGCTCACGTCCATACTGGTTGGAAGTATCAAAAAGTGGGATTAGAATCAATATGAATGGATCATAGCTACAGAGCAAGAATAGATTGTTAAAGGTAGACATAGGGAAATATGAAGTGAGGGAGAAAGTAATAAAGCAGAACAATTGGTGCTTTTAGAATCTAGAGGTGCTGGGTTCAGATTCTACCTCTGAAACTTTATTTTTTAAGAAAGAAGACAAAATTTTATTTATACTATCATCCATCACATTATCTTGTAAACAAAAGATAGTGTAGTACGTCTGGGAATCACTGGCATGAAAGTGTAGGGAAGAAAGACAGTGTTTTTTGCTGGCCAAGTTGAAATGCAAAAATCAGTGATTTTATTGTTGGCAGGTATGCATCAATCAACCAATCAATAAACATTTATTAAGCACTTATTATGCTCCAAGCACTGTACTAAATGCTGGGATACAAAAAGAGGCAAAAGACAGGCCCTGCCCTCAACAAGCATACAACCAAATGGGGGGAGACAACATGCAAACAAACATATTCAGTGAAACTTATTATTTCTCTAACCTTGACTAAATCACTTAAGAGTCCTGGGCCTCAATTTCCTCTAATCCACCAGGGTCAAGTGACTTGAATTCATCAAGGGCATTCAGGTGCACTATCATTATACACTTATTTATCTTATATATCACTGCCCTGTACTAATTATTCTGTCATTTTCAATGCAGGAAATTCTCATTCACAAAGAAAACAGGAGCCAAATAAAATGTAAGCCTTCCTACCTTCATGGGCAGTTAGGTGGACAGTGGATGGAGCACCAGGCCTGGAGTCAGGAAGACTCATCTTACTAGCCATATGATCCTGGGCAAGTCACTTAACCCTGTGTTTTTTCATCTGTAAAATGAGCTGGAGAAGGAGATGGCAAACCACTCTAGAATCTTTGCCAAGAAAACCCCCAACAGGGGCATGAAGAGTTAGACATAACTGAGAACAACTGAACAAAAATATTTCTACCTTCTCCCTTCTATCAGTTATCTTTGTCCCATCCACTCCAATCAGAGGTCTTGTCCTTTCCCTGAAATTCCTGCTACCTTTACAGTAATTTGATGAATTCTTTCTTATTTATATCTCTTGGAGGAGATGGGAGTCAATAATTCTAATCCTTCTGGTAAGATGGTGGGAGGCTACCAGACTTTACCGTCTTCTTTTCCATTGTCCCTTACAATCAATCAATCAATAAGAATTATTAAATGCCTACTATGTGCTAGGCACTTAGGATACAAATACAAAGAATAAAATGATTTCTTCTCAGCAAGAGTTTACATTTAACTGAGGGAGACAACAAGAGAATATATAAACACATAAAGCATAAAGTGAAGAAATTCAAAAGATAATATGAAATAGTTATATTTAAGTATATTTTATAGGCAATGGAATTGGAGGGATCAAGAAAAGCTTCATGCAAAAGAAGATGCTTCAGATTTTTCTTAAAAGAAGAGAGGGACTGCCTTTCCTCTCTTAATTATTTCTTATTTATCCTGTATTTGGATTGTTTGTACATATTTGTTTGCTTTTTGACTCTCTCCCTCATTAGATTGTGAGCTTCTTGAGGGAAGGGACCTTCCTTTGCCTCTTTTTGTATCCCCATTGCTTAGCACAGCCTGGCTCATAGTTTGTACTTAATAAACGTTTATTGACTGACTAGAGTGGGGAGAGCCGTAAGACAGAGAGGTCAACTAGCGAGCTATTGCAATAATCTAGGCAAGAGGTGATGATGGGCATAATAAAGGTGGTAACTATGTGATAGGAGTGAAGGAGTTAGATTTGGGAGATGCAGTAAAGAGAGAAATGGCAAGATTTGGCAATTTATTGAACAGACATGAGAGAGAAAGAAGAGTCCAGGAAATATCCTGGCCAAGGTTCTGAACCTGGTAGGCTGAAGTGATGGGGATGCTTTCAATGTTCATAGAGAACTTTGGAAGAGAGGAGAGTTGAGCAGAAAGGATAATGAGTTCAGTTCTAAATGTGTTGACTTCAAGATGTTTATAGGACATCCAGGTTAAAATGTATAATAGGAAATAGGTGACATTGGACTGCATGCAGCTCTAGCTCACACTTGTAAACCTGGTTTTTTTTAGCGTACATACAAGACTTTATTCCTAATGAATTTCATCTGATTAGACTGTGTCCAGTGTGTTTTAGTCTCTCAAGATCTTTTTGGATCCTGATTCTATAATCTAGTGTGTTAGCTAACTGTCCCAGGTTTGTACCCTCTACAAATAAGTAAATGAATGAATGGAAAAGTGTTTATTAGTCACCCACTATGTGCCAGCATGTGCTAAGTCCTGAGGATGCATTTTTTTTAAAAAAGAGACAGTCCCAGCTTTCAAGGAACTTGCAGTCTAATAATGAAAGCCAATACATAGAGGGAAAGGGTGACTAGGGAAACAAAGGGTAGAGAATTAGCAGCTGGCAAATGGTGATATGGCTTGGGTGGATAGCTAAGTGACCAGATGGGATATGAAGTTGGAGTATGGTCTAGGACCAGCCAATAGATCATAGTGGGTTAAGTGAGCTAGTTTACATTCTTTTGGTCCCCTGTCAATTGGTTGGATCCTGGGACAGGAGCTACAAAGATTAGCGGATTCACTTTCCCAGAGATTGAGGATATTGATAAAGATGTTAAGTAGCACAAGGTCATGCTCTGATCCATGGACTCTTCCTGGAGACCTGCTACCTACCAAGTTGGCAGTGAATCCTTAACAACTGCTCTTTGAGTATGACCACTCAGCCATTTCTGAATCCATCTAATTGTGTTATCAGCCAATTCACATCTCTCCATGTTTTCTACAAGAATAATATATTGTAAATCAAATACTTTCTCTAATTTAGGGAAACTGTTTTTACAGCAGTCTCCTGACCAACTAGTTTAGTTATACTGGGTAAAAGGGAAGAAAAGGTTTTTGTTCAGCATGACTTACTTTTGATGGAACCATGCTGGCTCTTTATGACCATCTTTTCTATTTGCTCGCTGTCTCTTTAATGATCTGCTCCAGGATTTTTCCAGAAATTAACATCCAGATCACTGGCCTATAGTTTCCAGACTCTGTTCTCTTCACTTCTTTTTGAAAATCAAGATATTTGTCTTTTCCTAGTCCTGTAACTACCTCTTCCATTTCTCATGGGAAACAAATGGAACTGTGAATTCTCTGCTACTGCCTAAATTCTTCTGTACTCAAGGACTGGAGAAAAACTATGAGTCACAGTTTATCGTTATTTAGTAATTTATTATTTCTTCTCCTTTTCTTCTTGTTTGTTCTTCATGTTCTTGTTAGCCTCCTTTTTCTCCTCCTCCTCCTCCCCTTCTTCTTCTTCTTCTTCTTCTTCTTCTTCTTCTTCTTCTTCTTCTTCTTCTTCTTCTTCTTCTTCTTCTCCTCCTCCTCCTCCTCCTCCTCCTCCTCCTCCTCCTCCTCCTCCTCCTCCTCCTCCTTCTCCTCCTCCTCCTCCCCCTCCTCCTCCTCCTCCTCCTCCTCCTCCTTCTCCTTCTCCTCCTCCTTCTCTCTCTCTCTCTCTCTCTCTCTCTTTCTCTCTCTCTCTCTCTCTCTCTCTCTCTCTCTCTCTCTCTCTATCTCTCTTCTCTGCCTCTCCTTTGAATGTCAGTAGCTCTCACAGGCTTAACTAGCATCTCCATGCAAATAACCTCTCAGATCTACATATCCACCTCCAGTCCCTCCTCTGGGCTGCAATCCTGCATCACCTATTGCCTATTGTACATTTTAACCTGGATGTCCTGGGAACATCTTGAAGTCAACATGTCCAAAACTGAGCTCATTCTTTTCTCTCAACTGGTAATGGTACATTCAAATGATACCTAAGATACTCCAGAATAATTTGGAATCTTAGAACCCCTAACTTTATTCAAGGTTCAGTTCAAGTACCATCTCAGATACCCAGCTTTTCCTAATTTCTTTAGTTTTTGGTACTCTCCATTCTACCCAAAATATTTTGTATTTAGATAATGAATAAATCAATAAACATCTATTAAGTCCTTACCCTGTATCAGGTACTGTGCTAGATAGTGGGGACAATCCAATCCATTAAACATTTATTAAGTGCCTACTATGTGCCAGGCACTGTACTAAGTGCTGGGGATACAATTAATAAAAAGACAGTCCCTGCCTGCCTTGATGAAAAAGAGATACCCTTTTAATGTTATTTATTCTGTTTCTACTTATTCATGTACATGTTGTTCACTACTACTTCCCGCTCCCTGCCCTGGTCTGTAGAATGTAAGATCCTTGAGAACAGGGACTCTTTCTTTTTAGTCTTCATAATTCTCCGTGCCTGGTGCAAAGCAAACATTTTATAAATGCTTGTTAAATTGAACTAAAGAATGCAATGCATCCAGCAAAGTCAAAGTTTAAAGGGAACTAACATTTAAAAATAATTCTCTCAAGAGCTTCAGAATGACATGATTTATAACCGATTTCCTTAAACCAGACCGCTTCTCAACTCAAGCTGATTAAAAGTAGGATTTTTTTTGTTTTTGTTTTTAAATCTACCTCCCCCCTGCCACACACACCCTTTTTTTTAAGAGTTTAAGAGTTTGAAGGCTATAGTCCAGCCTTAGTTTTTTCTCTGAAGAGGAAAAAAAATAACACTCTTGAAGGGAACCACAGCAGTGCTCACTATGAGTTTTATTTTGGCACATCTAGAAAACTCTAATAAAAGGCATGCTTCAAGTTAAACAGCAGGGCCTCGCCGCAAGCCCACAGTGCATCTGAACTGAGATTCCATGAGTAAATAAATGATCAAAACGCAGAGTTACAGAATCCAGAACCTCGGCTGCGATCTCTGAGGAGATGCTTGGAGAGGAGACTCCAATTTTGTTTTGACATGTTTTTGGTGCTTGTAGTGATGACTTTTGCACGGAGGTACAAATATTGTAGTTTGTAAGGCTTTGAAAGTTGTTCCTCTCTTTCCTTTTTCCATTCATTGCCTTCCCAAGCTTGGCTTACGCTTTCTCAAACTCTAAGATAGCACTTCCCCACCCCCATCTTACATGTTAGCAAGGCAGAGGGCAATTATTTTGGAGCTCAAATGAATAACTGTACTTCTGAATTCTAAAAGTACTAACAGAAGGTACTTTGTGTGGTTCTGAAAATTGCAAGTAAAGAGGTTTTGAGTAAAGTCGTTGAAAACTAGTCTGCCCTTCACTTAACTGCTGTGAAAATATTTTCATGATCTTCCCAACTTCATCCCAAAAACACCAAGGGACTATCATTTTATGCCTTTACTACATACTCTAAGTATAATGTTCACAGTTCACCCTTTCTTTGTCCAATAATATTGACATATGTGTACACACCTATATGATACGAGTCCAAATTATGTTGTTGAGATGAAATGCCTTCTGGATAAAAATAAGTTTCTGAATTTCTCAGATAATAATAGTACTTTTTTTGAGAGAGAGAGAAAGAAGAAGAACCCTTTGGGGAAAGAAATAAATTAAATGGTTCTACAAAAAGTATCTATTGCACCTGACTCAAGATTTACACGCACTCTACGAAACTAGACCATTTATAGAGCACAGAAGCAACTTAATGAAGCAAAGATAAAATTGGGTTAAGGAGGAGTGGTGAATATAACATACGGTAGAAACTATTATAAAGGCAACTAGGTGATATAGTGTAGGTAGAGAATGCCAGACTTGAAGTCAGGAAAATCCAAGTTCACATGCTATTGCAGACTATTAAAAATTGGAGATCGCTGAATTTTTTTATCTGCAAAATGGGAGTAATTGGACTGTTTTCATGGGGTTGTGGTAAGAATTGAAGCAAATAATATGTGTAAAATGCTTGGGGACAAAGTGGATGGGGTATAGGGTCTGGAGTCAGAAAGATTCATCTGAGCTCAAATCTGGCCTCAGATACTCACTAACTATGTGACCCTGAGCAAGTTACTTAACCCTGTTTGCCTCAGTTTCCTCATCTGTAAAATGAGCTGGAGAAAGAAATGGCAAACCACCCCAGTTCTATGCCAGGAAAAGCCCAAATGAGGTCATGAAGAGTCTGACACAAATGAAAAAAATAACTGAACAACAAGCCCTTCATTCATTTACATAGATAGTAAGTGGCTGAGGTAGGATCTGAACATTTGAACCCAGGTTCAAATTTCAAAATTCGACTCTCTCTATCTCTCTCTCTCTCTCTCTCTCTCTCTCTCTCTCTCTCTCTCTCTCTCTCTCTCTCCCTCTCCCCTCCTTCTCCTCCACCTCTCTCTCCTCCTCTCCCTCTCCTTCTCCCTCTCTCTCTCCTTCTCCCTCTTTCTCTCCATCTTTTCCAGGAACTCCAGATGTGTGACTTTATGTAAGTCACTTAACTTTTCTCAGTTTCCCCATTTGTAAAAGGAGAATATTTGCAACACATCTCACAAGATCATTTTTCAGATCAAATGAGCTAATGAATGTAATGTGCTTTGCAAAGCTTAAAGTGCTTTACAAATCTCAGTTATTATTCTTTTCAACATCATTATTACATTCATCTTAGATCCCGTGTAAAGGGGGCCATAAGAAGTGAATTATGCTGAGCTGGGCACAAAAGATGAACTAGCTTTGGAAAGAGATCATGGTTCATCCACAGAAGAAAGAATATGAAGCTATTCTCCACAAATAATTTTAAATTCAAAGGGGGAAACTTTAGGTATTTTTTCCTTCAATATTTTCTTTGAAGAAGTGACTGCCTTAATTTGAACCAGATTTGGCATTTATCTAATATTTTCTTCTCTGCAAAAATATGAAGACCTTAGCCTTTCTTTAAGTTAGCTGCTATTTCCTGAACCTTAGGCTGCATAGCTTTTTGGAAAAAAAAAAAGATCCTTTCAGCATTGTATATTAATCATTGCTATGTTTAGTGCTCATCGCTCATGATTTCAATAACATTAACAAAATAACCCTTTCATTTCATTTCAACAAGAAAACTGCTTGTCTTTTCTAATGGATTCACTGCCATGATGTGGCTTTTATGGGTACAACATGCCTCACTAGTATCGAGGGAGGATACCGATCCATTGCACTGACCTCTCAAAGCATTCAGGAAATGCGGACAATCTCATATAGTCCCTTGAATTATGAGACAGCTGAATCTGGAAGCCTCCTTACTTGTTTTCAGGGAAGTACTAGAAAAAAGGACGGCTGAGTTTATATATCCTGGGCACAACGTGGGTTCAGATCCTATCTTAGACACATCAGCTGTGTGACCCTGCACAAGTCACCTAACCTCTCTGAAACTCAGTTTATGAATCTGTAAAATGAGAGAGTTGTCCAGGTTCGCCTCTAACAAACCTTCTTCCTCTAAGTCTGTGATTTTGTGGATCCTAGGATCCTAAGTTACAACCTTTCTGAAACTTGATTTCTTCATTTGTAAGAAATGGGGTTAACACTTGTATTATTTATCCCTTAGTGTTGGTCAGCATATCAAAGGAAATAATGTAAAGTGATTAGGAAATGCTGAAGAGCTACATAAATATAGCACTACTGATTCATCATCATCATCATAATTATTATCATTATCATGCTCATTTCCATTCCTTCCCTTTCATCTTCTACCCTCTCCTTCCCCTCCCCAAATCTGGTTGCCACCATTACCACTGGGTTGGTTTTGGGTACCAGAGGTCTTTATGTTTTCATAACTAAGTCCCATGAGAAATCCCAAGAGACCCTTCCCATTCTTAATTGAGTAACTGGTTTGAGGGAAGACGCACTTCTATTTGTTTTGCTCACTTATTCAGGTATCACATTTTTGCATACTTTTATGGCGGGGGGGGGGGGGCGGGGGAGGATATAAGGATATGTAACAGTCAGTGCAGAAAAGAGTTCAGGAAAGATGAAAAGCAATTTCAAACAATCCAAGAATTTCAAAGGTCAAGTTACCAGCTGCAAGTTAGCATTCTGAGTGGGTGAAGTTTATTTCTTTTGGCAGACTCTCTTTGAGCCTGCTTGTGACTGGATATGTTCTGTATGGTGCTGGGATCAGGATAAATGCCCCTGGGCACCTTGCCCATGTTGGATGCTGTTCACTTTTAGTGACTGCTGAATATTTGAGGGGCGTAATAAACACTACTCTACTGTCAGAAATAATACCACCTGAAAGCATTGGAGGCTTAACTGGGCCATTTGGAAGAACCACAAGCTTCTATTTTCCAGTTGTTAACTCCAGGATGCTACTCCAGAAAGAAAGGCAAAACAGGAAGAAGAGCGCTTTATCTTTCTTCTCAGGTCCTTTGGCTGTGTATCTCTGACTCTTTGTCTCTTTATATATGTGTCTCCATTCCAATTTATGAGTTTGTGAGGATGTCAAAGGGTGGGGGGAGATTTGCATATATTAGATTGTTAGATTAAAAATTGAAAATATGACTAAAGAATCTACTGATAGGCACAGGGTAGTAAGTGATAGTGGTTGGGGAGTTGATGGGAGTGATGGTGCTTGCAGTGGGGGAGGGGAAATGATAGTTCATCTGAAGAATGGGAACATGAAACAGAGAGCACTAGAGAAGGGTAGTTCATATGGTTCTAAGTTTAAAAGCATTATCGAATGATTGTGGCAACTAGGTAGTTCATTGGATAGAATGCCAGACCTGGAGTCAGGAAGAGTCATCTTTGTGAGTTCAAATCCAGCCTCAGACATGTATTAGCTGTGTGACCCTGGGAAAGTCACTTAACCCTGTTTGCCTTAGTTTCCTCATCTGTAAAATGATTTAGAGAAGGAAATAGCAAACCATTTCAGCATCTTTGCTAAGAAAACCCAGATGGGATCACAGAGAGTTAGATGCTACTGAAATGACTTAACAACAAAATGTATAATTGGTTGTTAATTCCACCTGAAGCATATCAGGAAAAGGCTTTGAATGCCACTGACTCGTACCACAAGATTTGGACAGAAGCTGAGATATCATCTAGTCCAACCCTATAATTTTACAGATGAGGAAATGGAGGCCCATGGAGGTGAAATGGCTTTCTCAGGTCTACACAGGTTGTATATACCAAGATATGGCATTAAACTGGATATCCATGGAGCACAGACACAGAGCAGGAAGAGATCTCAGCAGCTGCCTAATCCAACCTCCTAATCTGTAAGATGAAGAAACTGAGGCTGATGAAGTTTCAATGACTTAGTCAAGGTCACAGAAGTAATAAGTTTCAGAGGTAGAATTTGAACCCAGGTCCTGCAGACTCTAGAGGTGCCATCTCTCCACTTCACTGTTCTGCCCCTCCACTCCACTCCTTTATATTCCACTGGGTGTACCTTAAACAGTCCACTGACATGGTGGTAACCCACGGGAAACAAATAGAGCAGTGAATTATGAATTAGGTGAACTTTATCTTTGGTCACTGCTGCCTGAGTTCTCCTTTATTCAATACATCAGCTCAACTAGAAAGGAACCATGAGGTCATCTAACCCAACCTTCTCATTTTCTGGATGAAAGATCAGAAGTCCAAGGAAGTTAAGTGATTTACTGATGATTGCATGGGTAATAAGCATCAGCCGCTTAATGGGATTTGAACCCTGAACTCTCTGACTCTGTCTAGTTCTCAATGACATTGGACTGACCTCTAGCTCAGTTTCCCAGGGAAGTTCCCCATAAGCCAGATTTTTCGCGAGTGTGACCATCACAGCTGCCTTGTCCCACATATCATCTCTTTGGGTTTCTCTGATAACTGATAAATGAATCCATGAAAAGGTGTAAAATGTTCAATTTCCCATCGCCCTGAGAATTGCACTTTTGGTTGTTCCCTCTTTGCTTTTTGCTTGCTATTTCCTCTCAATTTTTTTAACCTTTGACAAGATTTTACTTGTCCTTTCATAACAAGTTTTCTTAATAGGCTTCTGTGAGGAATCACTGTCTTGAAGGCAGAAGAAAAATGTTTGAAAGTCTAAATAAATTGCATTAGTGGGGTCTCATTTGTTAATGAGAATGTGTTAATAGGTTAATCTGTTAGACCTGTCAGATAATATATTTGCATTTTAACAGGAGTTCCTAGAGACAGTGTCTTAAACCAAAGGTATTTCAAGCACCATGCATGGTAAGGCTCGATCAATGCAGAGCTGGCCTGAAAGACCTGAATTCAAATTCTGACTCTCACACATAACAGAGTTGGGGTGGGAGGGAGGGAAAAAAGAAATTTACATGATAATTTTATTATATATTTAAAAGGAATAGCAAATAGTACATAATATATTTGCAGTTTCATTTGTAATTTTTTAAAGAAATTCTATGTTATGGAAATGCTTGTTTTATTTCATAAATTAAAAATAAAATAAATAATTTTTTAAAAAGACTGTATGCTGCAAGGCATCTATAAAAATTAT
Source organism: Trichosurus vulpecula (assembly GCF_011100635.1). Classification (NCBI taxonomy): domain Eukaryota; kingdom Metazoa; phylum Chordata; class Mammalia; order Diprotodontia; family Phalangeridae; genus Trichosurus; species Trichosurus vulpecula. The sequence continues at coordinate 202,299,373 of NC_050580.1, forward strand.
TTCCTCCCTGAGGAGCTTCATAAGCCAATGATATCAAGATTTGGTCCTTATCTCAATAGTAAGGCCATAGGCAGTGGTATCCTGATAAATGTTTAACAACTGGCTCTCTAAAAAGGACATGAGACATACTTTTTGGTTTAATCTGCATTATTCACATTTTCTCTATGATTTTCTAAGTTTACTGAACAATGAATTAAGCCTTTATATGCAGCATTTGCTGATTTCCTGTTGTAAATGCTCCCTCTGAAAATTTAACAATCAGCTCTCCTGAGCTGATCGTTAAATCAAGCTGATTCTAACACACATCTCACTGTAGGAGAGATATTTTTGGATGGGTGGGACTTTTGATGGTACTCAAACACACCACAAACAGGGAGCTTCTCTTCCCGTTTGAAGACTCAAAATATATATCTATCATTAGCCTGCTGATCTGGCTGATTCCAAGCAACTATAAGGATAATTCTGATGCCTTAGGACAGGGATGAGAACCTGCATCCTTGAGGCCACATGTGGCCTTCTAGGTCCTTGAGTGTGGCCTTTTGCTTGGGTCTAAGTCTTACAGAACAAATCCTTTTATTAAGGGGATTTATTCTGTGAAGTTTGGATTTAGTTAAAGGGCCCTATGAGGACCTAGAGGGTCACATGTGGCCTTGAGGCCACAGGTTCTCCATCCCTGCCTTAGGATAACAGAACCACATTAGCAAGCAGTTCACAGACTTATTAATATGATACTCAAATGTCTTTTGTGATAATTATTTAAGAACCACAAGTGCTTTGGGAAATCTACACCATTTCCAAATTTTCCTGTCCCTATTACCTCCACGTTCACCTCGGACTTCCCAGGTGCATTATAAAATCAAATTTAGAAGAAATTTGATCTGTCAAGATTTTTTCTGGCCCCACTGGTTAAACTAACCCATAAGTAGAGAAAACTGAGAACTTGGTGGAGACTGTTGTAAAGAGTCTTCTAACTGGTCTACCTGCCTCTAGCTTGATGCCCAGAGGCCATCCTCCACCCAGCTGCTGGAGCCATCTTCAGTCATCCTGATCTATATCTGGCCACTGGACCCAGATGGCTCTGGAGGAGAAAGTGAGGCTGGTGACTTTGCACAGTCCTCCCTCACTCACATCCAATTCACTTGCAAGTCAGGGCATCACCTTCCCAATGCCGTGGTTCTCTTTGAGAACAAAGGACAAACCCAGCTGCCCAAGGGCATTGCTTTAGTGCAATTCCATTCCCTATTTAATAAACTCCTGTGGCTCCCTACTGCTCTAAGGCAGAAATAAAAATTTCTGTATTTGACTTTTAAATCCTTTCATAACAGGGCCTAACTCTTAATAAATAGCTCTTAATTTGTTATTAGAATGGATGACTGATTAAGAGTAATGGAGTAGGGAGAGTTCGAAATGGAAGAATTCTCTCTGGATGGCAAGGTCCTCCTGATGCCCCTGTTTATCGTTGACCTTGTGCTGATTGTAGTAACCCTGGGACACCGAAGAACCTCTTATATATGATCTGTCTATAGGCTAAAGAGTTTGTATCTATCTACATAGGAGAAAAAAACCAAGTAAATGACAAATACCTATGATGGGGCAGCTAGGTGGCACAGTGGATAGAGTCAGGAAGACTCATTTTCCTGAGTTCAAATCTGGCCTTAGATACTCACTAGCTGTTTGCCTCAGTTTCCTCATCTGTAAAATGAGCTGGAGAAGGAAATGGCGAAACACACCAGTATCTCTGCCAAGAAAACCCCAAATGGAGTCACGGAAAGTCAGATATGACTAAAACAAAGCTGAATGACAACACCAAGACTATGAGACGGAACAAGGAGCTGGTGTTGCCCAGTGGTGTCAAACTTGAAGGGCAATAAATCCCTGGGCCCCAGGCATCTTGACTTACAAACTACAAATTAACATTATCTATGTTGTATTATATTTTCATTTATTTTGTTAAACATTTACCAATTATATGTTAATCTGGTTCTGGAAGTCTTGCAGCCCTTGTTATCCCAAGAGCCCTGAGTTTGACCTTTGATATAGTCTAATTAGATAAAGAGAAAGCCAATCGTGGATTGATGAAGATCTGTATTCGAGTCACACACTGTGACACACTGGCGGCTGGCCTTTGGCGAGTCACTTAAATAGTCAATGCTTCAGGTAATGCTCATACTATAAATGGCAGAGCAGGTACTGATCTGTGTTGATAGACATTACTTTTACCAATGAAATTAAAGGCATTTTTGAAAAAATGATAGGAAGTTAGATGAAGAGTTATAGCGCTGACCTATGCGTCTTGGACAGACTCCAAATGGACAATTTGTTGTTGTTGTCATTCAGTTGTTTAGTTGTGTCTGACTCTTTGTGACCTTTTGGACCATAGCGTACCAATACAATCCATGGGGTTTTCTTGGCCAAGTGGTTTGTCATTTCCTTCTCCAGGGGATTAAGGCAAGCAGAGGTTAAATGACTTCCCCAGGGTCACACAACTAGTAAATGTCTGAGGCTAGATTTTAACTCCAGGCCCAGTGTTCTATCCAACTGACCACCTAGCTGCCTCTAAATGGACAATCAGCTGGGCTCAAAAGGACACAAGAGCCCTGAGCCAGGGACTTTGCCAACAGCACCAGGACACACATGTGCAAGTGAGAGATTCCACCCCTTCTCCCCACCCTAGTGATCCTGTTACCTTCCCAGACCTTCCCTTATGCCACACATGGCTAGAGTGCTATTGAGTGGCAGAGGACACAGTGGAAGGGGTAAGTAGATCTGGAGGATCTTAGGGTGGGGGATAGGGTTGAGGTGGGATAGGGATGAAGAAATAGTGAGAGTAATATGAAGTATAAGGTTGGTGCATCAGCCACTAGGGGTTCAGGATTACCATGATGGAGTGAGCATAAGGAGATGGGATATGGTAACCACTGAGCAGTGACTCCATGCAGAGGACCAGTGGTTAGACAAAAGCTCATGGAAGGAGTTATAGGATTATCTTGTTTCACCGCATAATCATGGCACCTTGCTTTTTTCTTCTTTCAGTCCAAAAATTGGTTGATAACCTTTCATGGAGTAATCATCAGGTGGTGTAATTGTCTTTGTTATACTGCTTAAAAGGTAAACAGAACAACAATGTATTCACCAGTGGCATATTTATCTCTTGTGCATTGCAAGCTGTGAACCTAGAACTCTCAGCACGCCATGCATTGTCAGTATATTTTCAAAAGCCAACTTGCGTGGTCTGTTTAGAGCTGCGGTACTAACGGTTCTTGTCGCTCAACCCAAGGAAGAGCTGTAGGTGCAAGGGGAGCAGTGGGGCAGGTGAGACTGCCATGAGTAAGTCACATGATACAGTAAGACTTGCATGTTCCCAATTTTAACATATATTCGTGAGTATTTTGGGCATCTTAATCTTGCACCAAGTACAGTTTAGTAATAAATGATTTTTAAGTAATACTGGCACAATTAAAAAAAGTTTCACATGATGGTTGCACCCCCCTTTTTTGAGAAAAAAATTTGGCATAAAATCTGTGATGCTTATGTGGTGAAATATCACCCTATACAGACCTGGGATAGGGTTATCTGTTGATCCCCAGGACATTCATTAATAGTTCAGTGCCTGGTTCATACCCTTTCTCTCCTTCTCATCTTCTGCCATCATATTTGGTGACTTTAATATATGTTTATATCCCCTTGAATATCCTAACTTCTCAGTTCTTCACTGTACTCAATTCCAATAACCTATTTCTTCATTCCACCTCAGTTACACACAAAAATGGTCCTGATCCTGACAATGGTATCGACCACAACTGTTCCATGTTTATTAACTTAAAAATTCTCTTATCTGATCATAATCTTTTATCATTCCTTTTTTTCATTATGCCCCATGCGCCCTAGCCCTGTACTTCATCCTTATCATGATCTCTGTCCTCTCTACCTTTGCTTTCCCCCCCTGTCTCCTCCCCTGACCATCTCCCTTGTATTGGCTACACTCTCCACCATTCTCTATCTATCCCCTTTTCCACTTGTCCTAATGCTGACCATAGCTGGCCAAACCCCAACCCTACTCCCAAGATTACTCCCACAATCTGTCTCTTTCATTCCTATTTACATGCCACTGAACAAAGCTGGAGGAAATACAGAAATCATGATCGGATACACAATAATTTTGTTAATGATCTCAACTGGGTCCTCTCTGCAGATAGGCATTCTATTTCTCCCTAATTGATTGACTATCTCAGAAACATTAGTTATTTCAATCCTCCTCTCTCCTCAAGTTGCCAAAGGCACCCTCTCTCACTACCCTTTCAGCTAAGGATCTTGTGTCATACTTCACTGAAAAAATTGAGACAGTTTTCTAAGGGCTTCCTTCCCCTTCTTCTCTTCTCTTCATCTGAAATCATGCAGGCATCTTCTTCAACTAACTTCCTCCTTCACTCTCTTCTCAAAAAAAGAGGGGGCCCTTCTTACCAAGGCAAGTCCCTTTACATGTACCATTAATTTTCTCCACTTCCAACTTCTCCAGCAAATTGTCCCTACAATTATCCCTAGTTTGTCTGTTGACTCACCCCTTCCACTGCTTATAAACATACCCAATGTCTTCCCCATCCTAAAAAAAACAAAATAAAACTCCATTTGATCTGATCATCCCACTAACTATCATTCTACATCTCTTCTCCCCTTTGTTAATAAATTAGTCAAGAAACAAATACAAAATTGCTGTCTACACTTTCCTCTTATTGGATTCTGAAACCTTTGCCATCTGCTTTCTAATGTCATCATTCAACTGCCAGCTCCAAAGTAACCAATGCTTTCTTCATTGCCAAGTCTAATGGCTTGTTGTCAGTTCTGCTCTTTGACCTCTCTGCAGCATTTGGCATTATCACCCACTTTCTGGATGTTCTCTTCTGTCTTCTGCTCCTGTTCCTCCTAAGTCTCCTTGGCTGACTCTTCATCCACATCACCTGCCTTTTAAACTGTGAACATGTCCCACTTGGAGATTTCACTGGCTCCCATGGGTTCACTTATTTTGATGTAAATCATTCCCAGATGTATATATAGGTACATATTATATATATATATATATACACACACACACACACACACACACACACACACACACACACAATGTTGATCTCTCTGCTGAACTAGTCATGCATCTCCAACTGTTTCTTGGACATTTCAACATAGCTGTGTTATAGATATCTCAAACTCAACCTATCCACCTTCCAAACTCCCCTCATACCTATTACTTTTGAATGTATCACTACCCTCCCACTCTCCCAGGTCTGCAACTTTGGTGCCATTCTAGATTCCTCACTCTCACCCTATATATCTAATCCATTACCAAATTCTGTAATTTCTACCTTCCCAGTATCTTTTCTATTCATCGCCTTCTTTCCATGAGTATAGCCACAACTCTAGTTCTTTACGTCCTCATCATCTCCTTCCTAGAATTACTGCAATAGCCTTTAAACAGCCCTCCTTGCCTCAAGACTGTCCTCACTTTAGCTCATCTCAGCTGCCAAAGTGGTTTTTTCCAATGCATAGACCCAACTACATCAGCCACCACCTCCACCACCATTAATGAGCTCCATTGACTCCTTATCACCTCCAGGATCTCTGTTTAGCATTAAATGCTCCTGATAATCTTGTCCTTCTCACTTTTCCAGCCTTCTTACACTTTCCTACCCTCCATGATTCTCCAAATTTACCTGCAAATGTACGCAGGAACTATTTGTACCCGACCTGTGTTAGTACATTCTGAGCCCATATTGGTCTGATCAGCCACAGTCGGACACACTATAACTTGACTCTAGCGTAGTGATGTCATTTTGGTCCTTTTCCGAGAACAAAGGACAGCAACCAACCAACCCTCCATAAACTCTATGATCTACCTGTAGGTTCTGGTTAGTATGAATAATAAATCTCCCTCCACTCCATCCCACCTGCTCCCCCCACCAAGTGGTTACATTATTTGAATTCATACCACATATTTTCTTTGAGCTGAAACCAATTACCATATTTTACATAATTATAACTTTGAATAGTGCTAATTTGAATATATGTAACCATTTCAGGGGACTCATCATTCACATTAAACTGGACCTTTCTGTCCTCCCTGCTTCCATTTTCACAGGAGAATCCATCTTTTGATTCCATGCCTTTTCATTGGTTGTCCCCCTGTGCCTACACTCTGCCCCTTCACTTCCTCCTCCTGGTATCCTGGGTTTTCCACAAAGTTAAGCTCAAATCTCACATTCTACCAAAGGCCTTTCCCAGTCTTGCCCCTCCCCACCCTCCCACTCCCTCAGGTGCTAAGCCTTGCCCTCTGAGATTAACTTCCATCTCCTCTGTAAATAGCTTGTCTATACCCAGTTATTGACATGTCCCCTCCATTAGAAAGTATGTTACTTGAGGGCAGGGACCATTATTTTTTGAATCTTTGTATTTGTATTTGTTTTTTATTTTCTTTGTTATTCCAGTGGCAAAGGGCTGGCTCACTACAAAACTCCATGCATTGTGTAGCTCTTCACTTACACAAGCGTGGGGAGGAAGTTCCACTCCCACATACATACTTGGCAATTGACTATAGGGGAGTAGGTATGAATCTCATGGAAAAGGAGGAGTGAAAGTTGGGGCGGGGGAGAGGAGATAGTCCTTAGCAGAGGGCAGGAGACCAGAGTAGCAGCTGGCCTCCCACATCTGCAATTCACTTCTGTTATGATGAAGAAAAAGAAAAATGATAAATGTTGGTGAGGCAGTGGGAAAACAAGATGACCTCCATCCGAATGGTTAAGCTGGGAGTAACTGGAACTATGAGTGTGTATTTCAGCGTGTGTTTGTGTGTCCAAGTGTGTGCTTTAGCTCAGATGTTCCTTTGCTCAAGAGTGGTATCATGGATAAAAATGAGGTACAATGGATGGGCCTTCCCCTGCCCCAGCCTTATTTCTGTTTATGTTTCCTTAAATTTATTCTGTTAAAGAATGCATTCTCTGGATTTAATGTTATTTATCATAAACACCTGTGGTTGACTCTGACCTTATGTTGCTGAGTGTCTCTTGGTTTGAGGCATGAGGGTGCAATGGAAGTCACCTAGGAGAGAGGGACCTTTTCTGGCACAGGGCTGGGAATTCAACCTTTAGCCTTGTGTTAGAGAGATGTGCTCATTAGCTGGGGGCATATCCATGAACCATTTCATAACGACCCCTCCAAATGCAGAGTCACCATGAATTCCTCCCATGTCATAGAAATCTACTTTATAGATGTGAATTAAGGTTACATTTGTATTCCCGGCGCTTAGCACATAGTAAAAGCTTAATAAATGCTTGTTGACTGACTGAAGAGAACTGTGAACTGAGGGTGAGAAATTGAACGGTATTTTTAATGAACCTGAACTTCTCCCTGAAAATAAAAAACCACAATATTCTGCTATTATATAGTTGTGAGTTGTGGAATACCATGCTTTCTGAAGTTGCAGAACGAAGCATATGTTTTTGGATATTACCGTTGTGGAAAGTTTGTTTTCCTTGACTATGTTTATTACAAGATTTTTATTACTGTCTCTGTTCTCAAAAGGGTGGGTGGAAGAGATAGGTTGAGGCTAGGATCCCCCCCGCCCCAAAATGGGGTCATCAAAGAATTTTTTTAATGAACAGAGGTGAACAGAAATAAGACCAGATGGGATCAGAGACATGCAGGACAGCTTTGAAAGTTACATGTTGTATTTGTTTTATACTTAAGAAGAAAAGCAAACCCTACATAAAATTTGTAGTTTCAAGCATAATCCTCCTATTCTATTCTACTATGTATTTGGAAATGTGTACTTCATTGGTGCTTAAATCCAGAATAAAAAAAAATTCTGAAAAAGTGATTAAAGTTAAAGATTATTCAGAGGACAATAGAGAGGTACATGGTGAATGTCAGCATACTGCAACATAGGCCATTGACAGTTGTAAGGAGGGCAGCTAGGTGGCGCAGTGAATAGGGCACCTGCCCTAGAGTGAGGAGGACCAGAGTTCAAATCTAGCCTCAGACACTTGACACACTTACTAGTTCTGTGACTTTGGTCAAGTCACTTAACCCTAATTGCTCTGCCTTCCCCCCTCCAAAAAAAAAAAGGAAAAAAAGAGAGTTAAAAGGAAAAGGAGTAGAAAGGATGTCATCAGAGACATGTGCACTTGGGGGAAGTGATGAGTCAGTCCATTTGAATCCATACAGTGTCCAAAGATTTAGAGAAATGGCCCCCAGCATTTTCAGTTGGTTCCTTATGGAGTGTTTATGTTAGACAAGTCTCATGGTAAGGCCAAGTATTCAGGAACTGAGATCAGCATTATGGGAGCTAGTATGTAATGTCATAGCTCTATGAGGTATGGGTAGAGGAGTTATCTAAAAAATACTTTCAAATTTAGTAACATTTTACTTGATATCCACACATAAGATTAAATTGTTTTAAAGATTAATATTAGTTCTCATTCATAGAGCACTTTAAGAAATGCAAAATATTTCTTTCACAGCAACCCTGTAAGTACAGTATAAATACTATTGTCCTCAAAGATCAATGAAAAAAATCAAAAAGTAATTATTAAGCAACTGCTCTGCCCAAGGCACTGTGATAGGTACTGGGGTTACAAAGACAAAAAAAAATGAAAAGCAAACCCTCGAGAAACTACAGTCCAACTGGGGAGATAACATTGAGGCATTTTATTGTTTAGTTGTGTCCAACTCTTCATGACTCCATTTGGGGTTTTCTTGGCAAAGATACTAGAGTGGCTTGCCATTTCCTTCTCCAGCTCATTTTGCAGATGAGGAAACTGAGGCAAACAGGGGTAAGTGACTTGCCCAGGGTCACACAGCTACTAAATGTCTGAGGCTAGATTTGAACTCAGGAAGATGAGTCTTGCTGATTTCAGGCCTGACATTCTATCTACCATGCCTCCTAGCTGCCTTGAGCTGGTTTGGTAGTGGAAGAAACAACTATTTCTCTAGGCAGAGGATCTCAGTTCAAATCCTACCTGGGATCTGTGTGACCTTGAGAAGTCTCTTAATGTACCTGGGTATCAGTTTCCTCGTCTATTAAATGAAGGGGTCAGGCTATGAGATTACTTCCAATGTTAGATCTGTGAGCTAATAAGTACTAACACAAAATAATTGTCATATATTTTGAGGGTGGGAGGAGATGCCAGCAGCTGGATGGAAAGAGAAAGGACTCACACCTGGACTGTTGCAAATAGCCTGCTGGAGGGTCTCCTTGCCACAAGTCCTGACCCATGCTAACCTATTCTCCACTCAGCTGTTGGTGCTCTTCCTAAAATACAGGTCTAACCATGTTCTCTTCCCCCTTCTGTCACTCAATAAATGCCAGTGATTCCCTATTTCAAAATCCTCTGGGATTCAAAGCCCTTCATAATGTGCCCCAACCAGTCTCCTCAACCTTTCCAATCTTTCTCCATCTTTCTTCCTTCCATGGACTCTGAGATGCAGTGATACTGGCTTCCTTTTTATTCTTCTCACAGGACACTCTTCTGACTCAGACTGAATATTTTCACTGACTGTCCCCCATGCCTGGAACTCTTCCTCATCTTCACCTAGTCTCTTAAAAGTGACAGCTAAAGTACAACCTTCCATAAGAAACCTTTCCCAATCCTCCTTAATCTTAGGGTCTTCTCTCTGAGAGTACCCCAGTTATTGTGGTAGACTTCTTTTTTGTACATAGTTGTTTGCATATTGTCTCCTCTATTAGACTGTGAACTTGAGGTCAGGGACTTTGCTTTTATTTTTGGTGGTTGTGTTTTTGTATCTCCTGCCATTAGTGCAGAGGCACATAGTAGGTGCTTAATAAATACTAGTTGTCTTACTGACTCATATGAGAAATGGCATTTGTATTGAGCTTTGAAGGAAGCTGGAGCTTCTAAGTCATGGAAGTGAATGAGGAATGAATGGATTCCAGATATGGGAAACAGTCAGTGCAGGGGTATGAAGACAGGACATTTGTTGTTGTTGAATAGTGTCTAACTTTTGTGACTCCATTTGGGGTTTTCTTGGCAAAGATGCTGGAGTGGTCCACCATTTCCTTCTTCAACTCATTTTACAGATGAGGAAACTGAGGCAAATGAGGTTAAGTGACTTGCCAAGGGTTACATGGCCATTAAGTGTCTGAGGCAAGATTTGAACTCATGAAGATTCCTGATTCTAAACCTGGTGCTCTACCCTCTCCCGTGCCAGGAGATACAATGTCATACATGACAAATGGCAAGAAGGACAGGTCGGATGAACCACAGAGTGTGTGAAGGGGAATAATATATAACAATTCTCCAAAGACTAGAATCAGGTTGTGAAAGGCTTTAAATGTGAAACTGGAATTTATATTTGATTCCAGAAGGAACAGAGAGTCTCCCGTAAACACTGGAGTATGCTGAGCTGGGAAACAATACAGGCAGACCTGGCTTTCAGAAAGTCACATTGGTGGTTATGAAAGACAGATTGTAAAGAGGAGTGACCTGAGTCAGGAGACCAGTGAAGATGTTGCTTCAATGGAAACCGAGGCTCAGAGAGGTGACTATTCCCAGTGTCACAGTAGTAAGGATGAGAGCAAGATCTCTCTTTCAACCTATGGTTCTTTTATCTATAGTTTCCATATATTATATTTGGTTTGGGAGCCCTAAAATTGCATCCACAGAGCCAGTTCATTTCTATTTTTTGTAGAGTAAAAGGCAGTAGCCAATTGCTTTCCTCATATTTTTATCTGTATTTCATAAATTTTTCTGAAGCAATAGCCATTATACTCTGAATTGTACCATAGTCCTCTATGTGGATCCCCATTTATTACCTAAGCATTTATCAGATTTTATGGAAATGATAATAGAGTAGCGTTAGCTCCTCTATATAGCCATTCTTTTAGAATTAAAATTGTGTGTGTGTGTATATATATATGCGTATATGCATATATATACACACACAAATGCACACACACATATACATATATATGCAAATCAGTCAATAAGCCTTAATTAAGCACCAACTATGTGCCAGGCATTGTGCTAAATACTTGAGATGCGAAGAAAGGTAAAAGATAGTCCCCGTTCTAAAAGAGCCCACAGTCCAATGGGGGAGACAACATGCAAACAACTGCACAAACAAGATATATGCAGGACAAATTGCAAATAATCAACTGAGGGAAGTCGGTAGCATTAAGGGAGATCAGGAAAGATTCCTCTTCTTGTAGAAGATGGGATTTCAGTTGGAACTTGAAGGGATCCAAAGAAGCCAGGAGGCAAGGTTGAGGAAGGAGAATGTTCTGGCCATGGGGATGAGATCAAGAAAATGCCCAATTTCTGGAGATGGAATGTCTTGTTCAAGGAACAGCAAGGAGGGCAATGCCACAGAACTGATATATACAGGGAGGGGAGTGAAATGGAGCAAGAGTGCAAAGACAGGAGAGGGCCAGGTTGTCAAGGGCTTTGAATGCCAAACAAAAGATTTTATATTTGATCCTAGAGGTGATAGGGAGCCACTTGATTTTGACTGAATGGGTGGAGTGGGGGTGGTAACATGGCCAGATGATTAATTTGACAACTGTCTGGAAGACGGACGTATAATATCTTGTTTTTACATCAGCTGCAGTTGCTGATATATTCTTCATGCTCCCTTCCCAGAGAGCCATTCCTTAAACAAAAAAAGAAAAAAAGAGAAGAAAAAACTATCTGGCAAAACTAATCAACACATCAACAAAAAAGCTTGACATGATACACAATATTCCATGATCACAATCCTCCCACTTCTTCAGACTAAAGAGGCAACGGTGGCACTTTTTTATTTCATTCTTTTGGGGCCATGCTCAGTCATTAAAGTTTCACAGCAGTCAGTTTGTAATGTTTTTTCTTTGTTCTTTCCATTTACATGGTTACAGTTATAGTACATACCTTTCTCTTTCTGCTGACTTTATGTTGTATCATTATTCCCCTTCACACACTCTGTGGTCCAGGTAAACTGTGATGTTTCATCTCTTGGCTTCATGCCCCTACACCTGCTGCCTCCCATGCCTAGAATGCATTCCTTCCTTATTCACCTCTACCCCCTTAGAATCTCTAGTTTCCTTCAAAGCATAATACCAGTGCCACCTCTTCTATGAATCAGACAAGTCATGAAAGTTTCTCTGTATTTCATTGTATTTGATATACCTTACAGAACAGTAATATTCCATTACATCCATGTACCCTAAATTTAAGAAATCATTCCTCAGTTGATACGACTGACCCTTCTGTTTTTTCCTATATGCAAACTGTGACATTACTAAGGCTCAAAGAGGTTGATGCTATTTGTCTTTCATTCTCAAAGAAGGCCATGATGTCAGGAAGGTGATGCCATGACACGCAAGTGAATTGGATTTAAGTGCGGGAGGGACGTGTGAAGTCACCAGCCCCACTTTTACCTCCAGAGCCATTTGGGTCTGGTGGCCAGATATAGATCAGAATAACTGGAGATGGCCCAGGATGCAGTGAGGAGCCTTTTCAAGCTGCAGCCTTTAACAGGTCTCAGTTTGACTGAGGTAAAGCCTATTCAGTGATTAAGGCTTAATAAGAACTGAGGCAAAGAATGGCCTCTTAGAAAAATAAATGGGGGAGGAGAAGACCCTTAGGGTTTCTGATCAAAACAGAAACAATTGCTATTTACCTTCATTCTGAGCTAATCTGGGCCCAAATGATGACCAGTAGGGCTCAGATAGAAGCTACCTCCTTTGTCATATTACTCAACCCAAGCTGGAACATGTGCAAATACTTATAGAATTTTATATTTGCCAGGAACCTTATGTAGGCAGTGTGGTGTAGTAGATAAAAAGCTGGTTGCAGAATTGGGAAGACCTGAGTTCAAGGCCTTTTTCTTACATAATGGTGGTGTGATTCTGGGGAAGTCACATGATAAGATAAACTGCTGTACCAGCCTGAATTTTCTCCGCTGGGGAGAGTTTCCTAATTAGGAGATCCCTATCCCAGTGAAATCATGGGTCTACCATCAGGACGGATGGAAGGGAGGGGATCATGCAGTCCAACACTTCACAGATGAAGAAACTGAAGCCAGAGAGATGGAATGATTTCTCCAAAGTTGCAGAGGTAGTCAGTGGAAGCATCAGGACCAGAAACCTTGTCTCTTGCCTCTCAGCTCAATCCTCTTCCAGCGACACTGTGCATGCAGCTTTCCTAGCTGTGTTACCAAACAAGAAAATCAATTTCCAAATCAAATAGATTATAAAGGGAAGGTGTAGTAGCTAGGTTTCTCAATGGAGAGAACACTGGACCTGGAGTCAGAAAGACTCGAGTTCAAATGTATCCTTAGACCCTTACTACCTGTGTTACCGCAGACAAATCACTTAATCTCTGATTAAGTCTGCCTCAGTTTCTTCATCTGCAAAATGAGAATATTAATAGCACCAACATTCTATGATTGCTTTGAAGATCAAATGAAATGATGTTTGTAAAGTTCTTTGCAAACTTTAAAGTGCGATTATATAAATGTTACCTATTATCAATACTAGTATTATTACTGATGGGTAACTCAAGAGAAATCTTGCATTTAGTAACATGATTTTCTTTGAGTGGATATAAATTTTAGCTCTTTTACATCAAGACAATTGTGGTCATTCTCTGTGATATGTTTTAAAACAAATCAAAGACATTGGCTAGATGGCCTAAGTATAATACTGGGAACCCTGATATATTAAGCTCAGGAAATGTTGGTCAAGAGGTTGTGTGAATACTCTATGGATGGTTTGTGCATGGATAAACATTACCCAGGACAAGAAGATGTCATAGAGTTGTGATCTGCTTTGGCGGATACAAATAAAATACACCCACAACAATGAAATTATATTTGGTATAGTGGAAAGATGGCTGGAATCAGGATCTGGGTTCAGATTCTGCCTCTGATGCTTTTGTGGTCTTAGGCAAGTCACTTAACTTCCCTGGCCTTCAGTTTCCTCATGTATTAAATGAGAAAGTTGGATTAGATAACTTTGGAAGTTCCTTCCAGACTCAAATTTTTAATTGCACGATCTTTCTTAAAGCAGGTTTTTTTTTTCTGTACTATACTTTTTAAATACTAGATTCAATGTTGAATGGATAAGTTATGTTGTCTGTCTTTATTCAGATTTACTACACAGTGGTCTATGAAAAATAAATAAGTTCTTTGAATGTGAAAATCCACTGGTATGACTTCGGCAGACAAGAAGAGATTATCAACCGCCAAGAAATGGGAGAAGAAGGCGCTGTGGACATGTCATGAACATAGTATTCCACATTGGTTGTAATCCTATTTCTGACACTGCTAACATATGGTATAAACTGGAATGATGTCTTGGGTTCTTAATTTCCATCTATGAATGGGTAAAAAAAATATTTATTAAGCCGTATAGTGTTAAGTATGTGAAAACAGTGATGCATTTGCTCACCCTACCTCTCCTACAGGACAAAATGAATAGATGAAGGAGCTTGTTTAAAAAAAGAAAAAAAATGGATACCATACAAATGCAAACTATTGTTTATAGTAATAATTATAGTCAAACAGCAGAATTTTTCTTTCTTGTCATATGTTATTATAAAGTGTGGACTGCCCCTGTAAGATTTTTGTATCCACATGAGTTGTCCAAATGTATAGATAAGTGGCCAGAGGGGAGACATTGATAGAAGATATTGATAGATATCTTACCCATTCCTCTCCAAGTAAGATTTTGATTCTTACCTTGAGGGAAGAATAAGGGCCTCAAGGTTAGCCACTCTGTTCTTAAATCTTTGAGAGGAATACTGGGCTAAACACCCCCTCATCCCCACACCGGATACTGCTGGTCATGCAGTTGGTTCAGAACAAAAATGCTTTCCCAATCACTCTTAGATGAGGAAGGGTACATCCACTGACTTGGCCTGTCCTACCAAATGCTGCTTACACAAAAGACCATCATAAATAGTGAATAGTGAGAAAGCCTACTTAGTAAAGCAAATCACAAGCTGAAATCAGAAAAATTGTATACATACATATATATATATATATATATATATATATATATATATATATATATATTAAAATATACAGAGCAAATATGCTCTTTAAATGGGTCCAAGACAAGTTTTTACTCAACCAAGAGAGAGAGAAACTCCTGGGCTTATGTAAGTGGAAATTTCCAAAAGTCTCTAAGGAAGGAAGTGGGAAATCAAAGACATGTTGAATAGCAACTTTTCCTTGTGTGTCTGTAGGAGTCCTCTTTTTCCTCTGTTGAATCAGTCCTGAAGAGAGCTGGGACCATCTATAGCCTCTCTTTCAAAGAAAGGAAGAAAGTCTCTTTTCCCGAAAGCTCTCTTGCCAATTACACTCTCATGTTGTCATGCAGGAGTTGCATTAACATTCTCTCCACTAATTAGGAGAGTCTCATCCAAGATTCTTCAGCGTTGGATGGAAACCTGGGTTTCATTACCACCAGATCCTTTTGTGAACAGACATCTGCATTAGGAAAAATTTTAGTTTCAAGGTATTTTTATCCTTTTGCTTACACATAAAAGAACTAGAATTCAATTTAATAGATCTCTAGGTGTTTTATATCAATCTTAGGATTTTACTATCATATTAAGATATTTTAATTTTATAGAACCATCCACCCTTAAGAACAAAAAGGAAGAAGTGGAGAACTTTTTAAAAGTAAATAAAACAGTAATTAGGTTATTTTCTTTTTGAGTAGTTCCAGCTCTCACAGTGTTGAGGTTGTCAGAGGAAAGACTTTACAAATTTGGGCAGATCCTATCAAACTAAAAAGACTTCATGAATTGTGCTGGCAACAAACTATATGGAGTTTTGTTGGAGTCACTTTCAGTTTTATTGATGTATTTTCTTTTTACAGTTTACAAATTTATAGATCACTGATACATGAAGAGAGATCTTTTGTAACAAGTGAAACAATTAAGTAAAACTAATAATATGGTGACAGCATCTAAAAATGCACACAATATTTCATATCTGTAGCATCCCCACCTGTTTTTTGAATGAACAAATCAATTTTCTCTCCTTCAAACCCCTAAACTATTAAAAAAAGGAAAAATCAAATGTCTTGTAATGTACATAATTAAACAAAACAAATTTCTCCAATGACTACACAAAAATACGTATCTCATTCCACACGCTAAATCTATCACTTCTCTGTAATGGATAGCTTGTTTTATTACTGGCTCACTGGAATCATAATTGATCCTTGTAGTTATCATAATTCATACAAGTTTCAAAGTTATTTGTTTTTACAGTGTTGTTGCCATTGTGTAAATTGTACTCTTGGTTCTACATGCTTCATTCTTCATCATTTATAAAAGTCTTCAAAACTGTTCATTTTCATAATTTTGATGTTATAGTATAAATTGTTCTTCTGGTTCTACTCATTTTTCCCCGCATCAGTTCATAAAAATAATCCTATGGCTTTTTATTTCCTCATTTCTTATAGCACAACAGTTTTGAATTATTCATATACCACAACTTACTTATCCATTCCTCACTTGTTGGACATTCTCTTAATTTCCAGATTTTTGCCATCACAAAAATAGCTGCTTTAGATATTCTTATGCGTAAAGGATCATTTTCTTTTTCTTCGATCTCTCTTGGATAGAGGCCAATGGTATAGCAATGGTACAGATGGAGCAAAAGGCACACATTGCTTAGTAAATTGTGTGCATAATTCCAAATTGCTTCCCAGAATGGTTGTACCTGTTCACAAGTCTACCAATAGTGTACAGTGTTCCTGTTTTCCCATTGCTCCACTAACATTTATCATTTTTCTTTTTCAACATCTTTGCTGCTCTGATGATTTTGAGGTAGAATTTCAATTTACATTTCTCTAATTAGCAGTGATTTGGAGCATATTTTCTTTGGGTTTCTTCTCCTGAGCACTATTTATTTGTATCTAGACCATTTATGGATTGGGGAATGTATCTTTTCTTATAAATTTGAATAAGTTCCTCATATAGCTTGACAATAAGACCTTTATCAGAGAAATTTGCTGTAAGATTTTCTCCACTCAATAGTCTCCTTGTTAATTATAGTTTTATTAGATTTGTTTGTGCAAACTCTTTTTAATCTTATGTAATCAAAATTACCTGTTTTATCTTCGATGATACTTTTTTTGTTATAAGCTTTTCTCCTATCCATGGATCTGATAAGTATTTTTTCCCCATGTTTTTCTAATTTGTTTATTGTATTACTTTTTAAATATCTAAGCCATGGATCTTTTGGAGCTTATCCTTGTGTAAGGTGTGAGGCATTGGTCTGAAACTAATCTCTTCCATGCTGCTATTCAATTTTTCCAGTGGTTTTTAATCAAATAGTGGATATTTATCCTAGTCGTTGGAGTCTTTATATAAATTTTCCCCCATAATAGCCGTGTTGTGAAAGAAGATGCAGACAAAACAAAATGAAAAAAATTTATAGAAAGTGAAAAATAGCATGCTTTGATCTGCCTTCATTCTCCATTAGTTCTTTCTTTGGATGTGGATAGCATTTTTTCATCATGAATCCTTTGGAATTGTCTTGGATCATTGTATTGTTGAGAATAACTCAGTCATTCAAAGTTGTCCATTATACAATATTGCTCTTACTGTGAACAATGCTCTCCTGGATCTGCTGCTCACTTCACTTTGCATCAGGTTGTGTAAGTCTTTTTAGGCTTTTTCTGAAATCACCCTACTTGTCATTTCTTACAACACAATAGTACTCCAATCATGTACCACAATTTCTTTAGCCATTCTCCAATTGATGGGCATCCCCTCAATTTCTAATTATTTGCCATCACAAAAAAGCTGCTACAAATATTTTTATACATGTAAGTCCTTTCCCCCTTTTTATGATCTCTTTCGGGATACAGACCTTGTAGTGGTATTGGCTGGATCAAAGGTATGCACAGTTTCAAAATGTTCTCCAGAGTGGTTGGATCACTTCACAACTTCACCAATAGTGCATTAGTGTCTGAATTTTCCCACATTCTCTCCAACATTTATCATTTTCTTTTTCTGTTCTATTAGGCAATACAATAGGTGTGAGGTGGTACCTCAGAGTTATTTTAATTTGCATTTCTCTAATCAATAATAATTTAGAGCATTTTTATATGACTATAGATAGCTTTGTTGTCTTCTTCTGAAACCTGCATGTTCACATCCATTTATCAATTGGGGCATGGCTTGTATTCAGAAAAATTTGACTTGGTTCTCTATATATTTGAGAAATGAAGCCTTTATCAGAGATACTTGCTAAAAAAGAATTGTTCCCCAGGTTTTGCATTCCTTTTAATCTCGGTTGCAATAGTTTCATTTGTGCAACCTCTTCTCAATTTAATATAATCAAAATTATCCATTTTACATCTTGTAAGACTCTATCTTGTTTGGTCATAAATTCTTCCCTTCTCCATCCGTCTAACATGTATACTATTCCTTGCTCTCCTAATTTGGTTATGGTATCACCCTTTATGTCTAAGTCATGTACCCTTTCTAGTTTTTCAGCAATTTTTGTCAAAAAATGAGTTTTGTTCCAAAAGCTTGGATTTGGGGGTATATCAAACACTAGATTATGATGGTCATTTACTACTGTGTATTATGTACCACCTATTCCACTGACCCACCACCCTGTTTCTTAGCCAGTGCCAGATTGTTTTGATGATTTCTGCTTTTTCATATAGTAGGAAAAATGGAACTGCTAAGCTTGGCCTATCCCTGAGCAATTATTAATTAATTAAGCAGAATAGCTCCTAATAATTGCTTTAATTTCATCTTCATTGTTGATAAATTTACCCTTTTCATTTTTGATTTTCTTCTTTTTTTAAATAAAATTAACCAGTGCTTTATATGTTTTGTTGTTGTTGTTGTTGTTATGGTGGAGGGGGTGTAAAACCAGATCCTTTTACTTATTAATTCCATGGTTTTCTTACTTTCAATTTTGTAAATCTCTCCTTTGATTTTTCAGAATTACCAATTTGGTGTTTAATTGGGGATTTGAAATTTGTTCTTTTTCTAGTTTTTTTAATTGCATGCCCAATTCTTTGATCTGTTCTTTCTCTATTTTATTGGAATAAGTGTTTAGAGATATAAAATTTCCATTAAGTACTGTTTTGGCTGCATCCCACCAATTTTGTCATTGTTGACATTTTCTTCAATGAAACCATTGATTGTACATATGATTTGTTGGCTCACTCATTCTTTAGGATTAGATTATTTTGTTTCTAATTAACTTTTAATCTATGTTTCTCTGGTCCTTTATTGAACGTAATTTTTAATTGCATTGTCTGAAAGGATGCATTTAATATTTCTCCTTTTTTGCAGTTGGTTGTGAGATATTCATGCCCTGATACAGCTTAGGAAAAAAATATACTCCATCCTATTCCCACTCAGTTTTCTCCTGAGGTCTATCATATCTAACTTTTCTAAAATTCTATCTTCCTAACTTCTTTCTTATTGTATTGGTAATCAGGGTGGGGCTTTTTGCCTTCTTCTCTTAAATGTCTTTAAGGATTCTTTGTTTGAATGGGGCACATAAAGTGGGATCTTGTCTTGGAATGTTTCTCAGTACTAAGACATCAGAAGTCATTGACTTCTATTTGGTGGTACTAGGGATTAACTTTCCCACACCCTAAACGGGATTTTTCACTGTTCTTTGTTTGAATGCTTTTCAGCACTG
Organism: Trichosurus vulpecula; assembly: GCF_011100635.1. Lineage (NCBI taxonomy): Eukaryota > Metazoa > Chordata > Mammalia > Diprotodontia > Phalangeridae > Trichosurus > Trichosurus vulpecula. The sequence goes on from NC_050580.1 coordinate 202,319,050, forward strand.
AGGTAATCAAGTGCCCCAGGGCCCTGAGATGGGTATATAAGATCTAAGGTTGGTGTTTGATTTTGGGGGCTCACTCATGGAAGGAGTGTTGAGACTCTGGGCAAGCCGTTGTATCCATCCCCCCGCTTTGCTAATCCAGACCCATTGGTTCTTTGGTAACTATGTACTATGATTTGGTCTGTTTATATTGTCTCTGTTTGTAATTTATTTGTACTTTGCTCTGAAGTTCCAGGTGCTGACTTTTCCTCCTGAGCTAAATTAGTGATATGTGTATGTGTGATTGAACTGAGATCGTTAACCCCTTAAAGTTTCTTTCCTTAGAAAAACAGATCAAAGAACCTTTGCTGGCTGCTCTTCTTGCTGGTCTTGCTAAGTCTTACACCCCCACAACAGCTGCCAGCCAAATTGCTGTTACACTTGTTCATTTTGTGGTTAGATTTACCTAGTTCTGAGGGGGAAAAGTTGAGGTCCCCCACCAGTACAGGTTTGCTATACTATTTCCTCTTCTAACTCATTTAACTATTCCTTTAAAAGTTTGGATGCTATGCAATTTGGTGCATACACATTTAGTATTGATATTACTTCATTGCCTATGGTACCTTTTAGCAAAATGTAGTTTCCTTGTTTCTCTTTTAAGTATGTAGATTTTTGCTTTGTTTTGTCTGAAAGCATGATCGCTACCCTTGGGGTGTGTATGTGTGTGTATGTGTATGTGTGTGTGTGTGTGTGTCTGTCTGTCTGTCTGTCTTTTTTGCCATTTTTGCAGATTCTATTTTTTTAAGGAATTTTCTTCAGTAATTTTTCTGCCTCTTTTACCATAATTTTCTTGCATCACTCTAATTTTTTTTTCTGAATTTTCCCTCTATCTCTCTTATTTGATTTTTAAAATCCTTTTTGAGCTCTTCTGTGAATTCTGGTTGGGATTGTGTTTGATTCATATTTTTTTTTTCTTTGAGACTTTGCCAGCAGCTGTTTTGACTTAGTTGTCTTCTTCTGATTTTGTGCCTTGGTCTTCCTTATCACCATAATAAATCTTTATGGTCCTTAAGGTTGTTGTTGTTATTGTTATCTCATTATCCCAGCCTGTTTCTTGCCTTTAAACTTCATGTCAAAATTGGGGTCTGCTCACCTTGGAGTGGAGAGGGCACTGTCCCAAATATGAAGTTTTTCATGCTGCTATTTTCAGAGCTAGTTCTGGGGCTCTGTAAGTTTTCAGTGCTTCCAAAGTCATGTGGTCTAAGGAGAGGTGTGGTCATTGCCTATGATCTAGTCTTTCAAGGCATGTTTTTCCTTCCTAACATCAAACACTAGTGTTCTTCTTGGCCTGAAACTGTGACCAGGTCCCCTGTTCTCCCGCAGGCTCAAGCGTTAATGCTCCTCTTGAAGAGGTTTAAGGTTCAGGGTGGTCGACACCCCGAAATATTGACGCACCGGGTCCTGCCGAAAGAATTCGACTCAAGCCTTCTCAGCCAAGGGAAAAGAGAAAGTTTATTAGGGATTCATCTTAATGGGCTGTCTTAAGAAATCCCGCCCCTTTGTGACACCTGTTTCCACAAGCGGGCCAGATTCAACCTACTGAATTAGATTGAATCTGAGCACCTTCATGGAGGCAAGATGGAGATTATATACACAAAGATTGTAGGAGGGATTGAGGGGTGGTCTGGGGTGACTAGAGGAGGGGTTTAGGAAGGGTCTTGAGGGGAAGTCCAAGGAGGGCAAGGTGAGGTAATGGGATTAAGGGTGGGAAGTAGCTGAACAACAAAGGGCAAGGCTAGGTAGAGATTTGGGCCTAATGATAATGTGAGGCTTGTGGCCTTAGGGGAAGGCCAGATCCAGTTGGAAGATTCAAGGACAGTTCAAGGGGGCTCCCAGAGACTGTATTCCCGATTCAAGGGGGTTCCCAGAGACTGTGCCCTCATCATTCCCCCCTCAAACATATAGGACCCAAATTCTTTTGGGGTCAGGGACGAAGATCTCAGCTTCTGAAACTGCTTCCTGCTGGCAAGGGGTGTAGATCTGTTCCCGGCTCAATGGGTCCAGTTCAAGGGGTACACAGTCATCTGGAAGTTGATGGCTTGGAGTCTGGAGGAGACAAACTTGGCAAAGAGGTTAAGCAAACAAGCAGCAAACAGACAGTACAGGAGTACAGAGAAAGGACAATATCCCTGGTGGGAATTAAAGATGATTATTTCATACCTAGCTCCCCTAATCACTTGTTCTTTGTACCACACTGCTTCGGGGTTCACGAGTGTGTAGCACAACCAAATTAGGTCGGGGGTATCTAAGAGCAAGGTTTGATATGTGGTGAGCCTGTGGTTAGCCAGCCACTGGTGGCCCTCTGCTTCCAGGGTGCTCTGGCAAGTCAGAGCTTCTAGGGGCTGGTCTGCTAGAGGTTTAGAAGCTTCCTCAATTAGAGTGGCTGTAGCAGCCAGAGAATCTAATTGTTTTGAAAAACAGGGCTTTCGGTCAGGTCTTAAGGACTGGGTTAGGATTCCCAAAGCCTGTCCTCTCCTTTCATCAACATAGAGAGTGAAAGGTTTTTCTGGATTGGGTAGAGCTAATGCTGGAGTGGTGGTCAGTTTAATTTTCAAAGTCCCAAAAGCTTGTGCTGGGTAGGGGCCCCACTCTAGAGGGAATGAGTCAGGGCCTTGAGTGCCAATTAATGGTTGCAGTCCCTCCCAAGCCTTGGGCTTAATTGGATATTGAAGGCTATGGAGGGGAACTATGGCTGGGGTGGCAGAAGTAGCTTGCCTAGGAATTCCCTGATCCCAAACAATTGGCTCAACCCTCTCCCACGCCTCTGGGGGAACACGGGGAGGTCTGATAAACAGAGGGAAAAGGGAGTTATGAGGTTTAACTATAGAAAATTGGCATCCCAATTTCACCATCAGGTCCCTTCCCAAGGGGGCAGGGCCAGAGGAGTGTTCAGACAACAGATCCTTGATGCCCATGACCTGATGGGTCGAGGGGCATGTGGGGCCAGAGCCACTAGTTAAAACAAGAGAACATAGCCGTGATAAAGTGGGTAACCTTACCTTCTGCCTCGATTTTGCCCAGGGCTCCGCGAGAGAGGTGGAGAAAGTGGGAGCACAGCCAAGCCCCAGGCTTTCCCCTCCTTCCGAGTCTTGAGAAGACTGGAGGACAGGGTACTGGGAGGAGGCTCTACCACTTTTCCAGCCTCGGGGACACCTCCAATGTCCCTCCTGGTTAGATGCTGGGCACGGTCCTAGAGGCCTGGATCCTGGAGGCTTCTTCCAGGGGGGCGCCCTAGAGGGGCACTCTTTGGACCAGTGACCCTCCTTGTGGCATCGAAAGCAGGTTTCCCCACTGCCCAACCCAATGGGCTTCCAAGGGGGCTCCCTGGAGGGGCGCTCCTTTGGTCTCTTCCTGGCCATGGCAGCAGCCAAGAATTGAGCATGTTCTCTGTCTCTAGCTCTTTCCCTGCATTTCCTTTCCTCTGCTGCAACTAGGTCTCTATTGTTGAAGACTCCAAAGGCCGTCTGCAGCAACTGGACCTGAGGTGTTTGGGGTCCCATTGCCAATTTCTGCAGTTTCCTCCTAATATCTGGGGCAGACTGATTAATGAAATACATGTTAAGTATTGCTGCCCCATCAACAGAATCAGGATCCAAATTTGTATACTTCTTAATAGCTTCTACTAGCCGGGCCTGGAAAAGAGCAGGGTTTTCCTTTTCTCCCTGAGTAACTTCCCTGATTTTTTGAAAATTTATTTGCTTTTGAAATGCAGTTCTTAGGCCTTCTAACAGGCAAATTACCATATGGTCTCTCTTTTCTCTGTCCTCACTCCTTTGATAATTCCATCCTGGGTCACTAGTTGGAATGGCAGCTGTACCTGGGGGGTATTTTATGGGGTTATTGCTAGCCAAACGATCCCCAAATTTTTGGGCTTGTTCCCATATTCTCCTCTTCTCCTCAGTGGTACAACAGGTAGAGAAAAGGATATGCAAATCACACCAAGAAAGTTCAAATTGCAGGGACAGATCCCTAAAACCCTCAGTAAACTTAGTGGGATCTTCTGAGTATCTCCCCAGTTTTTCTTTAATTTGAAGGAGATCTGAAATGGAGAATGGAACATGCACTCTCCTTGTCCCAGCAGGGAAGGCAGGCATTTCTCTCAGGGGAAAAAGCCTTGAAGGTGCTGTGGGACCTGGAGCTAGGGGAGAGATATAAGAAGTCCCGCTTCTGGTGAGGGAGGGGCTGGGAGCTGCCGACTGAGGTAGATTAGACTGCAAGGCCAGGGCATCTGTCTGGCGAGGGAGAAAATCAGCTAGTACCTGAGGAGGGGTAGGGGTCAAAGAGGGAGATACCAAAGAGACCCAAGTGGGAGCCACCTCAGAGAGAGGGCCCAGAGGAAGAGGTACTGCCATGGGGGCAGGGCCTGAGGCTGGAACCTGAGTAGGGGTTGCCTCGGGGATAGGGCCCATAGTGGTAGATACTGCAAGGCCTGAAATAGGGGCAGGCCGTGAGGCCAGAACCTGAGTAGGGGTCCCTTCAGGGGAAGGGGCCACAGAGGGAGGCACCTCAACAACACCCTTGGCTGGGACCTGAGCAGGGGTCACCAAGGGGTCAGGGGCCATGGGAGGAGATGCAGAGCAGGAAGCTTGGACTGTGAAGGAGGCAGGATAAGAGGATGGTTGCACTACAGGAAACCAAGAGAAAGAGGGGATGGCCACGGAAGGGGGAGCACAGGAAACAAGGGTGCTCCGAGGAGGTTGGGGAGCAGGAGAAGGGGCTGGGGCTGAAGCCCTGGGGACCATAAGGAAGGGGTTATCCAAAATGTCCTGTTGACCCCCATTGCCCCTTTGTGGGGGTGCTCTAGCCATGAGCATCTTACAATCTTTTCTGAGAACGGGGTTCCGAGAGAGCTCCACGAAGGTCATTATGTAAGGAATTTCTGTCCATATTGTTTCTCGCTGACAATATAATTCTAACTGTAAAAGAGTATTATATTGTAAAGTCCCAAAATAAGGCCACTCTTCATGGTCTTCTAGGCGATATTGTGGCCAAGTGGTATTGCAAAGGTATATCAGCTTTTTCTTTTTAAGTTCTTTAGAGAACTTAAACTTTTTCCAATTTTGTAAAAGACAACCTAAGGGTGAATTTTTGGGGATTGAGGAGGTTTGACCCATTGTGAGCCCAGGGGGCTGGAAGTCCCTTCCTCTGCAAGGAGGATCTGGGAGTAAGCCTCAAAAAGGAACAAAGCAAGACAGGAAAAAAACAAACACAAAAAGGTACCTGAGATTTTCCCATTCCCTAGCACTGAGAGAATTGGGAAAATTGGGGCGCACTTCTGGATAGGGTGTCCGTCCTTGTCCTCTATGCTTCAGAAGGTGTGCCCAGGTCCATGGCCTTGAACATAAACCACTGGACCGAACTGAGAGCGTCAGGCTGAGTCCAAGACAGTGAGCAGCTGTCTGACCTACTGGGACCTGGGAAGTCAGGCCCGAAAAGCACTTCCAAAATGCTTGGAGAGCAAGAAAGGGTTTGGCTTACCTTCCAGTCCTGGCTGGAGAAGAACTTGAGATTAGCAGTCGTTCCCGGCCAACGCACCATAAAAATGAAGAGGTAAAAGGTTGAGGGTGGTCGACACCCCGAAATATTGACGCACCGGGTCCTGCCGAAAGAATTCGACTCAAGCCTTCTCAGCCAAGGGAAAAGAGAAAGTTTATTAGGGATTCATCTTAATGGGCTGTCTTAAGAAATCCCGCCCCTTTGTGACACCTGTTTCCACAAGCGGGCCAGATTCAACCTACTGAATTAGATTGAATCTGAGCACCTTCATGGAGGCAAGATGGAGATTATATACACAAAGATTGTAGGAGGGATTGAGGGGTGGTCTGGGGTGACTAGAGGAGGGGTTTAGGAAGGGTCTTGAGGGGAAGTCCAAGGAGGGCAAGGTGAGGTAATGGGATTAAGGGTGGGAAGTAGCTGAACAACAAAGGGCAAGGCTAGGTAGAGATTTGGGCCTAATGATAATGTGAGGCTTGTGGCCTTAGGGGAAGGCCAGATCCAGTTGGAAGATTCAAGGACAGTTCAAGGGGGCTCCCAGAGACTGTATTCCCGATTCAAGGGGGTTCCCAGAGACTGTGCCCTCATCACTCTCTGCCTTGGAACAAAGACCAGGGCTCCAACTCCCTTTTGAAGGACCATAAGCACTCTTTTCTATTTTGGAATTGTGACCAAGGCCCCTACTCCCCTGTGGCCAAAAGCATTAGTGCTCCTTTTCACCCTGGAATTGCCAGCTGGAACATCATATGGGCAATGCTATAGGGTTCTGAACCCAGTACCAGCAAAGTATCCCCTGTAATCTCTTTCTGACCAGTTGTCTGCCCTGCTTTCCATCTCTGGACTGAGAGTTCCCGAAACTGCTGTTGCTGCTGCTGCTGTTAAAGCTGCCTTCAAGGCCTGCTGCTGGCGTCACCACAGTGTGCTCTTGGCTGACCATTGCCCTGGTGTGATAGCCTTTACCTAAGTTGTCTTGGGCTGGAAAATCATCCCACCCTGACCTTTTGTTAGCTCTGCTGCTTCTGTGTGAGCCAGGCAGGTCTATAGTTCTCTGCTTTTATAGATACCACAATGAGAAATATGAATGCTACCTCGAAAGTCACTTACTGGAATTAGAAGCCTGTCATATCCCTTCCCCTGAAATTCATCTTATAGCATTGCATAACTTAAATGGGCCTACTGGGCCTCTAGTTAGCAAAGTTCTCCTGTCTGACTTTCAAAGACTAGGACGATTATTTCAACTCTGAAGTGTTTAACACAGTGGAAATTTGACACTCCCCCACCCCCATTCAGTGATTTTTAGTGATGCTGAGGAGAAAGGAATGAACATAACTGTTTCAGCATGTGGCCACCAATCATCTAATCTTGTTTTAGATAAAGGGAAAGGGTTATTCTGTGTTTTATTTTACTTGTCTTTTTCTATACGCTTGCATGCACATGTACACAAAAACACAGAACCACCAAAATCACATAACCTTGTTCTTGATTGTCTTGTTACATCGAGCTTCTCTGTAGAAGATGGTGGTGTGGGCTCAAGTCCTGCTATGGATACAGGCTAGCTCATTTAATATTTCAGTGCTCTAGTCAATTTTGTAGAAGTATAAGTTATTGACTATTTGTCTAAATCAGTAAATGGGAGATTTGCATGGGAAGTTCCTTTCAATGATGAAATTATAGGCCAAGACAAAATCTTATATCCTGTTCCCCCCCCAAAATAAAAAAAAAAAACAAAAAACAATTATAAAATTATGTCCCATGTCTGTTACTTTCTGAATCTTCCATTAATTTGCTCTATTCTTCCATGTTGGATTTAAATTACATAATTCTTATTTGAAAAGGCCTTCCCATTATCCACCCCCTAACACACACATTCTAAATGTTTTTGTATCTCTTTTCTCTTCACCTGTTTTTTAACTACTGTTGTAACCCCCCTTATTTGGCCAACCTTCCTACAGCACACTGATTTTTCTCCCTTTTCAAGTTCCCCTGGCACCTCCTTCCTTGCAGTCCCACATGCTTAGAATAATCATGTAACACTCTCTCCTTCTATTCACCATTTAAAATGCTCCTCAAATCAATCCATCTCAGAAATGAAAGCCTTCCCTTTCTAATCCCAGATCTTCATCTTAGTCCATGTGGGCTATAAAAAAAATTTAAAAAGCCATTTAAAGAGAAAGATATTTAGGTTATACCTTTCACTTTAAAATGTTATAGCATGAATTATCTAATTTTCATATTCTTTAGAACACCTTTTAGATAGTCGATTTTTAAAAAATCAACAATCTATGGAAAAACAAAATAGACTTGTTCTAAGTCACTAAGGGTTTGTATATATGTGTGTTCATGTATGTATGTGCATGTGTGTGTGTGTGTGTGTGTGTGTGTGTGCACTGCCATCTGGCTTCTGAACTATGTTTAGTCATATGTAGATTCAGAGATCATAAATATTCCAGGAGGAGATGTATGGCAAACTCTTGATGATCTGGGGCAATCTGCAACAGAGATAGCATGGATAATTGAAACCCACAAATAATGTCCAAATCTCGTTTTAGTCAAGGGTGTTAACCTTTTCCCCTATTGAACTTTTTACCAGAGCTGCTGACAAGTACTGAAACTGATGACAGTGCAAGGATGAGTGTGAGATCAGACACTGTTGAAAATATTTCTTTAATGGAATTGTTTAGGAATATCAAAGAGCATTCTGAGTCTGACTATACCAGATGGAATTAGGACATTGGTCTAGCGCTCAGTGGGGTAACATCTTTGTGCATCATTAGAAAGTGGCCAAAGGAAAAATAAAGATCTGTCATTTTTGAAAATTTTGCTTCATTCTCATTTTGCCAATAGGTATTCTTTTGGTACATGTTATAAGACTTTAGTATATTCCTGAAATATTCCTTAATTTTCAGAATGCTACACAGGACACTTCCAGGATTTCCTTCCCTCCTTCCCTCCTTCACATTCTATTTTGCTCCTTTCTCCCTCTCTGTCTCTTTCCTTCTCTATTTCACCGTCCTTCTCCCCCTGTCTTCTCCCTCTCCCTTCCATTCTTCTGTTCCTCAACAAACATTTACTGAATGCTTAATAGAATGATGGCATATCGCAGTGACAGAAAGAGCAGAGACCTTGAAGTTAGTGGGCCTGGGTTTAAATCTTGCTTTTTATCTACTATCTGTTTGACCTTGGGCAAGTCATTTAACCTGCATGGCTCTCAGTTTCCTCATATGCAAAATGATGTGCTTATACTAAATGGCTTCTAATGCCCCTTCCAGCTCTAATCTATGATTCTATAATGTGGGCAAGGCACTGTGCTAATAACTGAGCTCTGGGTTATTTCCAATGTACTGGATTCCTTTTTATTACCCACAATGGGGCTCATCAGCAAAGGCTTTTTCCTAGGGTAAAAAAAAGTGTTACATTTGTCATTTCTGAACAGTATTACTTCCATCAACCTTGAATTACAGGAAAAATCTCCTATACTTAGCCATTGTTTGCATCATCATCATCATTATTCCAGTCTTTCCAAAAGGGAGCTGAGAGTGCTTAGTTTAATGCCAGCTGTGATTTGCATGCTTGTAGATGGGTTGAAGTTTCAGAAATTAAATGTCGGGATGTAAAATTTTCTTGAAGGAAGAAAGTATGATTGCATCGAACTTTCCAAGTACAATCAAAGTCTAAAGGAAATATAATTATTATTGTCGGTTTATCACCTCAAACATGTTGTTGTAAATGTCATTATATCAGATGAGTTTGGTAACAGGTTTTCCATTTTGCACTTTATTTGACAAGGTGATTCATTGTTTAGAGCCGTTTAAGATGTCAGTCCTTCTGGAAGGAATCGAGGCTGAGCTGATGTGCATAAGAACATTCCTCCATCAAAGTATATGATTAAAGAAGGTTATTCTCCTGAAATATTGTTTTCCAACTTGCTTTGAATAAGAGTGGCTTTTTATCGAGATATCATTTATCACAGTTCACTACATCTGGGAATCTGCATGTATACTAGGGATGCTCTGTGGGACACTTGCTGCAGTTATAGTTCTGTTCATGGAGCCCATCTTGGATAAGTTTGTGTCCTGATAGACTCCAAACCCTCTTCCCCCCATAGAATGTTAGCTCCTAGTGAGCAGGGACTGTTTCATTTTTGTTTTTATATGCCCAGAACCTAGCATAAGGTTACGAAAGTAGATGATAAAAACTTGTTGAGTTAGATTGAATCGAATTGTGTCCCTAGAGGATTTCCAGTGATTGATGCCATCTATCCAGGAAATAAATCAAATATTCCTCTATTAAAGTCTAACTTAGGTGCTTTATTATGGAATTGACTCTGAGTTCTCAAATAGAGCATGTGTTCTGATATGTTACCACCAAACTTGAAGAGCTTCAAGTGGATGGATTGTAGAGACAGCATGGTACATTAGAAAGGGTGTCGTATTTAGATTCAAGAGGAACTTGGTTCCAATCCCAGCTCTGTAATTTACTACTTGTGAGACCTTGAACAACACAGTTTACCTCACTGACCCTCCATTTCCTCACCTGTGCAATGACAGATGAGTGTTGAAATTACCCTCTCTGGGCAGCTAGGTGGCACAGTGAGTAGAGCACTGGCCCTGGGGTCAGGAGGACCTGAGTTCAAATCCAGCCTCAGACACTTGACAGGTTTACTAGCTGTGTGACCTTGGGCAAGTCACTTAACCCCAATTGCCTTGCCTTCCCCCCTCTAAAAAAAATAATTATCCTCTCTAAATCTATGATCTTATGTCTGTCACGTGAGGATCAGCCTTCCTAAATTTGGAGAGGCTTATCACCAAAGGGTTAAGTATCAACTGATAATCTTTTTTTTAGACACAATCTAGGAAGAAGTACAAATCTGATTCAACTAGCATTTATTAGACGCTGACTATAGTCAAGGCAGTATACCCAAACAAAGGAAGGTAGAAACTTGAAAAAATCTTAATCTTTCTCAAGGGAAATGGATTGAAAGAGTGGAAGACTTTCCTCAAGGTTGGTGACACCCAAAATATATCCTCTGCTTGGCTGTCATAGTTCTGAAATTCACTTATTAGAAACTCCTTCCCTTGGGTTCGGCGTTGCCTTCACAAGACTCTTCTTTTAAAGTGCTCTCTCTAGAAGAGGGAATGCATTCGATCCCTCATCCCTGAAGGTGAATGAGTCTATTATATAATTTTCTTCCTGACATGGCTTGCTGCAGAAGGAAAGCTTGGGGCTGCTGGAGTCCAACTTCATTGATTTCAAATTTTGGCCTGTGGATATCTTTGATATCTTGATCTTGGGTTCCTCTCCATGTATTGGGATAGATAACTTACCTCATTCAGGAGCAGTGTAGGGACATGCAGGAACTTTCTGGAGTCCTATCCACTCTAATGGCTGGTGGCAATGTCTCCCTACTTGTCCTCTTAGGTCACCCTAGTTCTTCATATTCACACTGTTGTGAATTTTATTCTTTGGGGATGGGTGGTTTCCCTAAGAAGGGCAGCATAGACTGATTGATCTTTTGTGATGTTGGGTCACTTGGGAGTAAGAGGAGATGTGAATTCTGTAAAGATTGGGAGCCAGAAATTAGAGTTCACATCCTAGCCTATTGAATCCTCACTGTGTTATTCTTGCCTTTGGTGTAGAATAGGGATAACCACATCATAAGTGGCTATAAAGTGCCAACTAAAGATCAAACATGCCAGGGATGATGATAAAAGTGGCAGAAAGGAGTGGGTATCTACACATGTAGGGGAGTGTGCTACTGGTACTAATACAGGCTAGTTTTCCTCTTTACTATTGTACCTTACGTGGGTCCTAAACAACAACAATAAAAAAAAAATGGAAGGGTGAGCATCAGAGCTTACATGCCCTCTAGGAGTGTGGTCTGGAATAGCTGCTTAGTATGCAGTCTTAGCCTAAGCCACCAGGAGCTATTCTGAACTTGAGTTATGACTTCCAGGTCTCTTATGTCTGTGGGCAAACTTAGGCTGCAGGCCAAGCCCTCTGTGCATGTATCTAGATTAGAAGCACCCTCTTCTTCCTAGTGCTGTTTGGGTTCCTCTCAGCTCAATCTAGGGTTTAAAATATAAAATTATTAACATACAATATTTCACAAATTTATTATACTTGGCTCATATTGCCTCCATCCCATTAAGATTCTTATCTCCTTTCCAATTACATGTGACCCAAAGTAAAACACACTAGTATTATAGCTTAAAAATACATTTACTTGATGAGATTGGAATTTTGAAAGATGCAACATTAACACTCTAAGCAGTTGGGTGACACTCTAGTAAAAGGTCTTTTAATTTCCACTCCCAGAAACTCTAAATTGCCAAGGGAACAGTCATATTAGGGGGTCATGTATAAAGGAGAGTAATCATAGTCATATGTAGGAGAAAAGGGATGGCAAAACCCTTATTCTGACTCCTATAGAGATGGCCACTGTTATACATCCGTTGCCAGATAAACTCTGGAATAAGAAGGTCATCAGAGATCCTCTCCACTGATTCCAACATTCCCCTCTTCTTCCCACTATAGCTTGGGGCTTCAGGAACTCATTCTGCAAACTCAAAAACCATCCCATGTCACTAAGACATGACTGTCCTTGTGTTCTCCTCTTCTTAAGCATCCTGTCCAGGCAGTTGAGGGGCTGGTATTGGCAGCGGTTAGAAACCTGCTAACTTAGAACTCTTGATAACTAGGAGAGAATACAGTTTGTCATTACTTTCAAAGGTCACACTAGAGCTTTATGAATTGTTTTAAGTGTCTGGCTCAAATAGTCAAATTCTTTTTTTTTTTCTGCTTATGTCCCACTTTATTTCTTAGATTTTAGATTAAACCTTAAACTTTAAATTTTAAATTAAATTTACTTTTTAAATTTTTTAAATTTAAATCTTTAAACTTTTTTTCAATTAATAAGCATTTATTTCCTCTTCCATGTCCAAAACTGAATTTAATATCTTTCTCCCAAAACCCCCTCCTCTTCCTACCTTCCATACAACTATGGAGGGTACTGCTCCCAGGCACTCGGGCTCAAAATCTAGCTGTCATCTTTGACTCCACTATCTCTCACTCCCCTCTGTGCTCAGATCCAATCTGTTGCCAAGTCCTATCATCTCCATCTTGATAAGATCTCTCCTATACCCCTTCTTTCCTCTGACACTCACCACTTTGGTGCAGGGCCTCATCACCCCATACCTGGACTACAGCAATAGCCTGCTTGAGGGCAGGGCCTGATGTTGCCTTTCTTTGTATCTCCAGTGATTGATACCAGACTTGTTATTGACTTGGCTCTTCCAAGTCCCCCCGTTGAAAAAAGGAAAACAAAATTTTTACATTTTACTTTAAATCCACATCATACTTTATAGTTCTCATAGTGCTTTCACATATATTATCACGTTCGGTCCTCCTCACAGCTTTGTGAGAGAGGCAAGGCAGGTATCATTACCCCCATTTTACAGATGAGGAAAGTAAGGCTCAGGGAATCTAAGTGCCTGGACTTCACTCCTTCCTCAGCATCCAACCACTGGCTTTCTTTAAGTACCAAGTAAAATCTCACCTTCTACAGGAAAACTTCCCCAAGCCCTTTTATTTTTTTTTATTTAATATATTTAGTTTTCAGCATTGATTTTCACAAGAGTTTGAATTACAAATTTTCTCCCCATTTCTACCTTCCCCCCCCACTCCAAGATGATGTATATTCTGGTTGCCCTGTTCCCCAGTCAGCCCTCCCTTCTGTCACCCCACTCCCCTCCCATCTTCTTTCCCTTTCTTTCTTGTAGGGCAAGATAAATTTCTATGCCCCATTGCCTGTGTATCTTATTTTCTAGCCGCATGCAAAAACTTTTTTTTGTTGTTTTTGAACTTCTGTTTTTAAAACTTTGAGTTCCAAATTCTCTCCCTTCTTCCCTTCCCATCCACCCACCCTAAGAAGTCAAGCAATTCAACATAGGCTACATGTGTACCATTATGCAAAACCCTTCCACAATACTCATGTTGTGAAAGACTCACTATATTTTGCTCCTTCTTAACCTATCCCCCTTTATTGAATTTTCTCCCTTGACCCTGTCCCCTTTCGAAAGTGTTTGTTTTTGATTACCTCCACCCCCATCTTCCCTCCCTTCTATCATCCTCCCTTTTTTTTATCTTCTTCTTCCTCCTTTTTTCCTGTGGGGTAAGTTACCCGATTGAGTGTGTATGGTATTCCCTCCTCAGGTCACATCTGATGAGAGCAAGATTCACTCATTCCCCCTCACCTGACTTCTCTTCCCTTCCTACAGAACTGCTTTTTCTTGTCACTTTTATGGGAGATAATTTACCCCATTCTATCTCTCCCTATCTCCCCCTCTCAATATATTCCTCTCTCATCCCTTAATTTGATTTTATTTCTTTTAGATATCTTCCCTTCATCTTCACCTCATCCTGTGCCCTCTCTCTCTCTCTCTCTCTCTCTCTCTCTATATATATATATATATATATATATACACACACACATACATATATACATACATACATACTCACATATACATATATATATACATAAACATACACATATATATGAATATTCCCTTCAGCTACCCTAATACTGAGGTCTCATGAATCATACACATCATCTTTCCATGTAGGAATGTGAACAAAACAGTTCAACTTTAGTAAGTTCCTTGCAATTTCTGTTTCTTGATTACCTTTTCATGCCTTTCTTGATTCTTGTGTTTGAAAGTCAAATTTTCTATTCAGCTCTGGTCTTTTCACTGAGAAAGCTTGAAAGTCCTCTATTTTATTAAAAGTCCATATTTTGCCTTGGAGCATGATACTCAGTTTTGCTGGGCAGGTGATTCTTGATTTTAATCCTAGCTCCATTGACCTCCGGAATATCATATTCCAAGCCCTTCAATCTCTTAATGTAGAAGATGCTAGATCGTAGGTTATTCTGATTGTGTTTCCACAATACTCAAATTGTTTCTTTCTGGCTGTTTGCAGTATTTTCTCCTTGATCTGGGAGCTCTGGAATTTGGTGACAATATTCCTAGGAGATTTCTTTTTGGGATCTATTTGAGGAGGCGATTGGTGGATTCTTTCAATTTCTTTTTTACCCTCTGGCTCTAGAATATCAGGGCAGTTCTCCTTGATAATTTCTTGAAAGATAATATCTAGGCTCTTTTATTGATCATGGCTTTCAGGTAGTCCAATAATTTTCAAATTCTCTCTCCTGGATCTATTTTCCAGGTCAGTGGTTTTTCCAATGAGATATTTTACAATTGTCATCCATTTTTTCATTCCTTTGGTTCTGTTTGATAATATCTTGATTTCTCATCAAGTCACTAGCTTCCACTTGCTCCAATCTAATTTTTAAAGTAGTATTTTCTTCAGTGGTCTTTTGGACCTCCTTTTCCATTTGGCTAATTCTGCCTTTCAAGGCATTCTTCTCCTCACTGGCTTTTTGGAGCTCTTTTGCCATTTGAGTTAGTCTATTTTTTAAGGTGTTGTTTTCTTCAGTGTATTTTTCAGTGTTTTTTTGGGTCTCCTTTAGCCAGTCATTGACTTGTTTTTCATGGTTTTCTCCCATCACTCTCATTTTTCTTCCCAATTTTTCCTCTATTTCTCTAACTTGCTTTTCCAAATCCTCTTTGAGCTCTTCCATGGCCTAAGACCAGTTCATGTTTTTCTTGGAGGCTTTTGTTGTAGGCTCTATGACTTTGTTGACTTCTTCTGGCTGTATGTTTTGGTCTTCTTTGTCACCAAAGAAGGATTCCAGAGTCTGAGACTGAATCTGGGTGTGTTTTCACTGCCTGGCCATATTCCCAACCAACTAACTTGACCCTTGAGGTTTTCAGCGGGGTATGACTGCTTATGTACTAAAGAGTTCTATGTTCCACGCTTGGGGGGATGCACCAGCTCTGCCACACCAGCACTCCTCCTTCCCCAAGAACCTCCAACCCGGACTGGGCTTCTATCTTCAGTAGGCTGTGCACTCCTGCTCTGACCCACCACTTAATTCCTCCCACCAGGTGGGCCTGGGGCCAGAAGCAACTACAGCTGTACTTCTGTAGCTGCCCCACCTCCACTGCCCATGGGGCGGTAGCAGAACCACAAACTCCTTCCACTCCTGCAGCTTTTCCCACTAACCTTCTCTGTTATCTTTGGTGTTTGTGGGTTGAGAAGTCTGGTAACTGCTGCAGCTCACTGATTCAGGGTGCTAGGGCACTCTCCTCCCAGCTCCTGGTCTGGTTGATCTGCACCGCTCATGCTGGGCTCTGCTCCTCTCCGCTCTGCTCTGCCTCCAGCTCCATGCCGGATAGACCTCACCCAGAGACCATCCAGGCTTTCCTGGGCTGGAGCCCTGCTTCCCTCTGCTGTTTTGTGGATTCTGCAGTTCTAGAATTGGTTCAGAGGCATTTTTTATAGGTTTTTGGAGGGACTCAGCAGGGAGCTCATGCTAGTCCCTGCTTTTCAGCCGCCATCTTGGCTCTGCCCCTCCAAATAGTCAAATTCTTTGACCTTCTATTCATCGAGAGAAATGGATCAGAAAATACTTGCATCTTGCTGAAACTGAAAGAATCAACAAATTTTGGAACTGCCCTATGGGATCCTATAAAGCACAAAAGGATGATGATCTGTGTTAGAAGAGGTGAGTACTCATAAAAATAAAATTATGAATGTTTTGATATGCCAATGGACCTTTACTCAGAACAGGAGTTTCAGGATTCATTGTTATGGTATAGTATAGGGCTTCTTAAACTTTTTCCACCCCAAACCCCCTTCCAATGCTTTGGCCATGTTCATTGGTGTTGCGTGGCCTGAGGGCATATGCAGTGCAAAGTGATCATGCTTTGTGTTCAGAACCAAGGCTGCAGTGAAGTTGAAAGGTATAACATGGGCAAGTGCTGCCAGAAATACCTCAGATTTATTACTCATTTGATTTTGAATTAATTTTTGGTCATTGGGTGTTCAGGAACATTTTACTGTTGCCAAATTTTTCACCACCCAGAGTTTAAGAAACAAGTAGATAAACTTTCCTTTTGATCTAATAGAGCTTGCCTTGCTTTTGGTTGCCATTCACTAGGGCATGGTGTGTTAGGAAATGCAGAATGAAGCATGTTATTTCTGGGCATTGAATATATCAAAATGGACCAAGGTCTTCTTATTACATTTACCCCATCATCAAAATTTCCTCCCTGAAAAGAACAGGTTCGAGATGAGCATACTTTTCAGGTTGGGAGGACTGATCCTGGAACACAAAGCTTGCCTTCCACCATGTTTAGTATCATCTAACTGATATATGATCTGTCTGTGCTAAATTTAGATATCCTTCAAAATATCACTCACATCTGCAAATCAGAAATTTCTTATACTAGGTGAAATTCCATAGAAAATTACAAGCTGAGGGGAGCAGAGACAAGATGGTGGCTGGAAAGCAGGGACTTGCTTAAGCTCTCCCCCAGCTCCCTCCAAACACCTATAAAAATGGCTCTGAATGAATTCTAGAGCTGCAGAACCCATGAAATAGCAGAGGAAAGCAGGGCTCCAGCCCACCACAGCCTGGATGGTCACTGGGAAGAGTCTATCGAATAGAGCTGGGAGCGGAGCAGAGCAGAGCACAGCATAGGACTTGCCAGGACCAACCAGACTGGGAGCCGGGCGCAACAGGCCATAGCACCCTAAATCAGTGAGCTGTGGAAGTTACCAGACTTCTCAACCCACAAACACCAAAGACAACAGAGAAGGTTAGTGGGAAGAGCTGCTGGGACAGAGTGAAAGGAGTTCGGGTCAGCTACCACCCCGGGGGTGGCGGAGGTGGTGCAGCCCTGAGGCTGCTTACAAAGCTACAGCTGCAGTTGCTTCCAGCCCCAGGCCCACCTGGTGGGAGAAATTAAGTGGCAAATTAGAGCGGGAGTGCAAAGCCAGCTTTGCTCTGCCTGGATCTGGGCTGCAATCCTGGTTGGCAGTTATTGGGGGAGAAGGAGCGCTGGTGTGGCAGAGCTTGCTGTGTAGAAGTAGCTCTGAAAATAGCAGCACAGCTCCTAAAGCTTAGGACAAAGCACTCTCTACTCTACAAGCAGTCATACCCTGACAAAAAGCTCAAGGGTCAAATAGTTGGTTGGGAATATGAACAGGCACTGAAAATGTTCTCAGATTCAGACTCAGACTTTGGAATCTTTTTTTGGTGACAAAGGAGACCAAAACATACAGCCAGAAGAAGTCAACAAAGTCAAAGAGCCTACATCAAAAGCCTCCAAGAAAAATATGAATTGGTCTCAGGCCATGGAAGAGCTCAAAAAGGATTTGGAAAAGCAAGTTAGAGAAGTAGAGGAAAAATTGGGAAGAGAAATGAGAGTGATGGGAGAAAACCATGAAAAACAAGTCAATGACTTGCCAAAGGAGACCCAAAAAAAATACTGAAGAAGATAACACCTTAAAAAATAGACCAACTCAAATGGCCAAAGAGCTCCAAAAAGCCAGTGAGGAAAAGAATGCCTTGAAAGGCAGAATTAGTCAAATGGAAAAGGAGGTCCAAAAGACCACTGAAGAAAATACTACCTTAAAAATTAGAATGGAGCAAATGGAAGCTTGTGACTTTATGAGAAATCATGATATTATCAAACAGAACCAAAGGAATGAAAAAATGGAAGACAATGTGAAATATCTCACTGGAAAAATCACTGACCTGGAAAATAGATCCAGGAGAGATAATTTTAAAATTATTGGACTACCTGAAAGCCATGATCAAAAAAAGGGCCTACATATCATCTTTCAAGAAATTATCAAGGAGAACAGCCCTGATATTCTAGAGCCAGAGGGTAAAATAGAAATTGAAAGAATCCACATATCACCTCCTCAAAAAGAAAACTCCTAGGAATATTTTCGCCAAGTTCCAGAGCTCCCAGATCAAGGAGAAAATACTGCAAGCAGCCAGAAAGAAACAATTTGAGTATTGTGGAAAGACAATAGGATAACACAAGATCTAGAAGCTTCTACATTAAGGGATTGAAGGGCTTGGAATATGATATTCCGGAGGTCAATGGAGCTAGGATTAAAACCAAGAATCACCTGCCCAGCAAAACTGAGTATCATGCTCCCAGGCAAAATATGGATTTTCAATAAAATACAGGACTTTCAAACTTTCTCAATGAAAAGACCAGAGCTGAATAGAAAACTTGACTTTCAAACACAAGAATCAAGAGAAGCATGAAAAGGTAAACAAGAAAGAGAAATCATAAGGGACTTACTAAAGTTGAACTGTTTTGTTTACATTCCTATATGGAAAGATGACGTGTGTAATTCACGACACCCTTCCCAGGATTAGGGTAGCTGAAGGGAATATACATACATACATACATACATACATACATACATATATATACATATATATATGTGTATATATATATATATATGGAGAGGGGGGGGAGGGAGCGAGGGAGAAGGCACAGGATCAGTTGAATATGAAGGGATGATATATAAAAAAATAAAATCAAATTAAAGGATGAGAGAGGAATATATTGAGAGACGGAGAAAGGGAGAGATAGAATGGGTTATCTCACATAAAAGTGGTAAGAAAAAACAGTTCGTTGGAAGGGAAGAGGGGGCAAGTGAGGGTGAATGAGTGAATTTTGCTCTCATTGGATTTGAATTGAGGAGGGAGTTAAATACATATCCAATTGGATATCTTACTCCACAGAAAAGAAGGAGAAAGGGGATTAAAAAGGGGGCATGACAGAAGGGAGGGCAGGTAGGGGGAGGAGATAATCAAAAGCAAACACTTTCAGAAAGTGACAGGGTCAAGGGAGAAATTTGAATTAAGGGTGATAGGATAGGAAGGAGCAAAATATAGTTAGTCTCTCACAACATGAGTATTGGGGAAGGGTTTTGCATAATGATACACTTGTGACCTATGTTGAATTGCTTGCCTTCTTAGGGAGGTTAGGGGCAGGGAGCGAAGAGGGGAGAGAATTCGGAACTCAAAGTTTTAAAAGCAGATGTTCAAAAAAAAAGTTGTTTTTGCAAGCAACTGGGAAATAAGATATACAGGCAATGGGGGGCAGAAATCTATCTTGCCCTACAAGAAAGTAAGGAAAAGGGGGATGGAGGGGGAGTGGGGTGACAGAAGGGAGGGCTGACTGGGCAATGGGGCAATCAGAATATATGCCATCTTGGAATTGGGGGAGGGTAGAAATGGGGAGAAAATTTGTAATTCAAAATCTTGTGGAAATCAAAGCTTAAAACTAAAAATATTCAATAAATATTTTATAAAAAAGAAAAAAAAAGAAAATTACAAGTTGAAAGATAAAACATTTCTTTCACAAACCCCCTTCACTCCTCAGATTTGTTATTAATTACTGCTACTACCCTTATGAGGAGCTGACCTGGGAGCCAGGAGAACATAGGTTCAGGTCCCGCTTCTGTCACATAGTGGATGTGGAACCCCATGTAAGCCATCTGACCTATTGGTGCCTCCAAGCAATTCTTTAAGGCTGTCATTTACAGGGTAGGGGCTTATCTCTACTAGTTCAGGATGTCCCCCCTCAGGAACCTTCTACACCAATAAAATATCTTGTTTAGTAACAATAATAATGAAGAGAAGAATGGTGATGATGAGGGTGGTGATGATGATGATGATGATAATGGTGATGATAATTAGCAATAATAATGAGTAGCAGATAGAGGACCAACCTAGGAGTCATGAAAATGGGTTTAAATCTCACTCTTGTCCATATTAACTGTGTGACCATGAGCAGGTCACTTGATTGCTCAGTGCCCCTAGAGAATTCTTTAAGACTATGTGTTACAGATCAGTTGCTGATGTGAATTGGTCAAAGGAATCCCTTAGGGAGATAAACTCACAAGACTGGACCAAAAAAAGAAAAAAATTAAAATATATATGGTTCTTTTTACATTGAACGTTAAGGTTTGCAATGTACTTTGTATAGGATCATAAAGATATAGGGCTGGATGAGACTTTAAAGGTCAACTAGTACAGCCCCTTCATTTTATAGGGGAGGAAACTGAAGTTCAGAGAGGTTAGGTGACTTGCCCAGGGTCACATAGCTAGAAGTTTTAAAATATTCTTCTGGTGTGCTATTTGGAGATTAAATGAACCTAAACAACTAAATATCTTCTAAGTTATATTTTGTTTAAGACACACTGATTAAAGTTTCCAACTAATGCATTATATGCTTCAGGTAGAGTTGGATTCTCTTCTAGTGAGAAATGTAGTTTGTAAAATTTAAGAATATAAAATATCAGAAACCACGAAGTATTTGTGTGTAAATATGACTATGCAGCCAGATTGGGTACATTGCAATAGAGACAAATTAGCAATGTTTTTTAGGAACTCACAATAAATATTTTCTTGGTGGAGGGTGGGAAAGACATGTAAATGGAAGGTAATAGGAATATGGTCTCTTCTTTCCTGCCAACTCCAAAACTGGAAATTTAAAACAGGGTCTGAAAGTAGAAACATTGTTTTTCCTTAAAAGAAAAAAAGCATCTTATGGATATTCAGAGAAGTAATTTTTGTGTTTACTGGATGGTAGCATGACAGCTGTTCTAGCTCACATGTCTAGTTTTGCTAAGAGAAACTCCTGATCTGGGGTCTCCTGAAATGGGTCCATGAAAATTATTTCTTGCTCCTTTATGATGAGGATTTGAAAAGAATTTATTCAATTAAATAACAGACTGAACAAGGAACATCAGCTCAGGATGAAACCAGGTGCTTTTAGTCTACCTAAACCTATGGGTTTCTACTGGCTGTATAGATGCAAATGCTGTTGGTCTGAGTCACAAAAGAACCAAATTACTTTCTGAGCCTGTGGGCTAAAGGCCACATAATAGCTACAATTCACCACAGTACCAGTAGATGATAGCAGTGAAGAACAGGAAAGGATCAGGAGAGAGCAGCACAAGGAAAGCGTTTGCAGATAATGGCACAACAGAACGTGTATCTCAGTAGATGCCATCTTGTAGAGAGAGACAGAGGCAGAGAGAGAGAACACATGAACAGATTCAGGTTCTATCTGGGTCTCATCATGCCCATTAGATGCTTTCTATGTTATAGCTAATAAAACTCTAGACCTGAAAGGTCATTAAGACCTGGGTTCAAACTCATATATGACAGCCTATAGACTGTGTGCCAGTCATATAACCTTTCTGAGCTTTAGCCTTATTATTTGTCATATTGAGGTAATCACACTTATCTCACGTTTTAAGAGTCAAACGAGATGGTGTACATAAAACACTTTGCAAACCTTAACATGCTGTATATGTATCAGTTATTATTATATGAAGATAAACAATACTATAAGAAGAAACTGAAGGATCTCTAAGAATGAAGATGGGAAGAACCTAAAATGTTTGAATATTACAGATAACATTTTCACCTGTTCTTTCAGGTTGAGATATTAGAAAGAAATAGAGGGCATGGGAAGTTAATAGTAAATGGGTACTTAAAAGTATATCACAAATTGGGGGACTGTTGGTTTAAGACATAAGAATTATGGGTCCTTGGATAAAAATGGAATGCATCTCCTGAGGTTGG
This sequence comes from Trichosurus vulpecula, assembly GCF_011100635.1. NCBI lineage: Eukaryota > Metazoa > Chordata > Mammalia > Diprotodontia > Phalangeridae > Trichosurus > Trichosurus vulpecula. Next base: position 202,341,107 of record NC_050580.1, read on the forward strand.
AAAGCATGAGTTTCCTGAAGACTTGGTGATATGATGAAGAAGACTTTATGCTGAAATAGAAGATGATAAAGAAAAAGCCCCAGATAAAACTAAATATACATACTGATGACATAGAAGAATAAAGATGGGAGAAGTTCTCCAGTTCTCTGGAGAAAATAACTAGAAAGAGGATCAGGAACCATTCTTGTGACTTTGGTTTTGCAAAATTAAGGGGGAAATGGAATTTGAGATTACAATGAAAAGAAATATAAACCAATAGGTGTCATCACAACTACTGTAGGTGAAATAGGATTCACAATTGAAATGTTGCAGTTGAATTGTATACCATGTGTAAGACAGCTAGAGTAGATAGGGTTGGAGTATCACTTCATTCCCAGAAGATACACAGCTTTGTGTGGAAATTTGCAAACCTAAGGGGAAAAGCTGGGTAGACAGCATTTCCCTGAAGAACTCCAGTGAGGGAATTCACAACTTCCCCTGGGCAACCCATAACATATCTGGATAAATCCAATTGTTATGAAATTTTTCCCTTAAACAAACTGAAATTTATCTCTTTACTGCTTCCAACCATTGTTCTTAGTTCTTCAGTCAATGATCAAACCTTTATTAAATACTTCCTATATACTGTGCTAAGCCCTGCTTTTTAAAAAAATAATTGATGATAATGTTAAAATCTAAGGCACCTCTGAGCAAATCACACATTTCTGGAGCCCTCTGCTAGATACTAATTTCTAGGTTGATATCAAACTATTGGTGACTACTCCTTGTTTTCAGTCATTCAGCCAGTTCTTAATCCACCTTCTTATCTGTTCCATATTTCCCCATTTTATCCCCAAAATGACATGGAATACTTGTCAAATGCTTTGATAAAATCCAAACAAATGATACTTAGAGATTTCCTTGATCTACCAGTCTAGTAAACTCTTGTCCAAAAAAAAGAAATCAAGTTAGTTTGGCATGACCTGTTCTTGATGAAGGTACAGGAGCCCTTTGTGGCTGTTTGCTTTTCTAGATGCTCACTAAACATCTCTTTAATAGAACTGAAGTCAAATTCATTGGCCTTATTTTATAGACCCAACTATCTTTCCTTTTTGTGAATGGGATAATATCTGCCCTTCTCCTATCTTTCTGCTCTTTGGCCTATCTTTCCGAGATCACTGACAATGGCTCACCAATCACGTTGGCCAATTCTTTCACTACCCTCTGATATATTTCATCTGGGTCTAATGACATGAACTAGTTAGCACTCCTAATATTATTTTGATAGCTAGGAGGTACAGTAGCTAGAGTGCTAGCCTTGGAGCTGGGAATATATGAGTTAAAATCGGGCCTCAGAGACTTACTATGACCTTGAGCAAGTAAAATAGGGATATTAATAGCACCTACCTCCCAGGGTTGTTTTGAGGATCAAATGAGATAATATATGCAAAGCTCTTTGTAAATATGAAAGAGCTATCTGAACCCTATGATGATGATGGATGATATATTCTCTCCTAAGATCCTGAGTTTCAACTATATTACTATAGAATATTTTTATTTATTTCCTTTCCAGTCCAAAAGTTGTTTTCCTCGGGAAAGAAAACAGAAACAAAATATGAGGTGAGCAACTCTGCTTCCTCTCCATCATTTGATATCTTTATACCATCCATTCCAAGTGATCATCCTACCCCTTTTTGATTTACATCTTTTCACCAGAATAATACTAACACACACACACCACCGCTGCCACCATTTTTTGTTCTCCTTATGTTTCCTAATGTACCTCAGCTGACCCTGAATGATATTTCATTCTCCACATCCTGTTTTTTATAAAGCTGTGTCATGCTTTCATATTCATACTTCATTACCTGCAATTGCTTCCATTTTTTCCATATGTCTTTAAAATCTAAGTTGATCAATGAGTTCCCTGATCCTCTGGCTTAGCTTTAAAATGGAAGGTAGCTTAAGAGAGACTTTCAAGAGAATCTGTCTTAAGATAAGAAACTTTCAAAAATGAATTTTTTTATGATATAATCGCAGATGATCCCAATAAAGAAAAATTGGGAGAAGTACCTTATCAGATGGATTTGGTTGCCCAGGCAGCTGTCTTGTAAGCTTATATTGTAAAAAGAAGTATACAAAAATGGAATCAGGGGCACTTAAGGAAGAAGGCAAAAAGAACATCACTGAAATATAAAAATAGTTTTACCAAGGCTAATACCCAGAATGAGTGGAGGCTTGTTAAAAATACCGAGGATACCAGAAAGGACTTTCCAAAATCTATGTTCAGGGCAAAAAGAAGAAAACAAGGAAGTGTTAGACCCTGCTTGAAACAGATGCTGTACTGTTTATGGACAACAGAATTGAGGATCTAGAGCTGGATGGAACTTCAGAGCCCACTAAGTCCAATACCATCAGGCAGTTAGTCAATAAACATGTATTAAGCACCTAGTATGGGCCACTGTTATAAAGTGGCCTGCCCAAAGTCACACAGGTAGTAAGCAACAGAGGTGAAATTTGAACCTAGATCCTCTGTCGCTAGAGCTAGGACTTCTTTCCACTGTACTTTGTTGCTAAATTGCTTTTATTTCTTCTGTCAAGGAAAATGATCCTCACACTGGGGAAAAAAACCAAAAAGACCAAATATAACTGAGAGAAAACCGAAACCAGATTGGTGAGAAGGTAGGAAGAAAGCACTCAGCTACTCTTAGTTCAAGTCTCCCAGGCCAGATGAAATGAATAACAACAAAATATCATATTTAAAGCATACTTTAAGACTTACAGAGCCCTTTTTTCATAATAACTCCATTAAAAAGGTAAGGCAATCCTTATTACCTCATTTTATAGGTGAGGAAACAGAAGCCAGAGAAATTGTGACTTGTTCAGTTCAATGTGACATAGGTCATTGGTGTTAGAACAAAGATTTGAAATGGGGCTCCTGATTTCAAAGTACTTTTAAAATTTGCATAAATGAAGTGAAAGTGTACTTTAGTAACTATAGGCTAGAGAGCATTATTAAATTGATAGTTTGTGACTACTTAAAAAAAAGATGCAACGATAATCAGGAGTCTGGATAAGTTCATTAAGAACAAGTCATGCCAGACTTGCCTCACTTCCTCCCAACCCCTTTTTTTCTTAAACAGAATCACTAGACTGATAAACCAGTGACATACTCTCTACTTCATGGTAGGTACTTGGATTTCAGTAAGAGATTGAATAAAATCTATGATATTTTCATAGGAAGCATATGAGCTGGATGATAGCATAGTTAGATGGATTCGAAATCATCTGAACAATCTTCATAAATGTCAACAATATCTCATGATATGCCATGGTACCCCATCCTCTGCCTTGTCTTGTTCAACTTTTCTATCAGAGACTTCATTGAAGACATGATTGACAGGCTTATCAAATCTACAAAAGACTTAAGAGGGAAGGGGAGAATTGGTTCCCTGGATGACAGAATCAGGAAGCTGAAAAAGCTTGATAGGTTGAGATGATGGCTCAAAACTACCAACATGAAAATTAACAGGCACAAATGTAAAGTTCTGTGATTGGGGTAAAGAAAAATCAGCTACAGAAGAATAGAATAAAGAGATGTGTTTTTAAAAAAGGAAAGAAAGAAATGGGTTTTAATTGACTGGACGATCAATATAAATCAAAGGGTGATATGGCTGCTAAAGTAGACAATATGATCCTAGACACATTAATTAAAATATAATTTCCATTTCAGGATGGTAATAATTCCACCCTACAATGCATTAGTTACACTTGGAACATTATCCTCAGTTATGGATCTCCTGTTTTAAGAGGGGCATTGACAATACTTCTGGAGCTTGTCCAGTATAGGGCAATCAGCATGCCGATGTGACTTGAAACCATATCATGTAGGAAATGCCTCAGGGGAATGAGGATATTTTACCTAAAGGAGAGAAAACTTAAGTGGAGAAATGATAAATCATCTTCAACTACCTACACATTGTGATGCTTAAATATATTTAGAGTTGATCTGTTTCACTAACGTGGGTAGTTAAGAACAATGGGAGGAAGTTATACGGAGGTGAATTTCAGTTAAATATAAGGAAAATATTTATGTGCTCCTTGGATTTAGAGCTGGAAGGAAAGAACCTTAGAGATTATGCCATCTTTCTAGTCTTCTAAGGCTTTATTCCCTCCCACTTACTTGAAGATTCAGCAACAGTGGCCTCTCTGATATTCCTTGCACACAGCACTCCATTTCCCAACTGTGTCATTTCACTGACTGTCCCCTATACTAGTAATTCTCTTCTTCCTTCTTACCCCATCCTTTAGACTTCCTTCAAGACTCAGCTCTTAGATCTCCCTTTTCAGGTGTTTCCTGGCCCCCAACCCACCACCCAGGTGCTAGCAGTGCCTTCCCTCTGAGATTATCTTCTATTTGCATGGCAAATATCTTGTATATTATTTTTGACATGACTTTCCCACAATGAAATGTAAGCTCCTTGAGGGCAGGACCTGTGATTTTGTCTTTCTTTGTTCTTAAGCTTTAGTTTTTCTTTTTTTTTTCTTAAAACTTAAAAAAGTTTTAGTTTTTCAATGAATGAAAATACCTTGTCTCTCTCTCATCCCTCCCCTGACACCATGAGAAAAAGAGAAAAACAAAACCCCTGTTACAAACATGTCTAGTCAAGCAAAACAAATTCCCCCATGAGCTATGTCATATGTGTGTGTATGTATATGTACACACATACACACGTAATCTTGTTCTGCAATCTGAGTCCAACACTTCTCTAACAGGAGGTGGGTATCACAATTCATCACCAATCTTCTAGAATCATGGTTGGTCATTATGTCGATCAGAGTTCTAAGTCTTTCAAAGTTGTTGTTTTCACAGTACTGTATAAAAATTTCTCCTCCCTTCACTGTGTGCCAGTTTATAAAAGTCTTTCCAAGTTTCTCTGAAGCTATTCCCTTCATTTCTTATAGTACAATAGTATTCCATCACCTTCATATACCATAGATTGCTTAGCCATTCCTCAGTTGATGGTCACCTCCATCACAGTTTTTCAATTCTTTGCCACTGTAGAAGAAGCTGCTGTCTTTTGGGCACATATATATCTTTTTCTCTCTTTCTTTGATCTCTTTTGGGTATAGACCTAATAATGATATGGATGGGTAAAAGGGTTTCCATAATTTAATGGCTTTTTGGGAATAGCTTCAAATTGCTTCCCAGAGTGGCTTGACAATTTTACAGCTTCACCAACAGTGCATGAATGTACCTCTTTTCCTGTACCACTACCAGAATTTGTTGATTTCCCTTTTTGGTCAGCTTTGCTAATCTGATCAGTATATGATGAAACCTGAAGTATTATTTTAATTTGCAGTTCTTTAATTGATGGTAATTTGGAGAATTTTTTTATTTGGCTTTTGATAGCTTAAATTTTTTTTTTCCTCTGAAAAATTTTCATGTCTTATAACTATCTATTGGGGAATGGACCTCATTCTTCAGATCAATTCCATATATATATATAGATATAGATAGATAGATAGATAGATAGATATCAGAGAAACTTGCTGCAAATATTATTCCCATTTACCTATATGTCTTCTAATTTTAGCTGTATTGGTTTTATTGTGCAAAAACTTTAAAATTTTACACAATCCAAATTGTCCATTTTACCTTCTGTGTTCCTCTCTATCTCTTGTTTTTCCATGATCTCTTCACCTATCCAGGGCAGCTAGGTGACCCAGTGGATAGACTCTGGGCCCGGAGTCTGAAAGACTCATCTTCCTGAATTCAAATCCAGCCTCAGACATTTATAAGTTGTGTGATCCTGGGCAAAGTCACTTAACCCTGTTTGCCTCATTTTTCTCATCTGTAAAATTTGCTGGAGCAGGAAATGGCAATCTACTCCAGTATCTTTGCCAAGAAAACCTCAAAAGAGGTCACAGTCAGACGTGACTGAAAAACAGTTAAACAACAAACCTTCACCTATCCATAGATTTTTTCCCCTTGTCCCTTTAATTTGTGTATAGTGTCACTCATTATGTTTAAATCACATACCCATTTGGAGCTTATCTTGGTATATTGTGTGAGATGTTGATCTAGACTTAGATTTTGCCATGCTGCTTTTTAGTTCTCCCAACAGTTTTTGTCAAGTAATGAAATCTTATACCAATATTTGGAATCTTTGGGTTTGTGAAACACTAAACTACCATGCTCATTTACTCCTGTATATTATGTACCTAATCTGTTCCACAGATCAACCTGTCTCTTTCTTACTCAGTACTAAATTGTTCTGATGATCACTGCTTTGTGGTATAGTTGGAGATCTGGTACTGGTAGGCCCTTTTCCTTCTCACTTTATTTCATAATTTCTCTTGAGATTCTTGACTTCTTATTTCATCCAGATGAATTTTTCTCCTAGTTCCACAAAGTAATCTTTTGGTAGCTTAATTGGTATGGTACCAAAAAATAAATTTAGGTAGAATTCTAATTTTTGTTATGTTGGTTTGGCCTACCCTTGAAGAATTAATATTCTTGCAGTTATTTATATCTGTCTTTATTTGTGCAAAGAATATTATATAATTGTGTTCACATAATTTCTGTGTATATCTTGGCAGATATACTCTCAAATATTATGTACTTTCTACAGTTATTTCAAAGGGAATGTATTATGTTGCCTCTTGGCTTTAGATAGATATTATTTATTGTACTAAGGAAGGATTTTGCTACTTCTATGCTTTTATGTATGTGTGTGTGTATGTGTGTGCGTGTGTGTATGTGTGTGCGTGTTTTAAACAGGAATAGGTGTTGTATTTTGTCATAAGCTTTTAGGTATCTATAGATATAATCATATGATTTTTTAATGATAGTTATGCCCATCTGGCTGCTGATGACTTCGGAGTCAAGTATTAACTAGAGGTGGCCACGAGACAGACTGTTGAAAGAAATATTCATGGCCTCCAGAAGGTTATTGATGACCACAGTGTGACCAGGCTCCAACTGGAGACAATAATTGAAACCCTGAAGGAAGAACTGCTTTTCGTGAAGAAGAACCATGAGGAGATAAATTCTCTATAACCTTAGATTACAAGTTCTAGCTTGATGTGGAGGTAGATTCTTCTAAATCCTAGGACTTGAGCAAGGTCATGGCTGATATCTGAGCTGAGTCTGAGTATGATGCTCTGGCTGAGAAAAACAGAGGTGCTTGATAAGTACTGGTCCCAGCAAATTGAGGAGAGCACTGTGGTGGTCAACACAAGATCTGAGGAGGCAGAAGCTGATAGAGATACTGTCAGTGAGCTGAAACATATAGTCTAGTCCCTAGAGATCAACCAGGATTCTCTTCAAAATCGAAAAGCCAGCTTGGAGGACAGCCTGAGGGAGAAGAATCGCTGTGCTGCACAGATGGAGCAGATCAGTGCAGCCCTGCTACCCCTTGAGGCAGAGCTAGGGCAGACACTTCCAGGGGGCAGTACCTAGCACAGGAATTTGAGACCCTGTTCAATATCAAGCTCAGACTAGAAAACAGAGATCAACACTTATCAAAACTTGCTGAAGGATGAGGGGGACTTCAATCTTGTTCATGCCTTGGACAGCAGCAGCTGTTCCTTCTGAAACATCCAGAAGACCAGCACCTGGAGCATTGTAGATGACAAAGTGGTGGCAGATACCAATGACTTCAAGGTCCCGCAGCGTTAGGGCCATAAACTAAAGATCTAAGCTCAGGCAGGAGGTTAGCAAAGGTTTGTTGGTCACCTGGAAAAAAAGAAATAGGTACACTTTTGTCTACTGCCATTTATTAATTTTCAGTGGCCAATCATACCTAAGTTTTCTAAAATTCTATTCATCTCCTTAACTTCTTATTTATTCATTTTTGTTATATTTATCTGGGTCTGGAAGGAACAAATGAGTTTCCTCATTATTATAGTTTTACTGACTATTTCTTTCTCGAACTCATTTAGTTTTTCCTTTAAATATTTAGATGCTTGGTTTAGTACTGATGCTAATTCATTTTCTGTGGTATCTTTCAGTAAAATGTAGTTTGCATATTTATCTCTTGATATGTTTAGAGCTGAAAGGGATCTCAGGGGCCATGTAGTCCAAACTTTTGGTTTTACAGGTGAGGAAACTGAGGCAGGTTAAAGAGAGGTTAAATTATGTGCCCAGGGTAACATGGCTAATAAATATCTGAAAATTTTGAACCTGGATTGTCTTGACTCCAAGTCTAGCATCCTAACCAGATTTGCACTTAAAAGGACGCTTGAAGGAGAACTGACTGCTTATCATGTACTTCACCAAATCCCCTTTTTCTATCCTTGGGGTTGAAGGGCAATTAATTGACCTTCTACTCTCCCCAGCCACCTTATTGCACTTTAGTCTGGAGAGAAACCTCAGGAATGGAAAGGGAAGAACCTTACATCATACCAGATATCATAAGCCACAGGGGAGGATGGCCCTTCTGACCTGAGACCATGCCCCTTGGCTTTCAGCTACCAGTCTTTTGGGGAAAGCCCTAGTCAGTTGGAACCAATCAGAAGATCATTGCTGTGTCCTCTTTGGGCTAGCATATACGTGTATTTCCATGGGAGGTGCTCTTCCAACAAAGGTCCATAACCTATCATCTCATCAAGTGGATTAAAAGACTCATCCAATGGAACTGGTTATGACCCCAGTTGGACATGTGCAAGGCGCAGAGGGCAATATAAAGATGAAGTCAGGTTTTCTTCACCATGTGAAGGTAATTTAAAAGTAAGGTAATTTATTAAAGTAAAATCTTAGCATGCTGATGATTAAAATTGTCCTCTAGGTCATTTGAATGAAAGTATTAGAACATATGCATTATTTGCCATGATGTACACTTCACACAGTACTTTGAAATTCGCTCTCTTCTTGTTCCTTGATTTTTTTTTTCTTCATTTGCCTATTTTGTCAAAATTTAGTAGGGATAACTTTTAGAAACAAAAAAATACTATCTTGGAAATTTCTAAGAATCATGGTGTGCCAGGTATCGTAGAGTCATACATTTAGAGTGGGAGGATATTATTTGTCTAACTCTTATCCCAATTTTACAAATGAAAAATCTGAAACCTAGAGGGGTTAAGTGATTTGCCATAAGTGACATAGTAAATAGTAGACCCAAGATTCTAACTTGGCTGCTCTGTCACTAAACCCAACCTTCTGGGCATTTCGCCAGCTAGTATTCTTGGACTTCTAGGTGGCACATTGGATAGAGCACTGGACTTGGAGTCAAGAAGACTCATCTTCCTGAGTTCAAATACAGCCTCAGACACTTACTAGCTGTGTGACTCTGGGCAAGTCACCTACCACTGTTTACCTCTGTTTCTTCATCTGTAAAGTGAGCTGGAGAAGGAAATGGCAAACCCCTGAAGTATATTTGCCAAGAAAACTCCAAATGGGGTCACAGAGAGTAAGACACAACTGAAACAACTCAACAGCAATGATTAATCTAATACAACCACCGGAATAATTAATGAATCTAATATTCAAGAGCCAAAAACAAAGTCAATACCTGCCACTGGCCTGATCCTTATCTGGTTTTGGTTTCTGGATTTTAGAGGGATGTGGAAAAATTGGGAGGAATAGAAAATACCTTAGAAAGCAGGGTCAAAGGAGTTGGAATTGAAAACTAGAAGGCTGCTGGTTGATTTAATAACTGTCTTCATATGTGAAAAGTTATTTTGAGGAAAATTCTTATACTGCCCTATACTCTACAAAAGAATTCAAGGAAATGAGCCTAAAGAACAAGAGAGTCAGATTGAAAGGCTGATAAGGCTGATTCAACCCTGGAATATGCTGTTGTAGAGACGACATAATCTCCAAGCTAAACTATCACGGTCTTATACGGGTTAGGTATTGTTCTGTCTAGTTACAGGTGGCTAGAACCAGATAACCTCTCTCCCACTGCCATTATCTTATTTTATATGCTATTAAAACGATGTTGCACCCCTAGAAAGAAGTACAGCCAACCACAGCAGTAAATACCAATTCGCCAAAAGCCAATTTTAATTACTCAGGTCTCAGTAGGATCAACGACTGGAGAGTGTCTCAGAAAACTGGGTAATGACTGAAAACACATACATCCTAGTCTACAAAGGTCATGGGAGAAACAACATGGTACAGGGGAATTACTTCTAGACCTGGGCTTGATTCTTGCCTCTGATGTTTACCAAGTGTGTGACTATCGACTTATTACTTAAAGGTTAATTTATTAACTTGGGCTAGGCACTAGGTTAACTTAGGGTGTGCTTAAGTGGCACAGCAGAAAGAGCTCTGAAGTTGGGGTCAGGAAGACCTGAGTTCAAATCCAGTCTTAGACACCTAATAGCTATGTGACCTTGGGCAAGTCACTTAAACTTTCTTTGCCTCAATTCTCTCAACTGTAAAATGGAGATGATATCAGCATCTTCCCCCTAGATTTGTTAAGAGATAAAATGAGGTAGTACTTGTAAAGTGCTTTGCAAACTTTAATTTGTCATTGCTGAATTGTTCAGTTGTGGCACGGTCAACTCCTTGTGACCCCATGGACCACAGCATGCTAGGCCCCCTCTATCTTTCACTCTCTGTTGAAGTCTGTTCATGTTCATTGTTTCCATGACACTAGGTATCCATTTCTCCTCTGCCATGCCCTTTTCCTTTTGCCTTCAGTATTTTCCAACATCAGGATCTTTTCCAAAGAGTCCTGTCTTCTCATTATGTGGCCAAAATATTTCAGCTTCAGTATTTGTCCTTCCAATGAGCAGTCCGAATTAATTTCTTAAAGTATATAGTACTATATAGTCTATAGTAAAAGACTGATTGGATCTTGCTGTCCAAGAGACTCTCAAAAGTCTTCTCCAGCACCACAATTCAAAAACATAGATTCTGTTGATTCTGTGGCACTCACCTGAAAGTGCTACATAAACAAATGCTAGCTACATAACTTCTGTTTGCTCATCTGCAGTATGGGGACAATGCCTATAACATTACCCACAGGGTTGTTGTGAGGGACAAGTGACAGTGTATATAAGCACTTCATAAACTTTAAAACATTTTCTAAATGTCAGTTATCATTACTCATATCAATTTGAAGATACATAGGGAGAACAATTATCTCTAAGAAAATAGGACCTTGCTTTTATTTGAGCTTGCAAATTAAATTTATAGGATTATATTACCCTTAGAGACTAGCATAAAATAAAGAGGGCTAAGAGTAATATTTTTCCTGTAGCACTATCATGAAAGGAGATAGATAGCTACATTTGACTGTATTCAGAATTCCTAGGTATTTTTTAGGGTCTGACACAGGAAAAAGTACATTGGAATATCCAACTGCAGTTTTATACAAAGTTGGCCATTGTGGTAAGGTTCATACCTCTAGGACTTGTGTGTATGCGTAACCATTTCTAGAGACAAGCAAGCTAAAAATATGGAAGAATTTAGGCTTATGTTTTTGGAACATGAAACAAAAATGTCCCTCTCATTCCCCTCCAATCATAGTGCGTAGATTACAATATGAATTCTTTGTGTATTTTTTCATCTCCTTTTAATATTTCTAAATTGTCTGCCTTGCATCTCTGCTTGTGGACTTAGAATTTTTCTCTAAGCCAAATATCATTCATTCACCACAACACAAGTTTCTGGTTGTCCACTATGTGCAAGAGAGTTAGTGATGTAATTGAAACCGGATTAAAATGTAATTGGAATATGTTGAACAAAATAAGTAAAAATACAATACAATATAATGTTAATTTGTGATTTTTAAGTTGATGTGGGCCCAGTTGTTTCTGTTTGAGTTTGATGCCACTACCCTAGGCAATACTTTAAGATTACTAATTGAGGACAAATTGCCCATCTGCATTGGTGGCAGGAATTTCCACAATGTGAGTTCCCTGGATGAATCTAATTTCAAGAATTGAGGATAGCTTTAAAAATAAGCAAAGGCACCCTAGGGAAAAGAAATGTATAAAATGAACCTGAGTTTATAATCTGTCAGTACCAGGGGTGTGGTGAGCTCTAAAAAGCTCTGCTGATAAATTTTAAAAAAATTAAAATATAAAAAATTTAAAAAACTAAATTTTCAGTGTCAGCACTTCTACCTTGGTGGGGAGAGGGAGGAAGGAGAGGCATTATTCAGTTTCAGCCTTGATATTTTCCCTTTGGACTGGAGGAGAGCTTTACAAGCTTTGAAGAGTCTGGAGGATATTGAACTTCCTACCTTCTCATGAGGTCTAGAGGTATTCTTGGATCAGTTGATGGTAGCGTCTTCATTGGTAGCCAATGATAGAATAGATACAGCTTCGTATGCATTAGATTATAAACTCTTTGAGGGCAGGGACTGTCTTTTGCCTCTTTTTGTATCCCTAGCATTTAACACAGTGGTACATGTTGTCGATCAGTCATTTCAGTCATGTTCTACTCTTCATAACCCCATTTGGGATTTTCTTGGCAAAGATACTTACCTTCTCCAGCTCATTTTATAGATGAGGAAACTAAGGCAAACGGAGTTAAATGACTTGCCCAAGGTCACACAGCTAGTACCTCAGGTGGGATTTGAACTCAGGAATATGAGCCACCTTGGCTCCAGGCCCAGTGCTCTAACCACGGTGCCACCTAGCTGTCCGCTAGTACATAGCAAGTGCTTAATAAATGCTCAGTGAATTTAATGTTTCCACAGGAAGTTCAACAGCGAAACCACGCTATGCCGAAGGAGAGTTGTATGAGTACCCAATGAGTGGGAGAAAAGGACCTTCAGCAGTGAGGAGCTGTAAGTTATATCTTTGCCATATGTGCTTTCTAAGCTTGAAACCCCTCCACCACCTTCTCCTGGACTCTGTACTTTTAAAATGGTATGTCACAATTTGGGGGGAAAGATGTTTTCTACCAACTGCTCTTACTGTCCCCTCTTACTAAATAACAATTTCCAAATGGTTAAGTTGAGCCCAGTTTGAGTAAAATGATTCTTAACTCAATTTTGGGGGGAAGCATACCATCGGAGACTCTAGCTGCTGATATCAAGGAATTGCTTAGACTCTTAAGGGGCAACCCTAGAACCCCGATGGGGGCTACGTAGCCTTGTTCCAGGAACTAGACTCCTCTGAGAGAGTGGGAGTTGGGTTTACAATCCTCAGAGTTGATTTCACTGGGCTATTTGTTTTTGTTATTTTCTTCATTTGAAGATAAGCCCCTTGAGGGCAGGGAAGGTTTTTGCTTTTTCTTACATCCTGCTCTCCTAGCATAATTCACTAGTATTGTGAGTTTAACAAATCTTTGTTGATTTATTGAGAAAACAGGAAACTCAGATTAAAAGATCTACCATCTGAATCCTCCAGAGCACTTAGGGGACAAACTCCTGTAGAACTGGGGTTTCAAATATAGCCACCAAGTCACTCAGAAAAAAAATGAGTCAGAGTTTTTGTCTTTAAGATGAACGCTTAGGCAATGTGACTTCTTCTTTCTAAGGTTTTCTAGGGGTATGCTGGAGCCAGCTCAAGCTCTAGAGATGCAATTGTTAAATTATCATTTGAGCATTCACATTTCAGAAAAAGGCAAATGTTATAAACCAAGGATCCATTTATTGTTTTGCTGACTAATTTCAGACTAATTTCTAATTAGTCTGCACTGATTGATCTAAGGGCAAATACTAAGTAACCTTTGATTCAGACTTACAGAATCTATACATAGTTAACTTTTGATTCCTCCATCAGTGGAGTACATCTTTTTTCTCTAGTACCGTCTATCTGCTGAAACTCTCCCTCATCACCTTATGCCTAGATTAATTTAATTTTGTGCTTGCTTGTTTCCCTCACCCTTCTATTCCGCCTGCATACCACCACCAGAAATATTTTCCTAAAATAGTTATTTTAGGATGTTCTCCTTTTGCTGAGGAATTTATAATGGCTCTCTATTGCCTATATTTGAACAAGATCAGTTTCCTCATTCTGATATGCAAAAGATTTCCCTAGTTTGACCCTATTTTAGCATTCTTCTCTCTGAGTGTATTAACCCTTTCTTTATTCCAATAAAGCCCATGTACTTCCCAAATGGGGCAGCTAGGCGGCACAGTGGATAGAGTACTGTGCCTGGAGTCAGGAAGACCCTTCTTCCTGAGTTCAAATCTGGCTTCAGATACTTCCTAGCTGTGTGACTCTGGGCAAATCACTTAACTCTGTTTGCCTCAGTTTCCTCATCTGTAAAAATGAGCTGGAAAAGGAAATGGCAAACTACTGTAGTATCTTTGCCCAGAAAAACCAAATGGGGTCAGGAAGAGTTAGACACAACTGAAAACGACCAAACAACCATGTCTCAAATATTTCATCCACATTCTTACTAGCAAACTTTGGTTCATCCCTTTTTTCTGACCTCCCCCTCTATTGTTTTCTGTCTTTCTTAAACTCTACCTATTTTTCAAGGCCCATCTCAGTTCTTCTAAACTTCCCCACAAAGCCTTTGCGAATAACTCAGGTCTAGATTGATTTTTTCCCCTTCTTAACCACCTTGCTTCCATCCCACACATACTTGCATCTGTCTAGGTTTGTGATAGGAATGTATCATTTGTGTAAGTCTTATACAGCTTCAAATAGACTGTAAGCCCCACCAGAGTGGGTGTTGTGTTTTAACCTTCTGTTCTATGACTCATAACACCAAGCAGAGTGTACTCATTATATTTTTGACTGAATTTAATTTTTTGGCTCTCATGTATAGTTTCTGTCTTTGTGAAATGACCAGCAGAGATTATTTGCACGAAACAGGTGTGAAGATCTTCACTCAGCCTTATTTTTAACATTCAAGGGGAGAATTTGTTTCTTATTTCATTAGTCATTTAGATAGAGAGAGGAACTATGCTTTAGTGGACAGAGTACTAAATTTAGAGAGAAGTCCTGAGTTTGAATCTTAGCTCAGACAGTATTTGTGCGATGCTGAACAAATTATTTCATCTCTCTGGATGTCGGTCTCCTCTTCTACAAAATGGAGATAATTATAGCACCTACCTCACAAGGTTGTTCTGAGGCTCAAATGAGATAATATATGTGGAGCACCTGGCAAACTTTAAAACACTCGATAAAATACGAGCTCGATTATATATTATTTATTCATGAGCTCAGAAAGCCAGTAAGGAAGTATTTTGCCTAGAAACTTCTCACGGTATTTAGTGGTGGCTTTAAACCAGCATGTTAATAAAATACTCGTTAGGACGAATCTAGTTCCACATTAAGAAATTAGTTCCCTAGCTTATGTGCATTACTTTGGTTCCTTCCAAAGCACTTTTCTGCCATAGCGTAGCCATTAGCTGAATGAAAACCACATTTTTTTTTCATGGAATGCCTACATGTTGGAAGTTATTGTGAAATGGCCCTACTTCCCAAAGGAAAAAAAAATTTCTGCTCTGTATGTATCTCTAGTGGAAATCCAACAAACAGGATCAATAAACATTCTTAGGAACTGATGCTACATACTTTGGAGTAGTTCATCTCCGAGAATATTTTGAAACCAATATAAAATTTCCATGGAAAATGATTGTATGATGGGACACCAGGCAATCCTGAAGGAAGTGAAAGTTGTTTTGGGCCAACAAATTAGAATTTGTATTATAATTCTGTTGAAATCCAATTTGTACCTATTTACACAAGGTACTTGAATACAAGATATTCTTATCCCTTTTGGATGGGACATATCACAAATGGAAGGAAATTTCACGTTTTTGGTTATTTCTCAAGCAAAATATAATGATAAAAATACATTCTTACTAGAGCATATCTCGTCCTTCATAATTAACTATTGCATTTTTCTTTCATCAGGCTCTGACCTTTAAAGTGTTCCTGTTGTGTGTGTTTTTAATGTCTAACTTTTCTGAAAATGTGTAGAGGTCATAATGAGGCATAATTATATACAGTATATAATTTTATTTGGCCTTTTTCAAGTGCTAATTTAACTATCACTTCTTCATATGGAATTTTTATAAGAAATATTTTTTTAAAATGAAAGCCCTGTCTTGGTTCTCTGGAATAAATCAGAGGTTCCAACATATGCTGTAGGAAATAGTCAAGGAATTTGACAACATACTCATGAATGTTCAGAAAATGTGCTAATGTAAGTTTTGTTTTTTTATCCAAGCTCCAAACAAGTAAATCCTCAAATGAGCAGATTATAATATTCTCTGACTTGTTATAAAACAACTAATAACAGATAAGCTATTATCAGATATTATTCAAAAAGCCATCTTCCAGGGTTCACCCTAATCTCCCAAAACATCTGCGTTTACTGTACTCTGTACAGTGATAACTAACATTCATAAAGACCCTCCTCTGTCAGAGAATGCTGAAGTGTCCTTTGAATAATCAAATGCTGAAATAACATTATTTATTTTCCTTCTGAGACTAGGTCTGCCTATCTTATCCAAGCAGATATTTACATGTCAATCCTTACCACTGATCTCCAGGGAAGCTTTCATCTGTTCTGCTAATGATCTGACCCAGGTTCATCACATTATAGGCAATTTGGTACCCTCTACTTCTTTGCTGGTTCACCATACTGGTGTTGGGCTTACTATAGACCAGAAATGTTAAACATGAGGTGGGCTTTCTCCCACAACACTTCCAAATAAGGCTTGAGACAGGTTAAAATATTATTGGGAACTATTTAACAAAATAAATAAAAATACACTAGAATGTATATAATGTGGTTTTCTAAGTCAATATGCACCTACCTAGTTGTTTCTATTGAGTTTGAGATCATTGGTGCAGACATCCAATTGACTTATCCCCCACTGCAGCTCAGAACTCCAGAGCTCAAGGAATCCACTAGCTTTAGTCTCCTAGTAATAGAGATTACGGATGTGTGCCACCAGGACTGGCCCATCAAAGTAACATTTTCTGTGTTCAATATTAAGGGAATTTTAAAAGTGAGTCATATCAAATTGAAAATGTATGGTATCCGTCAGATAACCAAAATCCTCCATTCTCTAACCATTCTGCATATACAGAATTTTATCATTTTATCTTCCACATGCCTGTAAATGATAATTTAAATTTAAAGATCTTTCCCACCCATTCACAGGCCATGTGATCTGCTTTTGTCACAGGAAGTCTAAGCCACATGTGGTGGGAGGAGCTTGCTGAGAGGAAAAGGAAAGTGTGTCACAGGAAATGCTGAAAGAGAGCAGTTAGAGCTGAGGGAAAGAGCAGACATGCTGTGCTGTGAGTCTGTTTGTGGGAAGGCCTTAGCAGGGGGGCTGAAGGTTATGGGATGGCGAGGCTCCATGCTGTGATATTGTGTTTTAAGTTCCTTGCTGTTATGATAAAGTGGGCTTACTGGTTTTGGGAGTTGGTTGCTGCTTGGATGGACTAGACTTATTGGTTATGGAATCTAGTCCTCTGGTGTCTGAATAAATGTTTTACTTCTTCTGCCTTCTATCTGGAGAGTCTCTCATATTTTGTGATACAGAATTACACAGGCATATTCATGATTATCATGTGTTTATTGCCTTGCTAATATGATGCCGTACTATTTTACCTGAAGGCAGTGTCTCTAACCTTATGGTTTCCAGACAACTCTAGTTCTTTATAAAATATTTTCCTTTTAAAATTAGCTTCATGTGTGAAAAACAATCATTTACAAATTTGGGGAATTAAAATACCACAGTGCTATAGAATACTGAGAAATGTATTTGGAGACAGGATAGGAAACCCCATCAGGTTGTCCCAAAGAACTTTAAAAAGGATGTAAATTTTTACAAACTTGTCCAAAGTATCATTAAACAATCATTTGTGTCTGAGATCAGAAATATGACCATTTTGGTATTTTGTCTTGATTTTCAACACCATCTTAATGGCAAATTAAATTTCAGGTTCTTTATTTCCCACGGAGAAAAAAAATAAATGGAAGTGAAGGAAGTTTGAAGTGTAATATAGAAGTATGTGCATGTACACATACATTCAAACATAAATCACATACATCTGTTCCATAAAGGGAATTATATCTGTCTGGGTTAGTGCAAGTAACTTGATTAATTAATAGAAAGGATATTTCTATGAAGTATACACTTTTTTTGTTTTTCACACTCTTAAATGTTTAGATATTTTTCCAATTACATGTAAAATAATTTTTAACATTTTTTAAAGTATACATTGTTTTTGATGAACCAAGGACTGAAGAATATTTCAATTTCAAGTGGTATCTTATAAGAATTTATTTTCCATAGTGGCTTCAATCACTTAGTTGATTGAGTCATGGAGAAACATTTTTGCCATGATGGTAATATTGTATTTACTTAGCAATATGTTGTAATTTTAAATGTTTCTTATTAAATTCAGTTGGAACACATCTCAGAGTGGGTTTCTGGTTTTGGGGTTTTTTGGTGGGGAGGAGAGCGAAGGGACAACCTGGGGAGAAAGTGCCAAGCAATGTATGAGCTATATCATTATATCAAGCACCCACAGAATATGTGGCACATTTTATGGATGTATCTAGAGAATGAGGTAACTATAGGACAAGAGGCAGCATGATAGTGTGGACAGAATGCTGGATTTAGAATCAGGAAGGCATCTGTTCAAATCTTCCCTCTGTACTTATTAACTCTGTGACCATGAGCAAATCATTTAACTGCGCTGAGCCTCAGAGAATTCTCTATAAGCTATGGACCAGTTGCAATCATTAACAACGGAAGGAGTATTATGTATGAATGAAAGCACAGGTCTTTGATATAATTATATTATTAATAATAATATCACATTGGATACTAGCAGTATGCCTCTGGGCAAGTCACTTAACCCTGTTTGCCTGTTTCCTCATCTGTAAAATGAACTAGGGAAGGAAACAGCAAACTGCTCCAGTGTCTTTGCCAAGAAAACCCCAAATGGGGTTACTAAAAAGGACTGAATGGCAAAGTAATAATAATGATGATAATAATAAATAACTAGCATTTATTTCATACATTAAGGTTTGCAAAGCACTTTACAAATACTCTTTCGTTTAATCTCACAACTCTGTAATGTGGATGCTACTATGATCCCTACTTTGCAGATTAGGAAACTAAGGCATACAGAGGTTCAAAGACTTGCCCCAGGCTACTTGGCTAATAATTGTCTGAGGCAAGATTGGAGCACATAGTACATAGTATGCATAAGTGGTGAATGGGGTGATTTGAGTGCTAAAGACTAAGAGTCTTCTCTACTTCTATAGAGTCTTGAAATTCAATATACTGCTTCATGTGGCAGGCGAGAAAGAATTACCTGGACAAGACAATCTTTAGTCATTTCTCCATGATTAATATGAGGCAGATTTAGGATGTATGTTGTGATTCAATTATTGTGGATTTCACTTTTTTTTCCAAAGGAAATACTAACCATAAAGTTCTGTTGGTGAAGGCTATGAAAAATCTAGGGCTGGCATTTTCAGTTTGACTTTTGTACTCTAGGAGGGCAAACTTTGCTGACTTTTATGCCCTCAATGCCCCTCTTCGTCCTCTTGATAAGGGGGAAGGATAGAACAAGTCTAGAACAAGTCTTTCTCTCTCTCTCTCTCTCTCTCTCTCTCTCTCTCTCTCTCTCTCTCTCTCTCTCTTTCTCTCCCTCTGTCTCCCTCCCTTCCTCGCTCCCCCTCTCCCTCTCTGCCATAACTCTCTGACTTTCCCTAGAACATGCACACAAGTCCACATGTTTGATATGATAAGCAATCTGTGACCACTGTTAATGACCATCCCAGAGTATCAGACCCAAATCCATCCTCCTATGGCCAGCAAAGCCCAGCCAGAAATCCCATTAATTAACAGCTTTCTTCAACTCCTCTGATGATTCAAGTGTATGGCAAGATAGTCCTGACGGAGTTAAAGCTGGAATAGTACATGATGCTTCTGTCTTCGTTCATCTAGACATAGCCTAATCCTTCTGGAAAGACGTTATGGCTATCAAATCTTCCAAGTAGCATAGTGGATCGAGTGCTGATCTTGGAGTTAAGAAGACCTGAGTTCAAATCCTGCCTCAGATACTTACTAGCTGTGTGATCCTGGGAAAGTCACTTAACCTCTGTGTGCCTCAGTTTCCTTATCTGTAATACAGATCTCATAATAACACCTACTTTATAGGATTGTTGTTTGTATCAAATGAGGTATTTGCAAATGATTTTGGAAATCTTATAGCACTATACACCATAAGTGCTAGCTATTGTTGTTATTGTGCAAGAAGGGCATGTTAAGGAAAAAATAATGGGAATGAACTATTTATAATGTTTCTATAACAATCATCTCAGAAGAATAAAAATTATTTTTAATTGAATGCTTAAGAATTCCACTGGACAATGGAAACATGGATGGTGGCTATAAATACTGGGCACCATTTTGCCAATGATAATTCATGCTTAAGTTATAAAAAAGCCATGGAAGCCATGTATGATTGGCAAAGAGAGGTGGCAGGATAGGTAGAAAATATGAGAGACAAAAGCCCAACTACAACAGTATCCCAAGACAATAAAAAAAAACCTGATGGAGGCCTTCAACATACAGGAAGCTCTTGTAGGGAAAATTTGTGAAAAGATATTATGGAGATTCGATGAGGGTAAGATGTGGAGGTGTTGAGACAGACATCATTGAGAGAAGTACTCACAGTTAGGAAATGATGAACTGATTAAATTAACAAATTACTGTTACAAAAAATATTAATTGATACTGTAAGTATTGAATAGCTAAAAACTGAGGAGCATAGTATCAACAGCTCCATTCACTAAACTCCAACTCCATGTACAAAAAAAATTATACAAATTTAGACAGTTTTTTAAAAAAAATTTTAAATGCTTATTTACTCATCAGTCTAAAATGCAAGTAATTCTCCCCTTATAATTATCTCCTTTATAAACACAAGAAGTACTTCACTATTTCTCTCCAGTAATCAGATTGCTATTCTGTTGTTTGGTCACTATGTTTTTAAAAATGATATGGGAAAAATGAAGAAGAAAGAACAAAATTATTGAAAAAAATAACTTGTGAAAAAGAGGAGTTAGAGAAGAGATGGCTAAGTGGCAAGTTTTATCATTACCTTCAAACACATGAAAAAGGCGTTAGTGTTTTTTGTTCATTTAAAAAAAATGATCTTATATTTAGGAAAGATCTAACAAATGGGCTTAAATTAAAATAGCAGTGATTTGGGCTATGCATAAGGTCGAATTCATTGATCATTAGGCTGATAAACCCATAGAAGAGCCACCATGGGAATGCAAAGAAATTACATTCAATGAGAACAGACAATTACCTGCTTTGACTGGGGCCACTATTCACCAGGCCTGTATATGGATGATTTGATTAGATAAGGTCTTGGGTTCTTGTCTAGTTCTAAAAATCTAGTTTAATTATTTTAGGACCATGCACAAATTAAAACTGAACTAAAAGAATTAGTATTTTTAAATGCAAAAAAAAAGAGTATTGAAGTATGCCGTGGCTGAATCTATATGCCTGAAATAAATGCAATCAGAGAATTCTCAATCAAATTGAAGTGCTCCTTGAAAACAAAGATTATAGAATCACAGACTTGCAAAGAATCTTAGAAATTTTCTAAGTTAAATCCTAACTTGCCAAGGTCACACAGCGGGGACTCAAACCCAGGTATTCTTTTTTTTTTTTTAACAGGGGTAGGCAACTGGGGTTAAGTGACTTGCTCAGGGTCACACACTTAGTAAATGTCTGAGGTTGGATTTGAACTTAGGTCCTCCCCACTCCAGAACTAGTTCTGTATCCACTGAGCCACCTAGTTGCCCAAATCCAGGTATTCTGGCTTCAAGTCCAGGGCTCTTTCCACTCTGCCATGATGTGCCCCAACCTCTTCTCCATGCTTTCTTTCTCCAGCCCACAGAGGACTCTCTGATTCTAAAAGTATTTAAAAGATCAGTTGGTATCATACCTCTAGGTCTTGTTTACATGGCATACCATATTGTTTTCTAATTTTTTTTCTCAAATATATATCTTCTCTCCCCAACTAGACCATAAGCTTTCTTTGGCATTCAATAAAACACCTGGCAGAGTAAGTTCTTAAAAGAACCACTTAAGGGGCGGAGCCAAGATGGCGGCTGGTAAACACAGACTAGAGTGAGCTCCCTACCCGAGTCCCTCCAAAAACCTATAAAAATGGCTCTGAACCAATTCTAGAACGGCAGAACCCACAGAACAGCAGAGGGAAGCAGGGCTCCAGCCCAGGACAGCCCGGATAGTCTCTGGGTGAGCTCTATTCCACACGGAGCTGGGAGCTGGGAGCTGG
The DNA here is from genome assembly GCF_011100635.1 of Trichosurus vulpecula. Taxonomy (NCBI): domain Eukaryota; kingdom Metazoa; phylum Chordata; class Mammalia; order Diprotodontia; family Phalangeridae; genus Trichosurus; species Trichosurus vulpecula. The sequence continues at coordinate 202,363,307 of NC_050580.1, forward strand.
GAGCTGGGAACGGAGTGGAGCAGAGCCCAGCCTGAGCGGCGTGGACGATCCAGTCCAGAAGCCGGGCGGAGGGGGCCCTAGCGCCCTGAATACGTGAGCAGTTACCAGACCCCTCGACCCACAAACACCAAAGACTGCGGAGAAGGTTAGTGGGAAAAGCTGCGGGAGTGGAAGGAGTTCGCGGTTCGGCTTCCAGCCCCGGGGGCAGCGGAGGTGGGGCAGCTACAGCTGTTGTTACTTCCGGCTCCAGGCCCACCTGGTGGGGGGAATTAAGTGGCGGATCACAGCAGGGGTGCACAGCCTGCCGAAGATCTGAGCCCAGTCTGGACTGGGGGTCCTTGGGGAAGGAGGAGTGCGGCTCTGACAGAGCTGGCACCTCCCCCCCAAACGTAGAACATAGAACTCTGTAATCTACAAGCAGTCATACCCCACTGAAAAACTCAAGGGTCAAGTTAGTTGGTTGGGAATATGGCCAGGACGCGAAAACGCGCCCAGATTCAGTCTCAGACTTTGGATTCTTTCTTTGGTGACAAAGAAGACCAAAACATACAGCCTAAAGAAGACAGCAAAGTCATAGAGCCTACAACCAAAGCCTCCAAGAAAAACATGAACTGGCCCCAGACCATAGAAGAACTCAAAAAGGATTTGGAAAAGCAAGTTAGAGAAGTAGAGGAAAAATTGGGAAGAGAAATAAGAAGGATGCGAGAAAACCATGAAAAACAAGTCAATGACTTGCTAAAGGAGACCCAAAAAAATACTGAAAAATACACTGAAGAAAACAACACCTTACAAAATAGACTAACTCAAATGGCAAAAGAGCTCCAAAAAGCCAATGAGGAGAAGAATTCCTTGAAAGGCAGAATTAGCCAAATGGAAAAGGAGGTCCAAAAGACCACTGAAGAAAATACTACTTTAAAAATTAGATTGGAGCAAGTGGAAGCTAGTGACTTTATGAGAAATCAGGATATTATAAAACAGAACCAGAGGAATGAAAAAATGGAAGACAATGTGAAATATCTCCTTGGAAAAACCACTGACCTGGAAAATAGATCCAGGAGAGATAATTTAAAAATTATTGGACTACCTGAAAGCCATGATCAAAAAAAGAGCCTAGATACCATCTTTCAGGAAATTATCAAGGAGAACTGCCCTGATATTCTAGAGCCACAGGGCAAAATAGAAATTGAAAGAATCCATCGATCGCCTCCGCAAATAGATCCCAAAAAGAAATCTCCTAGGAATATTGTTGCCAAATTCCAGAGCTCCCAGATCAAGGAGAAAATACTGCAAGCAGCCAGAAAGAAACAATTTGAATATTGTGGAAACCCAATCAGAATAACCCAAGATCTGGCAGCTTCTACATTAAGAGATCGAAGGGCTTGGAATGCGATATTCCGGAGGTCAATGGAGCTAGGATTAAAACCTAGAATCACCTACCCAGCAAAACTAAGTATCATGTTCCAAGGCAAAATATGGACTTTCAATAAAATGGAGGACTTTCAAGCTTTCTCAGTGAAAAGACCAGAACTGAATAGAAAATTTGACTTTCAAACACAAGAATCAAGAGAAGCATGAAAAGGTAATCAAGAAACGGAAATTGCAAGGGACTTACTAAAGTTGAACTGTTTTGTTTACATTCCTACATGGAAAGATGATGAGTATGATTCATGAGACCTCAGTATTAGGGTAGTTGAAGGGAATATGCATATATATATATGCATATATATATGTTTATGTATATATATAAGTGAATGTGTATGTATGCATGTATCTATGTGTATATGTATGTATGTGTATGTATGTGTATATATATATATGTAAAAGAGAGAGAGCAGACACAGGGTGAGTTGAGGATGAAGGGAAGATAGCTAAAAGAAATAAAATGAAATTAAGGGATGAGAGAGTAACTTACTGAGAGAGGGAGATAGGGAGAGATAGAATGGGGTGGATTATCTCCCATAAAGGTGGCAAGAGGAAGCAGTTCTAGGAGAGGAGGGGAGTGGGCAGGTGAGGGGGGAATGAGTGAACCTTGCTCTCATCAGATTTGGCCTGAGGGGGAATACCATACATACTCAGTTGGGTATCTTACCCCACAGGAAAGAAGAGGGAGGAAGATAAAAAAAAAAAAATAAAAGGCAGGGGGATGATGGAGTGGAGGGCAGATGGGGGTGGAGGTAATCAAAACAAACACTTTGGAAAGGGGACAGGGTCAAGGAAGAAAATTCAATAAAGCGGGATGGGTTGGGAAGGAGCAAAATGTAGTTAGCCTTTCACAACATGAATATTGTGGAAGGGTTATACATAATAATACATGTGTGGCCTAGGTTGAATTGCTCAACTTCTTAGGGAGGGTGGGTGGGAAGGGAAGAGGGAAGGGAATTTGGAACTCAAAGTTTTAAAATCAGATGTTCAAAAACAAAAAAACTTTTTGTATGCAACTAAAAAATAAGATACACAGGCAATGGGGCGTAGAAATTTATCTTGCCCTACAAGAAAGGAAGGGAAAAGGGGATGAGAGGGGAGGGGGGTGATAGAGGGGAGGGCTGACTGGGGAACAGGGCAACCAGAATATACGCCATCTTGGAGTGGGGGGGGAGGGCAGAAATGGGGAGAAAATTTGTAATCCAAACTGTTGTGAAAATCAATGCTGAAAACCAAATATGTTAAATAAATAAATTGCATTAAAAAAAATAAATAAACAACAACAACAAAAAAAAAAGAACCACTTAAGAGAAAATGGCCTTTCTTCTTTTGGCATATTTGAGAATGGTTCAAGGAACTGAGAAGAGAAAAAATTTAATGAGGAAGACATGACAGCTATGTTCAAACCTTTGAAGGACTAGCACATAGAAAATGGAGCAGACATTGCAGAAGGCAGAAATAGGCCAATGGGCAGACATTAGAATACAGATATTAGTTCAATATGAGAATGTTCCAACACATGAGAGTTGTTCACTGATAGAGAAAATCTATTGTGAAATAGTGAGTTCCCCATTATAGAGTGTTCCATTAGATAATGACTGACCACTTGTTAAGTATGGTGTTGAAATGATTCCTAATTTGGACAGAAAGTTGAACTAGATGTCCTTGAAATTCATTTCCATCTCTTCGACCCATTGTTGAGCATAGATTGTGGCAGGATTGAACACATAGCAAGTCCTCAAATAAATACATGTTGTTTGATTGACTGACTGATGCTAATAAGTGAACAATGATGAGTTTTACTAAAGTCACAAAGTGATCATTTTGACTATGCTTCTGGTTATAGACACAGACTAACCTAGGAAACACAAAATGTTGTCTTCTCAACATATTGGACAGCATCCCCCAGTGATGCACAGGCTCTGTGATTTTTGTCCCTTCTTCTGCATTTCCCCTGCAACCACTGCTCCGGGGTCTCATCACCTCATACATGAATTACTATGCTAGCCTCCTAATTAACTCCCCTTCATACAGTCTATTCCTTTTTCAATCCAATCTACTCACATCTACTACTTTCATCGTATCAGTCTCTGACTTAAGAACCTACAATAGCCAAGTGTGATGGTACATTCCGGTAATCCCAATGCAAGAGGATCACCTGAACCTGGATGTTCCAACTTCAGTGGGATAAACTGATCTAGATGGTGACGGCCCTAAGTCTGGCCCACATGGATGTCCTGAAGCCTCAAAGAGTTGGGGTGTGCCAGGTTGCCTAGAGGAGGGGTTAGCCAGCTCAAATCAGATCAGAGTAGGTCAAAGTTCTTGTGCAAATCAGCAGTGGGATTAGTGCAGTCCAAGGGTGGGGAACCTGAGGCTTTGAGGCTACATATGGCCCTCTAGGTCCTCAAGTGCAGCCCTTTGACTGACTCCAAACTTCACAGAACAAATCCCTTTGTTAAGCCACACCCTGTGGCCTTGAGGCTGCAGGTTCTCCACCCTGGTGTAAGCCACTGCACTTTCAGCCTGGTCTTAATTAATAAGCAAGTAAATGAATGAATGAACGAATGAATGCATAGAACCTACATTGCCTAATGAATCGTTTGAACTTTCCAGCCATTTCAGTGTTCTTCTGCAGCTCTCACTGTTACCTTATCCATTCTCCCACTGCTTTTCAACACCCACGTACATCCATATGTACACACACACACACACACACAACCCAACCTCACATGTACTTCTTCTGCTGCTTGCTCGGCCCCTGACCCTTACTCATCACCAATCCAAGTTCTGCTTTTTCTTTAAAAGTTCACATCAATTTTTCCCAAGTGCTTCCTTTCTCTAGCCCACAAGATCTCTCCCATTCTAAACATATTTACGTTTGTTGGTTATCATACCTTCTAGGGCTTGTTTACATAATATACCATGTTGGTTTCTAGGTTTGGTTTCCCACTCGCCCTTTCCCAAGTTTCTTCTCTTTCCAACCATAGGCATCTTTGGCTGTCAATAAAATACCTGGCGCAGAGGGGCAGGGAAGGAAACAAACATTTATTGAGTGCCTACTGTATGCCAGGCACTATGCCAAACACTTTGCAAATATTATCCTATTTGATTCTCACAACAACCCTTTTCTGTAAGGCCATTTTTAAAGTTGAGAAAACCAAAGCAGAGAGTGGTTAAGTGGCTTTCCTGGAGTCACACAGCTAATTAGTGGAGACAGGATTTGAATTCAGGCCTTCTTGACTCCAGGCCCAGGGATCTATGGACTGTTTACCTAGATGCCTCTGGAATAGTGAGTGCTTTATAAATTCCTGATCTGAAAAGCAGCACTAAAGAGAAGATATCTTGTCTTCTTTTCCTTTGATATAGTTATGGTGTAGGATATGATCATTTGAGGCATCTGTCTAAATCAGTGATCACCCTAACTATAAAAATCTTTATGTCTCTATACACATAATTGCCTAGACAGAGATATGTGTTTCTCTGTATGTGTAGAGTATGTATGTATAGTATTGTGTATCTATGTACAAAAGCACACACATGTAATTTTCATGCAATAAAAGTACTTGTGGGTAAATGTGCATGCATATATGTACACAGTATACATATACATACAAGCATATAAACATAGATAGATTGCATCATGAGGTAGAAATAGTATACGGGGGCCTAGGGGTCTGGATGATCTGGTTCAAGCCTTGCCTTTGACATATACTGGCTGTGTGACTCTGGGAAAGTCACTTATCAGTTTCTCAGACAACTCTTTAAGACTTAAGGCTTGCTGAGCAAATCTGATTACATTAGTAAAAAGAAGTCTGCTCAGAGGAGTTCCCTATTCTGATAAATTCAGAGATCTGGTACAAAGGAAAAAATAAATTATGATCCAGCATGGTACAGCACATAGAGAGCTGGCCTCTGGGACATGAAGACCTGGGTTCAGATGTGGCCCCTAACAAAAATCCTAGCCAAGGCATTTGTCCTCTTTGGTGTCTCTGGGAACATGGCCTCCTAAGTATGTTCTGACTCTTAACTGCTATGATTCTTTGAAGTTGTAGCCTTGGTCGATGAACATTCCATGTGGATTTGCCTATGCTGATATGATTTGGATGTAGGTCCAGATTTTTTTTTTAAAAAAGGCCCATATATTTGTACACATGAAATTTATCCAGGGGAACTGTGTAAATGAGTGGAATTTAAAGGCAGTAGAAACCCTGAAATGAATCAACAATGAATTAATGATAAAGAAGAAATAAAAGTCTTGAATAAATATTTATTAATTGGTGGTGGTGGGGATGCAGTGAGTTTATAGTCGAATGCTGCTGAGTCTTGATATGTACATGTATATGATGAGAAAGACCGTGAGACTTTGGAGGTTCCATTCCCAGTCCCTGATTTAGGTAAAGTAACTCAAAGCCTCTATCCAAGTATTGAAATTTCAAAATTGTATATTATTTCTAGAACAGGATGCAGAAATTTCTTTTTAAAGGAGCACAGGTAGAAGAGATCACTGTTTCAGCTTTTTTTCCCCCCAATAAACTATGTTTATTATACCAGTTCTAATTACCATGCAATCTAATGGATTTAAGGCTTATATTTTCCACATCACTAGACATCACAAAACATGAAAGCATCTTATACTGTCATTATACATCAATGTTTGCACTTGGTTATACATATATACAGAAATTATTCACACATTTTAACCTTGCTATTTCCTCCTTTCAAACCAACATAATTTTACTGTGAAAGCAGCTTTTTTTAATAAATGGTATAAGAAATACAGCAAGGCACACATTTTTAAAAAAACTTTTTTTCTTATTACCACCTCAAGAAGCATAAAAAACCAAAATGTTGTACATAATTCAATAGTAGGACGTTACCAGTTTATAACATACAACACTGTGTAGTTGTTTCTTGAAGTGTTGCATAGGTTTTTTTTTTTTTAATGAAATAAATAAAATGGTGCTTTTAAAAAATTACTTTATTTATCATGGACAGAATCAAAAAAGAGTAAGGATTCTTTCCTTTACTGAAATCAAATCAAATCAAATATTTGCTTAGGTCAAACCATCCTAATAAGCATAGGCATTATACCAGAAATTTGTTATATGTGAAATATGGCATAGGAAAGCATTGGCAGATATCATTCTAAACTGGTGAATTGAATACACTCGCAATTTGGTGGATTGTAGAACTTTAAAGAACAGTCAGGAGAAGAGCCAACAGAAATGTTCAACTGAGGAACACAGGATCAGTAGAGGTAGCTTGGGACAAGAATCCTTGTGAAAACAAATGGCTTTGCTATACTTCAAAAAAGAGAAGAAAAGAAAAGCATCATCTAAAGAGGACCAGCGCACCAAGCAGCCAAATCACAAAGCCCACATGGACGAATTGCATTTGGAAGGAATATTTATCTTGGGAGGAGTCAGTGTAACAAAAGGCAGTGACACAATGGAACCCGAGGCCATCCCAGGGTTAGGATGATGAGCCTGCACCTGGAGTGCAACCAGACTTCTGAAAGGAAACAAACAAAAAAGAAAGTAATAGCACATTTCAGAAATTACATTTGCAATATACACTGAAGACAGCTATCACAGGATTGCTGGTGGTCATCTCCGAATGTAGGAATCCAAATGGTATGAATGGGAGAGTTTTCACTTTAGCGTCAAGAATGTCTTAGAATTAATGTGGGAAATCTATTGATTTTTTTTTTTCTTTTTAAAACCTCAGTTTCAAAAGAAACAAGGAAAATCATCACATCTGACCTTTTACCTGTACATTTTCCACACTGTTGCTTGTGAACTGGCTTTTGTTTTTTATTTGGAAACACACAAAGAATGCTCCAATCAATATGAAACTGTGAGGCTGCTAAAGCCCAGTTACTCAGGGAAGGGATAAAGAATACTCACCCTGGTCCCAAAAGTAAACTCACTTTTTTTTTTACAAAGTGGACTTCTGATTTTAACTTATGGTTTCAGTGACATAGTGGAGGATTTATGCAAAGATGTGTGTATTAGTCTCATAAGGTGGCTCATACCCCTGTTTAAGAAGCGTCAGTGACACCCCATTACTTCTAGAACAAGATTAAAAACTCCATAATTGGGCATTCAGAGCCCTTTATAGACTGGGCCCAGTATGCCTTTCCAGGCTGATTACTCATTTTTCCCCATCATGAACTCTAACTCCAATACAGTCTTGCTTGTTCCATGTTATAGCATTCTGTATCCTAGTTGTTTGAGTTAGCCCTCAAAGGGCAGTCGCCCGTACCTAGAACTCCTAAATCCTTTCAGAGTTTTTCCTGAAAGGGCCTTTCTTGAGTCATCTGCTGTTGATCTGATTCACCTGCCTCCCACCTAAATCACTTTGAATTTATTTTGTATACATCCTCAAGAGGCAGAAAAGCTGGCCCCAGAAAGACTGACCTAGGCCTCTGCCATATACCAACTGTGTGATCTTGGGCAAGTCATTTAACTTCTCAGTTCTCTAGTCAACTCTCTAAGATTATAAATTTCAGAGAAGTTACTGAGCTGCATGGGCAGAAGGAATTTCTTCATTAGAGCATCTGTTACACTGATGACATCACAGGCTCAGTCCCTAACTCTGTGTTTCCTATATCTACTCATCTATGAACATGTTATTTTTCCTTCAGTAGAATTTATTCTCTTTTAGGGCAGGGACTGCTTGGAATGTAGCAGATGCTTAATAAATTCTTATTGATTAGATGTGGTTTGAGCAAATAAATATGCCTGTTACTGGGCTATATCTAGGAAAAATAGAGATCTGCTGTGATGTGTTTCAGATCCTTGAAAGCAAACTAAAATAACTAACTACTTGCTCATAACTAAGAGTTCAAGGTGTAGAAAGCATGGAGAAAATTTAAAAAAAAAAAGGATTTAGGTAATTCTTAACATTTTGTGGTTTGAATACAACAAATCTGTAAAAGCTCAATCTTGCCTTCCTATCTGTGAATGGACCAAAACAACTGCCTAAGACAGAAGGAAATCTGAATTTCAGACTTAGGCTAGTTGAGGATCCTTGCTTCAAGGAATACTCAAATAATAATAGATTTAGACCTAATTTCTTTCTTTCTCTCTCTCTCTCCCCCCCTTCCTCTCTCCCCGTCTCCCTCCCTCTCTCTCCCCTCCCCCTTCCTTCTCCCTCCCCTCCCCCTCCTTGAAGAGGCTTTAAAGAACTTTGGGATTACTTAAGGATGCTTAGTAGCAATCAATTTGAAAATGACTTTGTGCTTACATAAACTATCCATAATATGTAATTTAATTATATGTAGTATATAAACTTGCATAGAGAGAGCACATTGTAGTGCTGTATATCAGCTACCACGACTAATATAATACATATACAGGTATGTGCATTCATATTCCCAAATTATACGTTCTATAGACTAACCCCTCTCATATTTTTTTTGACCAGAAAAACAGAAGTGATATTACAGCCAAAGGGAAAACAACAGCAGCAAGGCTTCCTTAAGGTCTAAAATGGAGTATGGTTCTGCTGTAAGTAATGAGTTAAAATTTTAAACACTAGAATTTTTCCAGCCTGAAGTTTAGGGTTAAACTATTCATCAAAGAGCAGAGGCTTATGATGAGGATTATGAAGAAATAACTGTCAGAATACAGCGAAAAGATTAGTGCAAAGTACATCTCTTAGGCAGTTCCTAGGAGGCACTCCAGACATGCATTATGTGCCTCTTCCAAACTAAGCAGAAATATCTGGATCTATCCAGTTACCTTTCCCTTTGATGTGATTTGCTGTAACTGACCTCTCTATTTTTATAGAAACATGGCAAATAGGGGGGAATAGTGAAAAGCACAGCAGTGTGCCTGGAAACCAGTGCAACTGCATCATACATACTGGCTTGGATTAGATCAAGTTTTCTCTTAAATCATTTGAGGGTGAGTTTTAATTAGATTCCTCGTAGGTAAAAGGTTTTCTTTGGTTACCTGTTTGCAGACTGTATCTGCTTCTGCTAAGTTATAGACTTCCAAGGATGACATTATAAAATAGAGGCTTTTTATGATCTCAGAATTTATTTCTGGAAAAGCCAGCAAATTGAATTTGGTGTAGTAAAAACACTGTCTTGGTAAAAGAATTCTCTGACTGACTGCCTTTCAAACAGTCTAAATGGAAGCACAGCTTTTTCGTTTGCTTGACTGCATCTACTGGCAAGAACAATTACGATCATTAAGCTTTTATATACATAGCACTTTCTACTTTCCAAAGATTTTATGGTCATTTTTACTATTTACTCATTACCTTAATCCTGAAGGCACCTCGGTGTTGGGGGCATACGATGAGAAAGGAGAGGCATAAAGAAGTTAAATAGTATGTCCTGGGTCACGGATCTCTCAGGGCAGAATTGGAATACACAGCCTGGGGACATATCTATACAGTGCCCAAACAGTTGCATGAAAACTGAAAAATCCAATCCTCCAGATGCTTTGCACAAAACTGAAAAACTCTCTAACCCTAATGCAAATGGTTTTTATAGGGTTTTAGTATTTAGTATTTTCACTTTCCATCTGCATCCTCAGTGTTTAGAATAGTGCCTATCACTTAGTAAATGCTTAATAAATGTTTGCTGAATGATTATTTTTTTAAAAAAAAATAGCTTTAGAACAGGAGTTAACCCAGGGTCGGTGCCCTGTTTTTTTAAGATAATATTTTAATTGCTTTCCTTTGTAATCCTGTGTTTTTTTTTCATGCATGTAAAAACATCATTCTTATAAGAGATCTCTAAGTCTGAGTAGGCTACTAAAGGGATCCATGACATGGGAAAAAGTTAAGAACCCCTGCTTTAGAAAAGGCATAGAATGATGGATAGTGCTAGACTTCCATCAAGAAAACAAGGGTTTACATACTGCTTCTGACATCTGGCTTTGTGATCCCGAGAAAGTCTGTGGGTCTCAGATGATAATGATGAAAATCATTATTTCCTAACAGGATTGCTGTGAAGCTCAGATGTATAGTGCTTTGCAAATTTAAAGCGCCATATAAGTGCCAGGAATTATCATTATTATGGTTGTTGTTCTGTTATATGTGATGGAGATCTGGTTCCTGTTTCCTCCACAATGCATGGTGGTAGTCTGTTACGCACAACGAAGGTACCCAGTCATCCAACTGGCAAGCATTTATTAAGTGCCTACTTATGTCAGGACCTTTGCTAGGCTCTGGGGATACAAATACAAAGAATGAAACGATCCCTACTTAGAAAACATTGACTAGATGGTTTTATGCTGGCCCTGCTTATAAGGATGCTAACACTGTATCAGAAGATTCTTTTGCCCCGCTTTAAAAAGCAGAGCTTGCTGTCATTTCTATGCCTGCTCCTTACAAAGGACAAGGAATAAACTCGTAAAAGATCACAAGACGTAGCAGTCTGTGCATTCCAAATCTGATGGGGAACAGGACTCCTTAGTGCTTGGAGTTTGTCGTGCTCTGAATATGAGCCTCCAGATCCTGGCATGACTGGTGACTTGGGGGTCATGGTCACATGATGTCATGCTCAGAGTGGTGTTTCTTTCAAGCTTTTATATCCTTTGAGAAAAGAGATTCAGCTGGTCTCTATAAGCCCCTCTGTAGGCTGGCAAAGCAAGCTGCATATAATAACTAGCCGAGGTAGTTTTGGAGAAGTTTAGGGAATTGCTCTCCACTTCTAATGGTCACTTTTACTGCACACTGATAAAGAATGTAATTAGAGTATGGACACATTTAATAGAAGATACATTTCTCTCACTGCTTTTATTCTCATTCCCAAACAATGCAAATACAGCCCAAAATAGTATAAAATTAGTTGAGCTACATTACTGAGTCAAGCTTCTTTCTCCAATTTTGCATACCGAGTTTATTTTTAGGGTGTATCTATATATGTATACATATATATATATATATGTGTGTATATATATATATATGGTATAGATTCCCCCTGCCCCCCACCTCCACCTCTTACAGCTCTACACAGAATCACACATTTTAATGAGTTTAGGGCACAGGTGTTAACAGGAAAAAAATAATGATGTTTGCCATTCATCTTTCAAATTAAATAATGTGTTTTTAAATAGTAACTTTTTTCATAATACATTATGGGAACAACATTTATCTGTCACATTTTAAAAGATGTATTTGTAATAAATGTAAATTACCTTTAGAAAATCAGTAATTAGGCTCATCAAAAAATAAACAATCTGCCACAAAAAAGATAATCTTTAGCATAGTTAAGTATAATAACTGTTATTTGAATAAGTTAACAAATTAGGGTAGATTGCTTCTGTAATTCATTTCCTATAGCACGAGTTTAGGTTACAACATTAAGCTTCTAAAGGGGGGCCAACTGGGAGCTCATACTTTCATGAAATATAATTCCCACATTTGGTAGCTCAGGTTTTCCTTCTTTAAACTAGATTGAGACAGAATATTCATCACTGGGTTTTTGAAATGGGAAAAATGGAATCTTTGTGTCAGTTATGGATATAATATCGTCTCAAATTTAACAATCAATAACTGTCTCATTAAATATGAAGAGTGGGATTTTAAAAGGGGAGTTTTTTTTAAATGATAGAAACCAACCTGTCATTTTCAGACAAGATTTATAAATTCTGTTTTTACCCAAATTCTATTAACCTGTCACATACTTTCTCTGTACTGTATTTTTGGGGCCTCAGGTGTGTTTGGGTAAAATAAAAGCCCCAATTAATTCAAAACTGTGAACAAATAACATCAATTTGCCCTCCCCCTACTTTATTTCTCAAACTGGGCCACTTTTTTTCCCTGGTAGTTGTGAAAGCATAACATGCTACTGGGGAATCATCTGTGATAAAAGCAGCAGTAGACTGAAGCATCAAAGGCGAATCGGGCTGGAGCATAATCCTCTAACATAATGGCTGCTCATCTCAAAGCATCCACACCTTCCTCCTTAGAGCCAGTCAGGAAGCACTTAAGTGCCTACTATGTGCCAGGAACCATGATAAGGCTGAACTCTCAAGGAGTTCACATGTTCTAATTTTCAAGGAGTTCTAAAATGGGGGAGACAACATGCAAGAGGAAGGCACCAATATGCTAGCATAAAGAAAAAAAATGATTTAACAAACTTATGGTGTTTACACTGACAGAAGTGAAATCAGTGAAAATTATGTCTTTTTAATTGTGATGAATAATTCCTAATTTGGGCACTCTTTTGACTCTCAATGTCGGATTTGGGAGGAGAGGGGCTGAATCATGTAGATAATTATCTGAGGCAGTTAGGTAGAATAGTGGATAAAAAACACTGGAATTAAGTTCAGAAAGACCTGAATTCAAATTCTGTCTCAGACAAGTACTAGCTGAGTGACCCTGGGAATGTCATTTAACTACTCTCTATCTCTGTTTTCTCATCTGCAAAATTGGGAGAATAATAATAACAAATACCTCACAAGGTTGTTGTGAGGATTAAACAAGAAAATATGCTTGAAGAACTTTGCAAAGCTTGACTTATTTACATCTTAGCTATTATTATCTCAATGCTTCAGTTCCCTTAGCTAGCATGAGATAATGAAAAAAGATTGCCATAGGTTCTGAGCTGGAAGGGACCTTAAAGGCTAAGTTCAATCCATTTATTTTATAAATGAAGAGGTTAAATGGCCTGTTTCAAGACCACACAGACAAGTAAGTGGTAGAGTAGGCATTCAATCCCATGTCCTCTGATTCTGAATCTAGCCCTCTCTTCACTACATCACATCCTTATTAAATGACAATTCAGAAAAATCTCCTTCCTTCCTTCCTTCCTTCCTTTCTCCCTCCCCCCTCCTTCCCTCCTTCCTTCCTTGCCTCCTTCCTTCTTTCCTTCCTTCTGTCCTTCCTTCTTTTCCATTTTTCTTTCATTTTCACAGGAATTATTTCAGCTTACTTTACCTAAATTTCTATCATGATAGCAACTTCAGTCAACCTAATTTAGCCTTTTCTTCTATGTTGGTTGAGTTGGATCAAAATTGCATTACTATATTTATAGATTTACTTAACAAGTCATTTATAGGAACTGCATATGGTAAATGGTATTCCTGTGGAGTGTCACTCCTTTTCACAATGCATGTATCTTTAATCACATAAAGACTGCACATACCTTTCAATGAGATGATTTATGTGCCCGGGGAGGATTACATTCTACCTGTGCATATTTATATGCCGGTCATTGTGAAGGTTCAGTAGGTTTTCTTCACAGGTTAACGTTTTACTGTTAGGATGCAATACAGCCTGGTCTTTCAGCTGTTCTGCCTTCAGTGGGAGGCCTGGAACTATAGTTTTGGCTAAAGCAGCACAACCATCTTCCAGCATCCCAGAACCACCTGGCTTTCCAGAACTACTCTCTTCATTGCTCTTGCTTGGAGCGGCAGGTAGGGCTGAGCTCGCCTCACAGCTGTTTGAAGTACCAAACTCATTACACATTTCCTCTCCAGTGTCAGACCTTTTCTGGGTGGTGGGACTTAGAGTGCCCTTGTCGGTTTGATCACTCAAGAAAGAAAACCCACTGTAGTTAGAAGAGGTTTTAGTCCCTTCTAGGGAAATTGGATCTTTTTCTGGCACTGCAGCTTCCTTTGGTGGCTCACTGGAGAAATAGCATCGCTGTTCACCTTCCTCATCATCAACACAAGCCTCAAAGAAACATTCAATATCCTCTTTTTCATCTAGGCCCGATTCAGGGAAGTCAGGTGGCAATAGAGTGTGACTTTTCTCTTCTGTGTAGCTAGTGACCTCCCCACAGTCGCTGTCATGAGATGAGAGGGACAGGTAGGAATAAAAGTCTCCTTTTCTGAGCTGGATAGGCCTGTGAGAATGCTCTAATACTTTTTCCTTGATCTGAGCTAATGATGTGGGAGTGGCTGCTTCACTCTCAGGTTGGGACTTATTCTTCAGGGCAGTTGAAGCCATGTCAATGATCTCCTTAACAAAGTTGTGTACTGAGCAATCTTCTGTATCTTGTTTATGTAAAGCACCAGACTCACAGTAGCAACAGGAAATTCTGTCATCCATAGCAACATTTTCTTCTGTTTCACTGGGCTCCAATGCTGGAGAGTGATCAGCAGGCTTTTCAGCTGTTCCGGTTGCATTGTCAGATGAAGATTTCAGTAGTGCAGGATCTGGTTTGTTGATCACACTGGTTTTGGCATGTTCTGGACAAGACTTGTCAGTAGGAATTGAAGCTGCACTTTGAATTTCAGAAAGCAAGTGGTTTTGACATTCCTTTGGAGGGTTCCTGGAAGGTGGAGAAACAAATTCCTTCCCCTCTACATTTGAATCATCAGAGCTATCTGTAAACGCTTCACACATGCAACTCTCACACTCTAAAGCCGCATTCTCAGTTGGAACAAGATCCTTTGACACCTTTGAAATTCCATTTGGTATTTCCTTTGGTCTTTCTGGAACGCTTTCGACATTGCCATTCTCCATGTCATCCACAAGTGGATCTTTATTGACTTTGGAAATATTCTTCTTATTTTCTCTCTTTGTCCCAATCTCATACACTTTAGATGAATTTTTACCATTTCCATTATTTTCAGGCATCCGCCTCATGGAGCCGTTCAAAAGGGCTTCAATATTCAGTGCATCTGTGGCATTAGAGGTCTCACTGCTGCCTCTATCTTTGCTGCACTGAATTTCATCACTGAGATTACACCTCCTCTTTTCTCTTGACAGTGAAAACTTTGGTCTAATCCAGGTCTGCAATTCATTCTTGATGTAATCCAGCCCTGAGATCAGATTGCATTCTTCATAAATCTCCTCGTCAGTTGCAATGCTGGAGTCATCTTCATCTTTAGCACATAACTCTTCTTCAGTCAAGGTGAGAGTGGAGCTGGAGAGCAGATCGCTGTCATCTTCATCATCTGTGCAAGCAGAGGTACAGGAGACATTAACGATCATGCTGACATTGACATCGCTCTCATCTGCCACTGAGTGAGTCAGACGTTTCCTGAAGGATGCATTTGAATCCTGTGGGATCTTGTTCCTGTGCAATATGATGTCCTCTGAGCAAAGAGAGAGCTCATCGCTGCTACTAAGTTCAGTGAGAGAGGCGGCTGAGTCTTCATTGATAGAGGAGGCTATGTCCAGTTGGCCAGGGAAGGACATCTTTTGGGAACTGCTTTGGAGAGTGATGTCAGAAACACTACGCTTTATCTTTTGTTCTGAGGGACTCTGGATATTCTCCAATCGATTGAGGAGATCTAAAGTTCTTTTGCTTAGTTCGCCAACTGAGCCACTACTTACACTGATATCCTCCGAGCTGTGGCGGCTAAAAAGATCTTCATTGCTTTTGTATGACGTTAACCAGCTTTCCAGCGACGTGCTCCGTTGAAGGCCATCACCATTTTTCAAGATGCCTGATCCAAATAAGTCACTTCCGGGCGAAAGGGACTCCAAGGAAGAGCTTTGTGAGAGTAGAGAGAGCTGCTTGGCATTTTGCATGCCAGGCAATGTCTTCTCTCCATTGCCACTTTTACAGGAATTGGGATCCATTTCATGGGGCACACTTGCCAAAATACATTCGTGGGGAGCTGCAGCTGGATGTAACTCTGTAGCCTGATGTTTAGATTTGCAGGGTTTTTTATCAAAATAAAAACCATGAAGCAACGGGTCCTCCACATGTGCTTTTTCACTCTGTGATTGTTTCATTACCATTGGTAATTTGAGTTTTGAGCCTTGGAGGTATGAGTAATCATAAAATGTAAACACATCATGTTTTCCTTGTAATTCTTCTTCCAAACAATCAGGGGTTTGCTTGGTAACACTGTTTAAATCTCCATCTTTTCCATTTACACAACACATTGGTGATACGGGTGACTGAGAACTATTTGGAGGCTTAATGTCTTCCTCCTCGTCTTTAATTTTTTGTTCTAATATGTTAACTACATCACTCATGTGAGGACCTGGGTGTTCAGTTTTAGGGTTACTCGGGGGTCCGTCCATATCATTCAGCAGGCACATTTCAGAATTGGTTGTGGTCTCGGTGTCCCCTTCACTGACAATGCCGCTCTCGCTCCCAGAATGTTGGCTCATGTCTCTTCCATGGCATGTGCAAGGCTTAACCAAAGTGATCCCACCTACAAGGTCTGGCAAAGATTTGGTGGATGAAAATGAAGAGTCTTTACTGAGACTTTTTGTTAAAACTTTAGGCTGGGTTATTCTGGGGAGGTTGGGGCTGGTTTTCAGAAACGGCATGTGGGTCTCTTCATAAAGTTCGACATTGTGAAGGCTGTAAACTTGGTAGATGTGTGGGCTAGAGGGGGCAGTGATGCTAGAGCCATAGTGAGGTCCTCCTTGGTCACTAGCGTATTCCTCATAACTTCGGTCCTCGCTGCCTGCATCCTCCAACTCAGATTTCAAGTTTGACGTGGTGTGTGCGTGGGTGTGTTCCAGATCGAGATCACTGGATTCTTCATTTAAACTGATTAACCTATTACTTATGTCAGTTTCATCCCATTCCAGGGCATCTTCACTTGTTCCATTTAGATCCATCAGGCCATGGTCAATCACATTCAAAACCTCCTACAAGAAACAAAAGAAAAAAAAGAAGAAAGTAAAAACGTCTGCTTATTCTCTTAATTGATTAATGCCAGATTCTTCTTTCCAGGAAAAAAAAAAACACCCTGCAAACATGATATTTAATATCATCATTAACTTTTAAAGTCAAGGCAAATGTGGTCTCATATTTACTTCCAAACGATACCCAGAGTCTGGCCCCTAGTGCCACATTCTAAGCATCTCCACACCTCACCACTCTCATCGCCACTGCCATCTTCAGCTCTCCCATTAGAAGGTAAACTCCTCAAGGACAAAGACCATCTTGTTTGCTTGTATATATAACAGTGCCTGGCACATAATAAACACTTAATAAATGCTTCCTCTAGTGCAGGAAGGCAGCATAATAGATTCGCTGGGTCTGGAGTCATGAAGACTTGGGTTCAAATCTAGCCTTAGATACTTGCTAGCTGTGTAACCTTGGGCAAGTCATGCTCTGTCTGTCTGTTTCCCCAATTAGAAAATGAAGATCATAATGGCACCTACTTCATGAAGACTGACAGAAAATACCTGCTTTTCTGCAGCCACTTCTGGGAAAAAGCACTCCTAACTCTTTCCTCTTAGACGATAATAAATGACACCTATACAAGGGTGCCCCAAAAGTCTTGGTGCAATTTTAAGTTTTAATAGCTTAAACTTATTAATTTTAATAGCTTAAAACTACACTAAGACTTTTGGGATGCCCTGTATAGTGCTTATATTTGCAAAGCATGTTATATTCATTACCTCATCTGAGCATGACAACAACTCCATGGGGTAGGTGATATTATCATTAATTTGTGGATGAGAAAACTGAGGCTCAGAGATATTCTGACTTGCCTTGGGTCAAAAAGTGTGTTGTGGGGAGGGGAGAAAAATTTCAAATCTAGGTCTTCAGGAATTATTTCATTTATACCACATTACCTTGAAAAAGATTTCCACTTGAAGCAAGTTTACTTCCAGAAAGCATCTAAGCAGATGAGTACAAGATGCATGTGGACATAGGACCCTACTTAGGTATATGCAGAGGCAGCCTTAGAAATCTCATCCACACTTCTGTCACTAAATGGGACCATGTAGGTGGGCTGGCACTTGTGTGAAGCACTTCGGTAGAGCAGGGTGGGCATATCCATGAAGCATATCCTATCCTTTCTTGAAGCCTACTCCTTATCCCATAGTAGGGAGGGAACATTGATCACATGCCAGGTAATTTTTTTTATCCAATTTGTGATTTCATCAGTATAGGGAGCTTCTGATGAGGGTTCTCCTCTACCCCCATAAGGATCAATGACTGCTCTGAAACTTAGAGGTTGATAAAATTGCCTGAGTATACTCAGAAGTTAAGCAACTTGACCAGGGTCACATAGTCAAGAGGCACCTGAAGCAGAACTTAACGTGAAGTCATCCTGCCTCAGAGTAAGTTTTCTACCAACTACATCATGTTGCCTCTTTCCTCTATATCACTACATATACTGGCAAGCTCACCTAGCAGAAGCAGCTGGGGAACTCTGAGGGAGAGATAAGAGGTGGCAGGTGCCAAGCAGATCAAACCACTTCCACATTGACCACCACCTCTCCCCAGACCCTGATGGAAACAGCCCAGGACGTTAGGGGCAAAGAATAAAGCATACTCCATGACCCTGGCTCCAGCCTGGCCCTCAAGCCATCATCAAAGGAGCAAACCCTGTGGAGAATGTATCAACAACCTCTCTACCACCAACACCAATGTCTGGCCAACTACTTTCAAAGGGCATGTGAGCCCATGAGCCCTGGGACTATCACTGGCCCAGAGATAGCCTCACTCTTACAATAATCCAGATGAGTAACGGCTGTGGAGGAGAGGCAAGGCAACTTCATCAGCTTCTGAGCAGCTGCTACCCAGCTGGCAGGCCAGACCTGTTAGCTGAAACAATTATGGACCTTGAGAGAGAGACAAGACCAGCATATGCTAGATAGGTCAAAGCTCCAGCAACACCTCAATCATGATTTCCTTTAAGACTGATGGAGAGCAGTGGGCCCCCACCCCAAGACCACTAACCCTATTCAGCCCAGTCCCTGCCACCACCATGCAGGAAATCAACTTTTACGGAGATGTGACCAGACAATTGCCTTCTCAGTAGTCAAAAATTATTGAAGATTCAGAAAAGAAGATTCTCACCAAAGTCATTGGCATTTTCAAATGGTTCACATTAGAAATGGATCTGATTTAATTAGTGGAAATGACTATAGAAGATGCCTTACCACTTGCTTTGCTTCTGTATCCTAAGTACTTTAGGACCTTTCCATCTGACTTGCAGCTGAAACCTCCTATATGTGTTGTCTCTCTCATTAGAATATGAACTCCCTGAGAACAGGGGCTTTCATGCCTTTCTATTTGTAACCTTGATTCTTAGCATAATGTTTTCCATATAGTAAGCACTTTTGTTGTTGTTGACTCATTTTAGTCACATCTAACTCTCTATGACCCCATTTGGGGGGGTTTTCTTGGTAAAGATACTGGAATGGTTTGCCATTTTCTTCTCTAGATCATTTTGCAGATGAGGAAGCTGAGGCAAACAGGAGTAAGTGACTTGCTCAGGGTCACACAGGTAGTAAGTGTCTGAGGCTGGATTTGAACTCAGGTCCTCCTTGACTCTAGAGCTGGTGCACTATCCACTACACCACCAAGTTGCCCAGTAAGCACTTAATAAATGCTTTTTTGTTCATTTTATCCATCTGTCCATTCATTCATTGTAAGCTCGATTATAAATATTTTATATTATAAATCAGAAATTCTTTCAACAGTTTGGCTGGGGAAAAAAGCAGGTCACAATGTTGTAATTCCTCAGTAGTGGGGAAAAAAGACTTGTCTGAGCATAAAAAGTCCTCGATCCTTCTTCAAACTGATAGTTAAAGGATCACACACAAACATATTAGGTATAAAATATCCATTAGCACTTTATTATACTGGATATGTAAGAGATTATCTGTATAGCCTACTTAAGTGTAAAAGAGTCCAGTTACAAAGTAAACATTAATTAAAGGATATTTTTAAATTTTATAACAGAAATCTTTCATGCTGCCAATATTATAGCAGTTAATCTAATACACTGGCAGTCATAACACTTGCTTAGGTATGGAGTACATTCTGTGATGAATTTCTATTAGAATTTCTGTTTATTCTTTGCTTGCTGATAAAGGAAGTACTAATGACTGGTTAGCATGGTTAATGAATGTTAAAATCCTCAGCTGTGAGAACAATCAATCAGTCTAATCAAATAGTATATTAATTTCAAATATTGTCTGTGCTGACACTGTACTCAAAGGAAGTGCTAATAAATAATTGAACTAATCTTTCAATTTAAAAAAAAAGGCGGGGTGGAAGTAAGAGCCTGTCATTCTCTGATAGAATTTACTACTTGGCAGGGCAATTTCTAATGGTGACCCATATGATACGGATGTATTTGTAGACATGCCATACCAAGTGCTTGACATCCATACAGGCATCTGGGATTTGGTTTATATGCAACTTGGGTAGCTCATTCACTGACCAAGCTTTTTGGCTCCAGAGATTTGGTTTAAATGCTTCTCTCTGGCAAGGAGAGATGTGTTGAAAACTCAGTCTGTAGAAAGTGCATGTGGGTATGTGCATGTACATGTATGTGCACACACATGTTCTAGTAACATCTAAAGAGGGGCAGAAAGTAGGCAGAAAGCTAGCCTCGGAACTTGGAAGACATGAGTTCAACTTCTGCTTCTGTGGCATGTTGGGAATATGACCCTGGGCAAATAACTTAACCTCTCAGTGTCCTTAGGCAAATCTAAGAATGTCAGTGAATCATCATTTGCTGGTCTGCATTAGGACTTGGAATAAACATTTTAAGAACATAAACTTTGTTCTAAAAATGAACGAGGCCGAAAAGTACTATAGAACAAGATAATGGAAAATATTTCCCTTAGATGCCAGTTCTTTTCCTCTTTCCCATAACTGGCTGATTCATGGGCACATATAATCTTGGGCAGCTAGAAAATGTAGTGGATAGAGCACTAGACATGGACTCGGGAATACCTGTGTTCAAATCTTATCTCTGGTACTTATTAGCCTAGCCATGTGGCTTTGGGCAAGTCACTTTACCTTTGTTGGCCTTGGTCTCCTAATTGATAAAAATGGGGCTTAGTTCTTAACTCACAGGGTTGTTGCAAGGATCAAAGAAGATAACACATATAATAGGCTTCACAAACCTTAAAGCACTTTATAAATACTATCATTACTAAAAATAATTTTTAAAAAGATGGGAAACTCTCATTGTGCAAATGAAGGGTAACTGATAGACAACCCATAGATTCTCCAAGAAGTCAAGAGAAATCAAGGAAAGCTCCTAGCATGTTAGAGCAATCCCTTATGTTAAGCTAATGGGAAGATATGCACAAAGGTTGTACTGGACAGCCAGGCATGTATCTTCGCAAGGAACATTAATATCAGTGAGATCATAGACGCACTTAAGATCACAGATCCTATAACTAATTCTAATAGTTTGCTATATATTGACATGTTTAACTTTCTGTGTATGCCTCTCAGGAAATTTGGATATGGACCTCTCTTGATCTGGTAAAAGTGCTATTAATGTAGGTTTTTAGCTGCCATGTTTATCTGTTTGCTTAAATTGAGTTTGTAGCCTAAAACGATGTTGAGATTGTTTTCATGGAAAGTACTTTCTGCGTAAGTTCTCCCACATCCTACACTTGTACAGTTGAAATTTTGGACTTTACATTTAAGGTGTATGATTTTACATTTATTTGTATTAAATATTGTCTTAATAGCTTAAGTCTATTATTCTAGACTGTCATGATATTATGAATTCCAACTCAGTCATTCAATATGTTAGAGCTAAATGGTTAGGCAGATGATTCATAGTATTCAGAAACAGAAGGGACCTTAGCGGTCATCTGGTCCAATCCCATCATTTCATAGATGACAGCATGGAAGACCTCAGAGGCTAAATTACTTTCTGGTAGTCGTAGAACTAATTATAGTCAGAGGTGAGATTTAAATTGAGCCTCCTGACTCCAAGTTCAGTGTTATTACTACTACTTTATATCACTAAATTCCTTTTCCTACCTCCTAAGGATAGGAATTCCCTAAGGCTCTATCTTAGTGCGCTGTCTCTCTCTCTCTCTCTCTCTCTCTCTCTCTCTCTCTCTCTCTCTCTCTCTGTCTCCATGTCTGTGTCTCCTTCCCTCCCTCCCTGATCCCCCCTCCCTCTCCCTTCTCCCCTCTCTCCCTACTCTTCACTCTCTCCTTCCCTCTCTTTACACTCTCTTTCCCAATAGTATTTACTCTCCATTTCCATAATCCTAATGATGGATTCTATGCATATGACTCCAAAATCAATATATTGTCTCTTGAGCTTACCCTTGCCCCATATTTTCAGTTGCCTGTTGGGTGAACATCTCTATCTAGATTTGCTGTTGACACTTCAACCTCAAGGTGTCCAAGACTAAACTTATTAACTTCTTCTTAAACTTACTCTCTACTAAAATTTCTTATTTCTGTCGGATACCTCCATCCTGCTTGAAACCTCAGAACGATTTTTGGCTCTTCCATCTTAAACTACTACTTCTAATATCACTTGTTGTATCATCCCCTACCCACTCCCCTCCAATAATATAGTAGTTTACCCAGTCCAGGACCTCATCAAGTCCAGTCTAGAATTTATAATATCCTCCTGACTCGCCTACCTCCAATCTCTCTCTTTTCTCCACGATCTGTTCTTCATGCTGTTGCTGCTTAGCACACATATATGGTAGTATGAGTAACTAGATTTTTTTTTTTTACTGATAGAAGTAATCAAGAGATTTTGGAGATCACTGGCCTTGTGAGTCCTTGACAGTTAATGTTAACGAAGAGGAAATACCTAATCCAGATACATGTAACTAACTATGCCTAACAACCATAGCAAACTTAACCCAACCACCCATATCAGTGGAAGTTCTTGAACAAAGAGATCAGAAGCAAAGAAAAACCAAAGGTTGTCTGACCTGTTGGGATTTCTCTTTAATAAGTTTAATAACTTGAAGTATGATACATAGTCTCAATTTCCAAAGACTTTTAAGTTGCTACAGCAGCTATGTTTGCAGAAAAAAAGCAAAGGCGGGCAAGACATGGGATGATGCTTCAAGTTACTTTCTTCCCATGTATTTTATGGACCTCACTACACAGGATTTCATCTTTGGGTCTTTCCTAACTGGGAAGGAGAGCATTTTCTAACAGTAAATTATAGTGGCTCTCCTTTGTTTATTCTAGGATCAGACAGACTGAACTAACATAGTTAGCACAGGGGTATGACCTTATTGCATTCATCATAACCAAAATTTCCTTGCAGAGCAACATTTTTTGCCATAAATTTTCAAATCTAATCTGTTCCTATTGGTAATGCCCTTTTAAGGGCATTGAATTTTTGTATATCATTTTTCACAACTAGCAAGACCATATACATTTTTATCTACTATCCTGTCTCGTTCTCTTGCCAGTTTTATGGAACCCAGGACACTCATCAAATGACCAAAATAATTCTAGTTCAGTGGGCCAGTGGGTCTAAGTGTCTTTATAGTGGGAAATGGAGAGAAGAATGAATGGCTTCTGCTGTAATGATGCTGGGTGGAGGAGACAAAGCTTTGTGTGTAAAGCAGTTTGCACACAGGTCCATAGGACTTTTGGGGAGTTATGAAAAAAATAAAGATAATAATCTAAGGAAAAAGATGAAATGTGTAAGACAAGTTATATAAATGAGCCACAAAAATATTCATGCCAAACTATAGCTATATAAGAACACAATATATATTGTAACTTTTCTAGTATGAAAAGTGAAATATGATTTTAGGACAGCCATTTTACTTCTCTAGGCCTCAGTTTCCCTGGGTCTGAGATTTTCTGATTGGTGGGTGAGTGAAAACTATCATCCCAGTATTACATCTAAGTTTTCATCTCATCCAGTGATCCAACAGGACCTAGCTGGTGTGTATTACTGTTGTATTTCTGTTACACACACACACACACACACACACACGCACACACACAAGTTGTTTAGTTGGTTCTGACTCTTTGTGACCTCATGGTCCATAGCACCCCAATACTATCCATGGAGTTTTCTTGGCAAATAATACTGGAGTGGTTTGCCATTTCCTTCTCCAGTGGATTAAGGCAAACAGGGTTAAGTGACTTACTCAGGGTCACACAGCTAGCAAGTATCAGAGGCCAGATTTGAACTCAGGTCTTCCTGATTCCAGGCCCAGCGTTCTAACCAGGAAGTCACCTCGCTGGCTACACACACACACATACACACACACATAAAAGCACACACGTATATGTGCCCATATAATTCATATTTATATGAAATATAGCTCTATATTAAATTTTATACATATATAATTTATATTGCTAATATATGGATAGAGACATGTATAAAATTCACTTGAAGAAAAAATATAAACTTCCCTTGCCTGGCCCAGATAAGAGTGATGCCAATGAGATTTTCTATTTCCTTTATACTCCATTCTGTATTTGAATAATACTCTCCTGTAGCAGCTCAATTTTGTGAAATAGTAAGTTCCGTCTTGCTCCTCTCTCTTTCCCTAGAGTTTTTCTCCTGTATATAAATCGTCTTTTTTTTAAACACTCAAGCCAGTTGTTTCTCTTCTTGTTCTCTCATTGACCCTTAGAAATCCTTGGAATTTTTAAAATTAATTAATTTTTAGTTTTCAACATTTGCTTCCATAAGATTTTGAGTTCTAAATTTTTTGTACCTCCCTCTCCTCCCCCCTCCCCAAAATGGAGTGCCATCTGATATAGGCTCTACATATACATTCATATGAAATATGTTTTCACATTACTCATGTCGTAAAGAAGAATTAGAGCCAATGGGAGGAACCACAAGAAAGAAGAAAAAAAAGATAGCAAACAGTATGCTTTGATCTGCATTTAGACTCCATAGTTCTTCTGGATGTGGATAGCATTTTCCATCATGGGTCTTTTGTAGTTATAATCCTTGGAATTTTGAAGGATTACTTTAGTCTCTTCTTCTCCTATTGGGATGCAAACACTTGATCTCTATGAAGCCCTTCGAGTTTTTCAAATTGTTTGTATTTTAAAGTTCTTCCCCCCCCCACCCCAGTCAATCAGTAAGCATCATTTAAGTGCGTTCTTGTGTGCCAAGCTACTCTGTTAGGTGCTAAAGATATAAAAATGAAATAGTAGCTGGCATTAAGAAGCTTACATTCCATCGCCAGAAACACATTTGTGCGTGTGTATTCCTTCATTGTTTTTACCTTGCAAAATTTCTGCCTAACTAAAAGGTTATCACTAGGATAGTTTGGGAATATAAATTTCATTAAAAGTCCTTTTTTCTGTGTAGAATTATGCTCTACTTGACTGGATGAATTATTCTTGTTACAAGCCATTTTTTTTCCTTTCAACATAATGTGTTCCAATCTTCTCTTTTCTACCTGGTAAACTCTGTGTAGTCCCATGTAATTCTCATTATGGCTCTAGAGGATATATCTCCCTAACCACTTGTAACACATTTTTCTTTGTTGTGGATTTTGACTACCACATTTCCATTTGAATTGTAACTTAGATTTATATCAGTTACAATCAATGGATTTTGTTAATCTTCTGGTTCTATTTGGGGGAGGGGGGTGCAATTTTTCAAAATGTGGAATTTAAGTTTTCTATTTTATTGTGTTTTTATGATTTTGATGATTTTTCATAATTCCTAGATTATTATGCTTTGCCCTGTTTTCCTGGGCAGTTGTTTTTGATAATAGATTTCTTATGCAGCTTTAATTTTTTCTCTCTTTTGACTTTGTCCTAATTCTTTTTTGTTTTAGCAATGAAAATTTATTTCTATTTCTTCCATTCTTTTTTCAAGCTCTTCATTCCATTTTTCTCCCCATATCCTCTGGCAAATCAGCCCCACAATCACCTCCCATCTTCTGATCCTTAATCTCTGGCTTTCTATAGGCTCCTTTCCTGCTCCCTATAAACATGTCTAGGTCTTTTGAAACATTAAAAAAAGAAAAAAAAATCTTGACAATTCTATCCCCTCAAACTAACATCATATATTTCTTCTCCTCACAGATAGATTTCTAGAAAAACCTGTCTACTCTTGTGGCCTCCACTTCTTGTCTTCTCACTCACTATGCAATCTTTCCTAATCTGGCTTCCAATCTCATCATTCAACTGAAATTATTCTCTTCAAATTATTCTCTCTAATAATCACTTAATTCTTAAATCCAAAGACCTTTCCTCAATCCTCATTCTTTTTGACCTCTCTGAAGCACTTGACACCTTATCTTCTTTGAAGAACTAAACTGATTCAACCTCATAATCACATCTAATTCTCTTTTTTCAAGATGGAAATTCTGCATATGTAAGAGCAGAATAATAGACTCCCTTTAGATACTAAAGAAAGATAAATATTCAACAAACATTTATTAAGGTCTTCCTCTACAGAGCTCTGTGGGTTTATGCCTAGAGATCAATCATCAGAGAAGGTACCTAGAATTCTAAGTCTCAGCTCTGTCTATAATATGTAACAATTCTGAATATCTCTTTAGATTCTTCATTGGTAAAAGACAAATAATAGCATGACCACATCAATAACACTGTGAGCAGAGCTCTTTTTAAATCTCAAGCTACTTTAACTATTAACAAAATATTTAAAACTCAAATAATAATGAAAACTCTTAAAATTAAAAAAAAAATTAAGTTTCAGATCTGCGTTCTCCCCAGCCCCAAATCAACCGAGAAAGAAATGGGGAAAAAACTATTATAAACAATAAATTCCCCCACAGATCATGTTTGATATACATGTATATGTGTGCATGATACAATATAAATGCATGCATATATTTGTGTGTATGTATACACGTATGTTTACATGCATGGTATACACACATATATACACATACATATATATTATACACCTATACACGTACATATATGTATCCCAAAGTCTATCGCCTCTCTATTTTTTTTTGTTTTTTTGGCAGGGCAATTGGGGTTAAGTGACTTGCCCAAGATCACACAGATAGTACATGTGTCAAGTGTCTGAGGCTGCATTTGAACTCGTATCCTCCTGACTCCAGGGCCGGTGCTCTACTCACTGCACCACCTAGCTGCCCCTCACCTCTCTATTAGTACATGGGTAACATGTTTCATTTTGAGACACCTGGAAATGTAGTCACTTGATCAGAGTTCCTAAGTCTTTCAAAGTTATTTGTCTTGACAATATTGCTGTTATTGCAAAAATTGTACTTCTAATTCTGCTCACTTCATACTATATCAGTTCATAAAAGTCTTTTCTTTTTTTTCTGAAAGTATCCCCTTTATCATTTCTTATAATACAAAAGAATTCCATCACAGATATATACCAAAATTTGTTTAGTCATTTGAGTAACCCCTCAGTTTCCAATTCTTTGCCAACACAAAAAGAGTAAATATATTTTGTAAATAGTTGTATAAAAAAATTTATTTTGTAAATTTTTTGTTTAAAAGAGCTGCCTTTTCCTCTTTCTTTTATCTCTTGGGACATGTGGATAAAGTAGTAGTATCATGAGTCAAAGGTTATTCTCAGTCTAGTAGCTTTTGGGGGCATACTTCCAAATTGTTTTTGCAGAATGGCTAGACCAGTTCATAGCTCCACTGGAAATGAATTAATGTGCCTGTTTTCTCACAGCCCCTCCATCATTTTCCATTTCTCCTCTTCTGTCAGCTTTGCTGGTCTTATGGGTATGAGATAAAACCTAACTCTTGCTATATAATCCACAACAGAAAAGTTTGAGACAATTCTTTGCAAAACTGGAGGATCAATTGGTAATTCAATTCAGCTGAAGGCATCATGGAGGAAGAGGTGCCTGAGTTGAGCCTTGAATTAAGGTAATGATTTCAACAGACAGAAATAGGTTGGCAGAAGGAGGGAGAGAATAAGCAAAGGCCAAAAAGGGTGGGGATGGGGAGGAAAATGAGAACAGAGGATAGTGGGTAGCCAAAAACCTTCTTGGCAAGAATATAGAGTTTATGAATCAGAGTCATGTTAGTAAAAACTCAAAAGTTCAGTTAGAACTAATAAGAATAGCTAGCTTTATATAGCACTTTGAAGTTTTGCAAAATGCTTTATGGATGTTGTCTCATTTGATCTTCACAACAACCCTTTGAGGTAGGTGCTATTATTATCCCCACTTTATAGCAGAGGAAACTGTAATATGTCAATCTGAATTCTGGCAGATGTAGGTGATGTGTTAGCTCATTTTGCTGGGCTGCTTTTCTTCTCTTCCTTTCTTTAAAAGTCTTTGTTCCAGGGAATATCTTTCTGTGTGGACTGGATGGGAGGTGGTGGTGATGAAAAGGGACATATGTGAAAATTTTAAAAAATGATACAAAATGCAAAAAAGAATGATATCAATAAAACTATTTTCAAAGAATGTGAAGCTTTGAAAGAAAGCTACAAAGCCTTGATAGAAACCTCTAAATTAGCACCATTCTACAAAGGTGTCCTGAGGCCTGCGATATGAACAAAAAACTATTTACTTAGGTCTCCTATATATTGTTTGTCAATTAAATTCCTCCTTTGAGGTGTACCATGCCTACAGAAAACTCTGGTAGGCCCCACTAAGACAATAGTTCTGTATTCCCAGGGCCAGCCTTCCTTGCTGTTTGGCCAGATTGGCTTGAGAGTGACATTTTCAGCCACAGAAGCTCTTATGTAGTAGATACATGGATGGAATTGGAGTCAAAAAGACCCAAGTTCAAATCTTGCCTCAGATATTTACCAGTTCTGTGACTCTGGGCAAATGGTTTAACCTCTCTAGCCTCATCTGTAAAATTGAGATCATAATAGCACTTACCCTACAGGGTTGTTTTAAGGAACAAATGTGATAATATGTGTGTATGGGTGTTAACATATATATCACACCCAACTTCTTTTCCTTCCCTTGTTCCTTCCTTCCTTATTTTACCCCACCCCAATTAACGTAATCAGAAAGGACCCAGACAGCTCAACTGAATCAGTCAGTTAATCATTAGGCATTTATTATGTGCCAGTCATATTTTCCTTTTAAACCAATATGAGCAAAAAGGAAAGATAGTTTCTGTGGCCAAGAAGCTTACATTTTAATGTGAAAGATAACATTTAAAAGGAAGCTGAAAATTTGAGAAGGTACTCAATTGGAGGAGGGGGGGTGTATGATGGAAGAATCTAGATTATACTAGAGTGAGAAATGAAGAGATGACAGGCCTGGGGCAGGGGGAGGGGGGCATGGGGGCGGGGAGGGCATGGTGCTCCTCAGACAGAGTTTCTGGAAAGCGCCATTCAATCCAATGGAAGGGTCATGGGGGCTGAGGGTATTTCTGAACTACGAATTCCATGGCTGAAGTGATCTTAAAGGATGAAGAAGTTTTTTTTTTTTGGATATGGTGGAGTTGGCTAGACTGCAGGGTATAAACTACTTCTGAGCATCCCTTAATCAGTTCTGGAGAAATAAAGTGCTTTGCCCTTTGAATAAAGACAGATGATAAAGATATATCTTTTGATTTACTGAATGAAAAAGACTCCTGCATTTCAGCACCAAGCCAGCACAGTGTTGGAGGAGCTCCATCTACTTGGAAAGAGGAAAGAGTTTCTTTTTCTCCTCTCCACTCTGCCCCTTTCTCATGATCATGTGAATTTCAGAGATCCATCAGAGTAATCAGAGGTCCCACCAGTGATCTGAAGTCAGTAACAGTATCCACTGGAGCCTGCAGCAATGACCTTAATGGCTAATGGCCCCCTTGTCTTGAGACATGAGAGGTGCACTGAAGAAAGGTAGTTTTTGGACTCCAGAAGGGCACCAACTCTTGGAACCCAACAGAGAAGGGAAACTGAGGATTCCGCTAAGAGAAAAAAAGGACTTCCAGCAAGTACAGTTGTGATTTTACACTTTGGGTATATGTGCTCTCTAATTCTGAGAACACTCTCTACTTTTTATAAAAAAAAAAAAAAAATTAAAAAAGGGGTAAGAGCATGCCCCTGGTTTGGGGAGATGTTTTTTTTCTGTAATGACCCTCAAAGCTAATTGAGACTAGCTGATAATCAATAAGGAGTACACTAGATAGGGACTCAAGGGCAAAAGTACTAGAAATCCTAGCCCCTCAAGGCTACCCCTAGAACTCTGGGTAGAAGTAATTGGCCGATTTCTTGCTGCCAGGCCTGCCAATGTGAATGGGAGTAGGTAATTAGCCCTTGATGGGGTTTTATATAAGTTTTAGTCACCACCTCTCTGAGCCTTAGTTTTCTGATCTGAAAAGCAGGATCTAATACTATCAGCCACCTCATATGTAGTTGTTTTAAAGTGTTCTGCAAACATTAAAGTGCTATTGTATATTCATTCAGTTGTTATCATTACTAAAAAGTTGTAGAAGGGTTTTTATTTGCTTCATTCTCAGGAATATCCTTCCATATTAGGAAAATGACAGGTCTCACATTATGCTAGGTGCTATGCTATATAAGAGTAAACCACAAAGATCTTTTAATCCAACAGATGTGGAGAAAACTGGCATACACAGATCAATGAGAGAACAATTAAGTGCTAAACTCTACTGAATATGAACAATAGGAGTTTAGAGAATGAAAAAATGTCTGGAAAAGGAATTAGGAAATTTCTGACTGAGTTTACGCTATAGGTTGTAGAGATGTTGTTGAGAGATGTAGGAAATAAAGTTGGACAATTCGGTGAGGTTAGATCATAGAGAGCCTAGAAAGCTAGGCAGAGAAGTCTGGAGAGGAAAAGATAAGGAAGGAGAAGTCTTTATAAGTTCTTGTGCAAGGGAGTGCCATAATAAAAAACAAAAAATAGTGAAAAAGTGATGAAGGTCTAGATTAGGATTGTGCCCTTTCTCAAACTAAACCGCCAAACATTCAATTTCTACTGCAGAGAATGCAACTCTGATATGCTGGCCACATTGTTGGAAAGTCAAATGTACATTTACCAAAAAAACTATTTTACAGAGAACCCACACAAGGCAAGCACTCACATGGAGGTCAGAAGAAGACAAGGACACATCTCAAGGTCCCTCTGAAGAACTTTGAAATTGACTGTGTGTCATGGGAGACACTGACAGTGGACTACCCAGTATGTCATGCAGCATGGCATGCCCGCATCAAAGAAGGCGCTGTGCTCAATGAGAGAAGCATAACTGTAGTCGCTCAAAAAACAGTATGATGTGCACATTTTGAGACATCTCCACTCCAAATGTTATGTGGACTATTTGTGCCTGACCTATGGTAGAGCTTTCTGAATTCATATTGGTCCACAGTTGAACCTACTGTACCTTGACTCCAACTTAGTGGTGTCATTTTGGTCCTCTTTAAGAACAAAGGACCATCAGCAGAAATTATAAAGAGACATAATGAAGAGACATTTAGGAAAATGAAAGTTCTTGGTAACTGTTTAGATGGAGAAGATAAAGCAGAGGAAAGATTTCAACATGACTCCAAAATTGCTAACCTGGAAGAAAAAGTTGTGGTGCCACTGACAGAACTGAGATTTTTGGGAAGTGGAAACAGATTGGGGAGGAAGGATAAGAAAGTCATTCTGGCTTAGGCTGATTTTGAAACAACTGCAAGACATGCAAGTGAACCTGATGGAAACATCTGGGAATAGGGGTTAAGTTATGACTGGAGCTATAGGCATGGCAGCCAACTACACAGAGCCATGCAGAGATTCTGGGCACTAGCTTTGTAACCCAAGTGTTGAGAGTTCAATTCTTCTTAGAATTTTCTATATATTTTGCCTCCAGCAAATTTGAAACTCCTTAAGGTCAGAAACTATTTACACTTTTATCTTTGTGTCTGGTAGTACCTACCAAGTGCTTTGCAAATAACACTTCAAGTTTGTTGAATTAAAATTTATCAAATACTTACAGTGATAAAGGTTTTTGTACACTGTGAGGGAGTTAGTATATGAAGAGTAAGGTAGAATGCTAAGCATAGAACTTTAGAGGATATGCACAGATAGTGAGGATGAAGAGAAAAAAACTAGTCAGAAGATACGATAAGTACAGATAGGAGAAGCTTGATAGAATTATGGACAGGTAAGAGTTTGAAGAAATGAATAATCAATAGTATTCAATGCCTCAGAGGGGCCAGTGGAAATGAGGACTAAGGAAGAAACAAGCACCAAATTTGGTTTAAAAGAAAAAGGAGGTCAGTAGAAACTTTGAAAAGGGAAATTTTAGTAAAGTGATGGCTATGGAATCCAGACTGTTGGGAATTAAGAAGGGAATGGGGGGCAAGATAGCTGAGGCAGTGGATAGAGCACCAGGCCTGGAGTCAGAAGACCCATCTTTAGTTCAAGTCTGGTCTTAGACACTTACTAGCTGTGTGACCCTGGGCAAGTTGCTTAATTGCCTCAAAAAAGGGGGGGAGATGGAAGTGGCATACTTTAGAAGATCTTGTCACTGAAGGGAAGGAGAGAAGTGGGCTAATATCTAGAAAAATTCCAACTTGAACAGCAAGGATCAACCTGAAGTGAGGATACTGAAATCTGTAATAAGTGAAGTCACAGATCTCTACCTGCCCTCTGCATTGTTCTGCAATCTGGGAGCAGAAGTGAAAGGGATTATTCAGGGTCCTATGGGATATTATACAGTTTCCTAACCTAATCTTTCTATAAGCAACTCCAGGCACACTTTTGTAAGGTCAATCAGTAAGTGAAAGATCTTTCCTGCCCATTAAATAGGCCTCAAGTGGGGCCAACAAAGGGAAGCCTGATTACAGGCAAGCCCACACCCTTTTTCTAGTTAAGCTGATGTGGGTGTGAAACCCTCAGGGCCCCAAGGGAGTTGCTAAGACCAGAGCCAATAGTATGTGCACTGAGTTCTAGTCACTCAGATGCCAGCTAGGACTGTATAAAAAGAGAGCCCAAAATTGAAAGCAGTGGAACTGAGAGCAGCAGGATTTAGAAGCAGACATGAAGAGGACATTGAGGCAGCAGATACTGAGGGAGAGGCAGCATGGAGAGAGACTGCAGAGCAGAGAGTGCTGAACAAGAGAGAGTTTCAGAGATCAAGGAACTCAGAGTCGGCAGAGCTGCAGGAGAGAGTGCTGAGTGGAGAGTTAGGATTCATGAGTGATTGTTTACAGGAAGACCCTAGTAGGGCATTGGGGTGGGGGGGCAGGTTGCAAGATGTCTTGGCTCCTTGCTATGATACTGTGTCATAATTTTCTTGTTGCTACATTGAGGTGGGCTTACTGGTTTTGGAATATTATTGCTACTATATGGAATTGGAATTATTGGTCCTGGGATTGGATTCTCTCATGTCTAAATAAGTGTTATACTTCCTTTGCCTTCTACCTAGAGAATTTCTTATACTTCATGATTCCAAACCATTCAGGCATGTTCATGGTCAACCTCGAGGTCATGAATCTTGCTTTACTGATACAACTTTATAGATTTCTGAGTTATGCCTTACTGAATCTAATACTTCATGTATCTTTAATATGTTGACATACTATCATCATCATCATTATGATCTAGAGCTGGAAGGGACCTCAGAAGTCATCTAGACCAATCTCCTCATTTTACTGATGAGGAAACCAAGGACATGGTGGCACAGATAATGGCAGAGCTAGGATTTCAACCCAGGTCTTCTAATTCTAAGTCTAGTATCTGTTCATTGCACCATGAAATATTAAAGCACTGAAAGAAGCCTTTTCTGCATGAAGACTTCTAAGCTACAACCTTCAGTATTCAGTAGATGGAGAGATCATGAAATTCTAAGAAATCAACCTCAAGGGAGAAGTGAAGATAAAAAAAAATGACATAATACAATTAAGTTTCCCCTGTCACCTCAATTCAACAATTCATTTCAATAAATATTTATTATGCACATATTATACATGTGGCTAGGTATTGTGCTAGGTTCCAGTGGCAAATAAGAAAAGAAAAGAAAAAGTCCCCATCCTCAAGGAGCTACTGGAGGAAAATGAATTGGACACAGATAAGCAAACTTCAAAGTAATTTGGGGGTGTCTGGAGGAAGGATTGGGGAGGGCACAGCCAGAGCAAGTACAGGGATTAGGAAAGGTGATGTAGGAGATGGCACTTGAGTCTTGAATAGAGCCAGGCATTCCAAGAGGATGAGGTGAGGAAAAAGAACATTTTTAGCATATATCTGTATATTGTTGGACTTTGTACAAGTAACTTCTATGTAACTATTATTTACGCCAAAAATACTACCATTTAACCAACAGCTGTTAGGTACAAGACATTGTATAGAAATTTTGTAATAGATAATTATATTAATTGTTTTATATAATCATACTATTAAGTTGAGAATAAATTTATATAAATTAATCAATAAAATTATATATTACAAAAATTATATAATTAAAATTATATAGTATATAATATAGTACAATTTCTTTACCATGCCTTGCACCTAATGATTATTGGTTAAATAGTGTTAAAGGCAGAAAAAAATAAGAATAACAAGTATCAGGTTATGTTTTCATAAGACAAGTTAATGTTTTGATAGATGACCATCTAATTAAGTAGCCAAAATGGGCACAGTATTGCCCTTTCTTTTCCCTTTATAACATGCAAAGAAGTCAAATTTATTTTTTGCTCTGATTTTATGTTTTATCACAGGTGACTAAAGAAATACATCTACTATAGTGACTTTCATTAACATAAGAATTTCTTTTATTTCCCTTGACAGGGATGTTATACGTTAGCATATTAAGCTCTTCAGAATAATTCAAGAGAAGACTGAATAGAAAAATTGATTTTCTTTTTCCCCCCACTTCTTCCTTCAGTTTCTATTCTGCATCTCCAAAGAGTCATGTCAACTTTTGAAGGAAAGTGTCTAAGCTCAGCAGTATAAGGGGGAAAAAAAGAAATTAAAAAACAAAAATTTCTAAAGGAGGGCTGAAACAAAAACAACCTATCTGTCTCTCTAGCAATATTTGGATTTAATTGAGTCATAAATAAAGTGATTTGAAAACATAAATAATAATCTCAGTTTAGCTTGAATAGCAAATCCAAAGCCTTGAAATGGTGACATTCTCTTTATTCCACCACATTGTAAGCCTATTTGGATGACAATGATACACCCACGTGCCAAGTTGTATAAGTGGCTTTTTTCCTAATGATAACATCTGGCTCGATGGCACGTTTTGCTGGCATTTGTTCTAGCTGCTTTGTGGTTGCCTTTTTGTCTGACAAGAGGAGACATGACGGGGTATTCTGTGCTCCCAAATGTCATTTTCACATCACTTTGGCCAAGGCAAAAATTGTGTACTCCCCCTACCTCTCCTTCACTGCCATTATGATAAAGATCTTAACATGAATCCTACATTGGGGAGAAAAAGGGACAGCCTGCTTTTTGCTGAAAAAGAGCCAAGTGAGGTTCTAGATTACAGGGGTGGGAAAACTTTAGCCTCAAGGCCACATGTGGCCTCTATGACCTTTAGGGCCACACTTGAGGGCCTAGAGAGCCACATGTGGCCTTGAGGCCACAGGTTCCCCATCTGTGTCTAGAACATCCTGACACCTAGAAGTCAAATAAATCTCCATATCATAAATTCAGTCCTCTGTGCTTCCTTGAGAGATAGATTAGAATTCAGCAAGTTTCCCTTCCTGCCCACCTTTCAAACTGAACTTTAAAAACAGCAAGACTCTGGGTAGACACTCAGAATAGCAATTGTCCCTGTTACTACCTGAGATAATTTGTCAAACTGCTAAGGTCTGAAACCCCAGGCATGAGATAATATGGTTCATCTGTATTGAGAGTTAGTGTTACCTTACCAATGAATAGCATGTATTAGTCCTCACAACCTTTTATCAGTTCTTTCTCCCTGAGGGGACACAAAAGTAGCAAATTTAATGGCACTAATGTTCATTACTGCTGGTGAGGCAAAGGTTGGTTCTCATGCTGGGTGAGGGGCTGTTTGCAAGCTCATGGTGTATATTTTTATACACTTTTATATGCACATATAGTCGCCCTCAATAGAGTATGAGCTCCTTGAGTACATGGACTGTTTCATTTTTGTCTTTTGTCCCCAGGGCCTAGTTAAGGATGGGACCTAAGTTAGGAGATTGGAGAATTGTAAAGATAGTAGTACCCTTGACAGTAATATGGCGTTTGGAAGGGGGAAGGTTTTTTTGAGGGGGGAATACTGAATTTAATTTTGGACATAGTGAGTTTAGGATAGTGATGGGATATCTCGTTTGAGATATCTAATAGATGGCTGGAGAATCAAGACTAGAGGTCAGCAGGAGTTGGAACTGGATAAGTAGATTTGAGAATCATCATCACAGTGATGCAATGATTGAATATGTGGGAGCTGATGAGATTTCCAAGGGAAATGGTATAGAGGGAATAGAGAGCCAGAACAGGGTCCTGTGTGGTAGACATTCAAGGTGCTAACTCCAGGTTGGCAGGCATGACCTGGATGAAGAACCAGCAAATGAAACAGAGAAGAAGTGGTCAGATAGATAGAAGCAGAACCAAGAGAGAGTGGTATCATGAAAACCTAGAGAGAAAAGAGTAGTGAGAAGAAGGTAATCCATGGTGCCAAATGCTGCAGAGAGATCAAGAAGGTTGAGGGCTGAGCAAAGCCCATTAGATTTGGCAATTAAGAGATCATTAGTAATCTTGGAGAGAGAAGTTTTGCTGGAATGGTGAGTCAAAAGCCATACTGTAGAGAGTTATAAAGAGAGTGAGAAAAGATAAACCTTGCAGGTTGGGCTAGTTCTTTTCCTTAAAAGATACTGAAACCATCCTTGAGACAAAACGACTTCCAACTCCTTCCTGATGCTTTGACAGCACAGGTAACTCAAGGAGCAGAGCTGCGCTGAAATCAAGATAGGCCTTTACTACATAGGTTTGTAGAATATCCTTCTCCTGCCTATGGCAGCCCAAGACAACTTAGGAATTTGGAAAGAGAGATCTGTGATGTGGGGGCAAGGTGGAGGCTGGCCTGGAGTCTATGTGGACTGAAACCATCCTTGATGTGTAGCAGTTTTGGGAGCTCCCTAGATAGAAACAGTAAGGGGACCTGGCAAGTGCTCAGAAGAAACTATAGGGGACCCTGGAGCTAGCACTGGACAAATTGTCTATACTCACTTCTGGTACATAATTAAACCCTTAAAAGGGAGGAACACTTTCAGTCAAGAGGGGAATAGAAGCCCTGAGGGGCACCCAAGGGAACAGGGACCCTGCGGAGCAGTGTCTATTGCAATCTCATGGAATCAGGGACCTTTCCTGGGTAAGGACCAGAATGTAGACCAGGAAAGCAGTGACCACACCTCTCCCTAGAACATATCACCTTGAAAGGACTGAAAATAGGCAAAGGAATCCTACCAAATTCCTTTTATGATGCAAATATGGTGTCGTAAACCAGGAAGAGGGGGGATTTATACCATGAATGAAGGGGTGGTTCAATGTTAGGAAAACTATTCCCATAACTGGCCATTTTTATGATAAAAGCAATAAAAATAATATGATTATATCAATAGATTCAGAAAACTATCACTCTTTTGCAGATGATATGATGGTATACTTAGAACCCTACAGAATCAACTAAAAAATTAGTTGAAATAACAAACAATTTCAGTAAACTTGTAGGATGTAAAATAAACCGCATAAATCAGCATTTTCTATATACTACCAACAAAACCCAGCAGGAAGATATAGAGAAATTCCATTTTAAATAACTGCAGACAATGTAAAATACTTGGGAGTCTACCTGCCAAGACAAACCCAGGAACTACATGAACACAATTATAAAATACTTTTCATACAAATACAGACAAATCTAAACAATTGGAGAAATATTAATTGATCATGGTTAGGCCAAGCCAATATCATAAAAATTTGTATCTAAATTAATTTACTTATTTGGTACCATACCAATCAAACTACCAAAGAATTATTTTATAGGGCTAGAAAAAAACAGTAACAAAATTCAACTAGACGAAGAAAAGGTCAAGAGTATCAAGGGAATCAAATTTAAAAAAATAAAAAAGATTAAGGAAGGTAGCTAGACAGTTCCAGATTTCAAACTATATTACAAAGTGGCAATCATCAAAACTGCCAAGAAATAGAGTGGTGGATCAGTGGAATAGATTAGGCACACAATGCATAGTAGTAAATGACCATAGTAACCTAGTGTTTAATAAACCCAAAGATCCATGCTTCGTGGGTAAGAACTTACCATTTGACAAAAATTGCTACAAAAACTAGAAAGCAGTTTGGCAGAAACTAGGTATAGACCAGCACCTCATACCATATACCAAGATAAGTCAAAATGGATAAATAATTTAAACATAAAGTGTGATATAAGAAAATTAGAGGAGCATGGAAAAATGTACTTATCAGATCTATGGATAAAGGAAGAATTTCTGACCAAACAAGAGACAGAGAGAATTGCAGGAAGTAAAATAGTAATTTTGATTACATGGAATTCAAAAGCTTTTGTACAAAAAAAATTAATATAGCCCAAATTAGAAGGGAAATAGGAAACTAGGGAAAGAATTTACAGCAGCTTTCTCTGGTAAAGGACTAAGTTCTCAAACATATGGGGAACTGAGCCAAATTTATAAAAAAAAATAAGAGCCATTCCCCAGTTGATAAATGGTGAAGGTATAGGATAGGAACAGGCAATTTTCAGATGAAGAAATCAAAGCTATTAATAGTCACATGAAAAAAATATTCTAAATAATTGCTGATTAGAGAAATGCAAATTAAAACAACTCTGCGATACTACCTCATGCCCATCAGATTGGCTAACATGAAACAAAAGGAAAATGACAAATGCTGGAGGGGATGTTGGAAAATTGGGACACTAATACACAGGTGGTGGAGTTGAGAACTGGTCCAACCATTCTGGAGAGCAATTTGGAGCTATGCCCGAAAGACTATAAAACTGTGCCCTTTGACCCAGCAATACAGCTACTAAGTCCATAGCCCAAACAGATCAAAAACAAAGGAAAAGGACCAGTATGTACAAAAATATTTATAAGACCTTTTCTGTGGTGGCAAAAAAATGGAAATTGAGAGGATGCCCATCAGTTGGGGAATAGGTGAACAAGATGTGGTATGTGATTGTGGTGGAATGCTACTCTGGTATAAGAGATGAGTAGGATAGTTTCAGAAAAACCTGGGAGGACTTATATGAACTGATGCAAAGTGAAGAACCAGGAAAACATTGTATCCAGTAACAACAATACTGTAAGGATGATCAACTGTGAAAGACTTAACTACTCTGAGCAAGAAAATTATTTTAAGACAATTCTAAAGGACCCATGACAAAAGATAGTGTCCACCTCCAGAGAGAAAACTGATGAATATTCTGAATGCAGAGTGAAGCATACATTTGTAAACATTTTTATTGTTTTATTTTGTTTGTGTTTTCTTTCACATGTCCAATATGTAAAAATGTTTCACATGACTTCACATGTATAATCAATATCAAATTGTTTGCCTTCTCAAAGAGAGGGGAACGGACAAGAGGGAGGGAAAGAATTTGGAATTCAAAATATTTTTAAAATGAGCATTAAGCATTTTTACATGTTAAACATTTATACTTTGGGAAATATTTAATGAAATGAATAAAAATAATTTTAAAAAACAGATGCCATCTGTATAATGGCTCCTCTGGAGGTCTAACCATGGCATCTCACCCTCCCACCCTCTTTTTAAAGCCCTCTTTTCCCTTTTTTGTGACTGTATTTGATTTAGCTTGGTTTTGCATTTTGAGTTATATAGTGGAGTTTCCCTTGAGAGATTCCAGATTTGGAGCCATTCTGTCCTTTTTTCCCCCTTAATATCTCAGACTCTTCTTTACAAAAAATGTTCTTGAAGTTTCTAAGTTTGCCTTTGAAACATGAAAAGTTCCTTGGAATTGGAGGGTAGGTTTTTTTTTCTACTACAAACGTTTCTCTGATTTATTTCTATGGAAATTTTATATACAAGATTACCAGATTTGGGTCTATGGGATTTTAACACCCCTGAAACCTTTGGGGAACTTTCTCCTTAAGATCTTAGAAGGGAAAAAATAGAATATTGAAATCTGGATTAGACTCAAAAATTTTTGTCCTGAAGTGAAATTAACCTCCTTTACTTTAGGTCTCAGTTTTGACATATGCGAAATAAGGAAATTAGGTGCCTTCCAACTATTTGGTTATATGATTCTAATTTTTTAAATTCTGTTTTTGAGGTCCCAACATAGAGAAACCTTGGGAATTTCAAATTCTTAGAGACTCAGTAAAGGAATTTCACATGTGTTATAGCCCAATCTTAAAAGTCTAAATTTAGGAAACGTAAGTTATCAGTGTCTCAGTAAGCATAATAAATAGGCTCAGAAGTTAGGAGCCATTTTAGTCCCCTGATAGTATTTTCCAATGCAAAATGCATTAGACCAATGCTTGAACCTCAGAACCCCACTTTCTTGGGTAACAGGCCATGGACAAGGCAGCAACACTCTTGATTTGAAAAGCTATTAGCTCAGAGAATAATTCATGTTACATGATATGACGTGCTTCCACTCAAAAATCTTCAGTGGCTCCCTATTGCTTTTAGAATAAAATATAGAATTCTTAGCTTGACATTTAAAGCCTTTCACAATATGGCTCTCATGTACTTTGCCTTTCTTATTTCTTATTACTAGCCTTTCGGCATTCTCCATTCTGGTCTTTCCTTAACCATGAGACAACCTGGTAGGAAAGAAAGACATAG
This sequence comes from Trichosurus vulpecula, assembly GCF_011100635.1. Taxonomy (NCBI): domain Eukaryota; kingdom Metazoa; phylum Chordata; class Mammalia; order Diprotodontia; family Phalangeridae; genus Trichosurus; species Trichosurus vulpecula. The sequence goes on from NC_050580.1 coordinate 202,404,023, forward strand.
ATATTTACATTATCTCGATGAGCTGAAAGTTACCAACTACAAGCCGTCCAGTGAGATGGGATTCTGCCAGGACTTGCCATCTGCCTAGCCACTGTATCCTAAAGTCCCCTAGGCCTTACCACCTGTCCTGCTGGTATGTGCTCCAGACCAAGAGACACTATCATGTGATCTAGGTCACCTAAGGAGCCCTGGGTCTTGTCATCCACCCCAGGATAGAACCTTAAGACTTTGGTGACTTTATATATATATATACATATATATACATACATACATACATACATACATATATACATATATATCTGCCCTTCAGCTGAGCTCTTTCATGTGCTGTCTCCCCCAAATAAATTGTCAACATTTTGAGAGCAAAGATAATTTCATTTCATTCTATTTGTGTCCCTAGTTCTTAGTACAGTGATTGATCCACAGTAAGTGCTTAACAGATATCTTTTTACTCATTCATTCATACACTAATCACTTCATTTAATTTGGCCTGCTTGCTGTTCTTGGTTCTCACCTTCTCTAGTCTCCATTCCTTTGTAGAGACGGTTCCACTTGTTTGGAATACACTACTTACTGACTCCCCCAGCCCCATCCCAATCCCTATCTCCTCATATCTTCCTTCAAAGCATGGATGAGGTAACACTTCCAATGTCAAGCATTTCCTGATCTTTCCAGGAGTTAGTGCCCTCTCCCTCTTGAAATTACTTTCCATATACTTGCAATTAATTTATCTGTGGTCACTTCACATCCTCCCATTAAAATGTAAGCTCTTTGAAGGTAGAAACTCTTTGACTTTTGGTCTTTGTATCCCTATCACACAGCATACTGCTTTGTACTTAAGAGGTGCTTAATAACAACATTTTGCCATTTTCAAATGGCTTTCTAATGTGGCATTCTAGAGAAGTGGGACTATGGACTCCAGGGCAAATTCTTAGGATTGATAATACCACTGTGACTCCATATGCAAAGTCCAGCTAAATTATCGGGGCTAACTTGTCACCTATAAATGGATATGAAATTTAGTGGTTACTTACAATTGTGGGTGGTCTATAGATGCCATCTAGAAGAGTAGCCTGTTTAGCCCATACAACTTGGCTTTCTTTTTCTTAGTGAATGTCATGTGTGTACAGCAGTGTGATGAAATGTCAGGTTGTTGTATGTCTATGAAATCAATTCAGCAAATATTTATCACTTGTCTACCATGTGCAAAGTACCCTGGCCAATTATTTTGTCCATCTTTAGGAAGCATGGGGGAAATTTCAGAAAGGATCAGGTTATGTTTATTTGGAGCCATTTGAAGGAAGAATGTGTTTATAAAAAGTGGGTTCTTTGCTAGGCTGACTGGCCACCATTTTTCTCTTATAACCCCCAAAATTGTAACATTTTAAAAAATCCATCATTTCCTCCTATTATTTAGTAAACCCACTAGATGAGTTGAGACTCCATAAATTTTAGGAACTCCTTTATTAGGCTGCCTGATCAGATCCTGCATTTATTTACACAGTGCATCCATAAAACCCAGCTTTCATTTAGAGCTGAGGTGGGGAAGTGGAGGCCAGGGGGAGGGAGGAACAGTCCCTCTCCCTTTGCTGGGGAAGGTGAAGCTAAAGAAGATAATTAACCATGAAACAATAAGGAGGCTTGCTGGGTAAGCAGCAGTGTGAAAACAGTTACTCCTCACAAAAGAGGGGAAATTAGCTTTCTGGATAGAAAAAAAAAAAGGAAAGTGTCAGATTGGAAGACTGAAAGGATTGCCAACACAAGTAGCTAGCTTCTACACATCATTAATGCAATTTTTTTTAACACTTAAACTCCACAGCTGTCTAAATTTAAATGCATGTAAATGCCATGTGTTATGGGGAGATTAATATGCCATGTTGATTTCCACTCTACCCCACCCCCAATCCTTTAAACTTCTGGATTTGGCCTCTGTTTCATTTCACCTACTCTCCTTCCAAGTCTAAAAATGCACCAGCTCCCCCAGCATTGTGTCCTCATTTCCAAAACTCATGTAAACAGAACATCCTGGAGGGAGGCAAATGTGCTCATTATATTTTAACAAACACATTATTTTACATTCTTAATACCGATATTTGAGTAAACAGAAAGGTTGTTTTGATTTTGCTGTTTCACAGAGTAAAGACTTAGGATGCGCATTTCCTTTCAAAACTTCCTTCTACAGCATTAGTGTTCCCTGAAGCAGCCTCATTTTGGCAGAAATTCAGTTCTACACAGTGCCAAAAGAAATAGAACAAACAAATGCTGCTTAATGCAGCTGGCTAGATAATTTACATATTAGTGCACACCAAACACGAAGACCTGAATATGGATTAGAGCTCCAGTGATGACACAAATGTCATATAGATAAAGAGAAACAAAATTCAACACATTGTTGTTTATTTTACCAATGCAACTGTATAGAAGTGAAAGCCTGAAAGGGAAGGGATCCAGGATGACTTTTGAAAAGTAAAGTCCCCTTGGTAGGTGGAGTTGATTATTTTTATTGGGGGGAGGGGTGGGGCAGAGAAATAGAGAATGGAACAAAAAAGACACAAGTTATTATGGATCTGCTGATTTTCTGTCCCTTCATGGTGGACTAGTTAAATCAGTATTAATGAGAGTCCAAGGGAATGAGATGCATTAATGTTCTGATAAGAATCAACTCTCCAGAAGCACGTGGAGTATGTTGTGAGCACTTAATTGATATTTATTGGGTTGAAAAGGGTAGGAGTGGAGACTTCCAGAATTCAAATTTGGCTAATCTTACTTATCCATTATGGAGGATGTTGAGAAATAAAAATCTATGATGATGATGATGCTAAAGATAAAGAAAAATGAAATCAAAAGACTTTTTCTTAGTACACTTAAAAAACCCCCACAGTATTTAATATCTATTACTGATATAGTGCATTCTCTGGAGACACTCTCCCAACCCCAATTCAAGAGGATAATCTGAGTCCCCAGAGCTTGGTGACTATAGCTCCTCTAGGCATTCTAGATAGCCCTGATGTGTTGGGGGTGTCTTTCTAATAATACAGCTCATCAGACCCCACTGATGTGTTTCCACCTGTGATTATCATTTGATATCAATTAGTTGGCCAAATTTAATTATTTTTTAAGAAAGGAGTATTTGCTAGGGCAGCTGGGTGGCACAGTGGATAGAGTGCAAGGCCTGGAGTCAGGAAAACTAGTCTTCTGAGTTCAATCTGGTCTCAGACACTTACTAGCTGTGTGATCCTGGGCAGGTCACTTAACCCTGTTTGCCTCAGTTTCCTCATCTGCAAATGAGGTGGAGAAGGAAAAGGAGAACGATTCCAATGTGAAGAGTTGGACATGACTGAAGAACACTGAGATCTTGAGCAAGTCACTTAACCCTGTTTGCCTCAGTTTCCCCATCTGTCAAATGAGCTGAAGAAAGAAATGGGAGACTACTCCATTATCTTTGCCAAGAAGAATCCAAATGGGATCATGAAAAGTTGAACTACAACAGGAGGAGGATCTACTAAGGCAGCACAATCAGAACCATAGGTACAAATTATTCCCCTCCTACCACCCCACCAAAATAAATAACCCACTCTCCCACTAGTACAGGCAGTGTACAGTGGAAAGTGCACTCAGGACTAGAAAGAACATGTGTGACAAATGGGGAAAACACAATTCCTGGTTGTCCTTTTGCCAAAGTCCTCAAAATGTTGTCTTTAATTATGGCCTAGTAACTAGTTTTTTCTGCTGGGTTCTTGGTAGAACTTTGAAACTTTCTTTTGTCATTGGGTCTGACAGTCTGAAGATAGCTCCCAATGCAGACACTCCTGTCAGCTATTCCGCTCTCAAGGACCTTGCTAGGATGGCAATTAAAATGTCCAGATTTTCTTGTTGTTCTGACATTCATGAGTTCCTCCCCTGGTGGAAGTGATAGGGAGGAGACTGAGGCTGAGGTCAGGCCTCTTCTCCATCTCCCTTGCACAAGTCATTCTTTTTTTTTCTATTAAGATTTTTTATTACTGGTTTACTACACTCAGTTCTGCATGATTTTGAGTTCCAGATTTTCTTCCTCCCCCTCCCTTCTCCCTCCCCAAGATGGCATGGAATCCGATATATCTTCTACATATAACTTCACATTAAACTTATTTACACAATAAGTCAATTTGTAAATTAAATTATGACCAATGGAATGAATCATGAGAAAGAAGACACAAATCCAAAAAACAAAAACAAAAACAAAAAAAAATAACAAAAGAGGAGAAAAAAAACCAAAAAAGAAAAAAAAAAGGAGAGCAAATAGTTTGCCTCAATCTACATTGAAACTCCATAGTTCTTTCTCTGGATATAGATAGCTCTCTCCATCATGAGTCCTTTGGAGCTGTCTCTGAGCCTTGCACTGCTGAGAAGAGCCAAGTCTATCAAAGTTAGTCATCACAGAATCAATATATCTGTGGTTGTGTATAATGTTCTCCTGTTTCTGCTCCTCTCACTTAGCATAAGATCATGTAGGTCTTCCCAGGTTATTATGAAGTCTGTATCTTCCCCATTTCTTATAGCACAATAGTATTCCATTACATTCATATACCATAACTTGTTCAGCCATTCCCCAACTGATGGGCATTACCTTGATTTCCAATTCTTTGCTTACCACAAAAAGAGACGCTATGAATACTTTTGTACATATGGGTCCCTTTCCCATTTGTGTGATCTCTTTGGGAAATAGCCCTAGAAGTGGTAATGCTGGGTCAAAGGGTATGCACATTTTTATAGCCCTTTTGGCATAGTTCCAAATTGCTCTCCAGAATGGCTGGATCAGTTCACAACTCCACCAGCAATGTAACAATGTTCCAATTTCCCCACATCCTCTCTAGCATTTATCATTTTCCTGTTTTGTCATGTTAGCCAATCTGACAGGAGAGATGTGGAACCTAAGAGTTGTTTTGATTTGCATTTCTCTAATCAGTAGTGATTTCAAGCATTTTTTCATATGCCTACAGATATCTTTAATTTGTTCCTCTGAAAACTGCCCGTTCATATCCTTTGACCATTTCTCAATTGGGGAATGACTTGTATTTCTATAAATTTGGGTCAGTTCCCTGTATATTTTAGAGATGAGGCCTTTATTAGAGACACTAGTTGTAAAGATTTTCTCCCAATTTTCTGCTTCCCTTCTAATATTTGCTGCATTGGCTTTCTTTATACAAAAACTTTTCAATTTAACATAATCAAAATTATCCATGCCCTCTATCTCTTGTTGTGTCATAAATTCTTTTCTTTCCCATAAATCTGATAGGTAAACTATTCCTTGCTCTCCCAAATTGCTTATGGTACCAGCCTTTGCAAATCATTCTTAAAGGCTTGGCTGGAAGGCTTCCACTCTAAGCTACAGATATGGAATCCTTAGGTTCCAAATTTGCTTGTTGTTTAAAAAAAAGCCAAACTCAAATGATATGACAAGTTTTTTCAATCAATCTGAACATACCTCCTGAGTGGCATCATTCTATTTTGTCTAATGGCTGTCAAGGATTTCTGAATTTATCACAGACTTGTTTTGCCTTTAGTCTCAAGCCTATGTATGATTGCTTGATGTTTAGGCCTTGTTCACATCTCATTCATACTGCTGGTGGTCAGATTATCCTCACCTGACAAAAGTATTTATCTTGATTTTTATTTTAAGTGAGGTGGGTTAATTGATTGAATCAATTGAATCCCTTGCCCTGGAAAATGTTATGTTTCTTTGATATTCAACACTTTCTTTTGAAATGGGCTAAACCTACAATCTCCTAGCCTTTTGATCTGTGAATTTGTTTATAATTATATCTGTTCTTAAACTCAAATATAAATGTGAAAGTATCTGAGTGTTAAGGGAGCACAGAGGGCTAGTCATTCCTAAAGTTGATAATAGGCTAGTGGTTGACCATTGTCCATTAAATGATGGCAAATAGGCTGTATGAAGGAAGATTGAGGGAACTGGTGTCATTTAGTCGTAAAGGATGATTTATTGCCTATAGTATATGAAAGGTACTAAAGAGAAGGTAGCTGAAACATCGTGAAGTAACTCCAAAGGTCCAGAGACAAAATTGGATATAAAAGATATAAGAAAGAATTCTTGGGTATAAAAATAATAAACATTGTAATAAGCTATTAATGGAGATTATAGAAACATCATGTCCTCAATATTTTAACAGAAATATAGAACAATTTTTGTGGGTAGTCTTATGTATTATTTCAACATGATCTTCCTAAAACAGCATTTCATTCATTTAATCATGTCACTTCTATGTTCAAAACGTTTAATGGCTTCCACTTTCCTAATCCAAATTCTTTTGTCTAGCTACGCCCTACCTCTCCAACCTTATTCCCTTTTTCTTCTAAACATGCACCATCCAATTCAGGCAGCTCAGTCAACTCACTATTTCATAAATATTCCATGCTTATTCCCATCGTGCTTTGTTAATTCAATTAAATTTATTTAATTTTAATTCAATTTAATAAACTTATATCAAGCACCTGCTATGTGCAGTGTACCAAGCTAGGGGTTGATGAAACAAAGATAGATATGACACACACCCTATTCTAAAGGGGCTTACAATTTAACCTAATGTTCACAAATAAGGATGACAAAGCAAAAAAATGGTAGGTATAAAAGAAGTGGTCCAGGTACTATGTTATGAGAAATTTGAGGAAGGAGAGATAGCTTTCAGTTCAGGAAGCAGGAAAGAGGTGATATTTGAGTTGTGCTAAGAAGGAAGGAAGGTAGAGATGGGGGAAAGGAAGGTGAAAGGGTGTGTGTGTGTGTGTGTGTGTGTGTGTGTGTGTGTGCGCGCGCGCGCGCGTGTGTGTGTGTGTGTGTGTGTGTGTGTGTGTGTGTGTGTGAGAGAGAGAGAGAGAGAGAGAGAGAGAGAGAGAGAGAGAGATGGAAGGTGTCACTGTGAGGAAGTTCACTCCTCAAATAGAGAATGAAGTGAGCAAAGGCATTGGGATGAAAGAGGACAGGACATGAATGAAGGATGGGAAGTAGTACGGTATGCTTAAAACATAAGACAATTATAGCGATAGTCCTGCTGTGGTCCACTCTATTCAGATCCCATCTATAATATTCTTTAGATCTGGATGTCACATTTTTGGAAGGACATGAATAGGTTGGAAAGATCCCAGAGCAGTATAATCAAGGTGGTTGAAGGGCCTCAAGTTTATGCCATATGAGGATAAGTGGAAGAAATGGAAATGTTTAGCCTGGAAAAGAAAGGACTCAGAGAGGACATGATAGGCTCTCTTCAAGTATCTGAAGGCTTTTAGAGCCCTTCACAACCTGGTGAATGGGATGTAACTTTCCAGCCTTGTTCTTCATCTTTCCCCTCCCACACTCTGATCTAGCCAAATTGGCCTTTTTTCTGTTTTTCAGACAAGACACTCCATCTTTTGTCTTTGTACTAGCCATGCCCTTATGCACTTTTCCCTGCCTCTGTCTCATTGTATAATTTTCTTACTTTAACTCTCAGCTGGTGTACCTCCTTCTACATGAAGCCATTTCTGATTTTCCCCAACTGCTAATTCCCTTCTCAAACAATTTTGAACTTAACTACTTTGGATTTATTCTCTTTATGTTTATTCTCTGTGTGTGTATACAGATATACATACATACACACACAAACACATATATTCCGGTTGTCTCCTCTGTTAGACTGTGAGCTCCTTGAGATTAAGGATTGCTTCATTCTTTGAATTTGTATCTCCAGTGCCTGGAAAGTACCTGGTACATAACTGGCATTTAATGAATGATTATTGATTAAAAGAAAAGGTTAGACTATTTCTACTTGTCCCCAGAATTTAGAACTAGGAATGATGGGTGATAACTTCAGAGAAACATATTTAGGCTTGATCTATGGGAAAACTCCCTAATAAATGAGAGCTTGTCAAACTGAAATAGGCAGCCTCAGAAGGAAGTAGAGTTTCCTTTGATGGAGAAATTCAAGGAAAGGCTGGAAGACCACTTAATTAAGCACTTTATTGTAGACTGTTTTTGGGTTGGACTAGGTAGTCCCTTCCAAGACCTAAATTATGCAATTTTGTCGTGTGTGTGTGGGGGGGGGGGAGGGGGTGGTATAGGGAAAGTGGATTATGATTGTGGAGATCTTTGAACGCCAAGATGAGTTTATTCTTTATTCACTAGGCAATGAGAGACAACTGAAGGTTGTTTTTGTCTTTTTTGTCTTTTTTTTGGTACAAGAGTAACTGATCAGAATAGTACAATCGAGTGATAACATATGGTAGCAATGTGAAGGACAGAGTGAAAATAGGAGACCAGAACCAAGAAGACTGGTTAGGAAGGTAGTCAAGAAGAGATATGCATCTGAACACATCAAGCAATCATACATAGGCTTGAGACTAAAGGCAAAACAAGTCTGTGATAAATTCAGAAATCCTTGATAGCTATTAGACAAAATGGAACGATGCCACTCAGGAGGTATGTTCTGATTGATTGAAAAAACTTGTCATATCCTTTGAGTTTGGCTTTTTTTTAAACAACAAGCAAATTTGGAAAGTTATAGTGGGGATGGAAGAAAGGAAATGGATATAAAAATATTACGGAAGAATAAGGTTTGGCAACTGATTAAGTGTAGCAAGTCAGATGGATGGAAGAGCTAATGATGACTCTGAAGTCATGAAACTGAATGACTGGAAAGATTGTGATGCTATCAACTGAAATAGAGAAGTTAGGATGGGGAAAACCATTGTATTTGGGGGAAGGTAATTAGTTCCGCTTTAGCCATACTGTGTTTGAATTGTTGGAAGCAATTTGTAAATATGGAACCGGAGTTTGGAAGAGAAGTTAACAATGGAGGTAAAGCTTTTGGAATAATCTACCAAAAAAAGGTAATATTTGAAGCCACAGAAGTGATGAATGAGATTACTAAAGGAGATAGTACATGAAGAAAAGAAGATTTAGGATAGAACCTCAGTAAGTCATCCATATTTAAGGTGCAAAAGAGGATAAGAAGTAAGTAAAACAGAAAGAGGAAGACAGTAACAGGAGATCCATAAAAGAGTGCCTGTCTTGGTGGCCGTAGAAGGTCCCAAGTTATTACTTGTTATTTTCTTCATCTCTAATACTCTTAGCTCTAGGTATACAAATCCTTCAAGGCCTAGCTAACATATTACTTTACCTGTTATCTTCCTAGGTTACTTTAGTTCTTCTTTTGAGGTTACAAAAATTTTGTAGTTTTAACATAATTATATTTATTCTTATTTATTGTCTACTATTGTTTCGTGTATGCTTTATTTTCCCAACTGGATTGTAAACTTTTGATGGGAAGGATCATATTCTATATTACTTCTGTATTCCCCCACAGAGCCTTGCACAAGGCTCAGGAAATCGTAGGTGCCCCATAAACACTTCCTTGATTTCTTCCTGGAGATACAGGGTTGATTACAGTCTGGTGATTCTGCTTATTTACATATAGTAATAAATGACCTTTGCAAATGAGTTATAAGAGTACCAGACCAATAACTGTCCAAAAAATACAGTTGATGGTACTAAGCATAAAATAAAAAACAAATCTGAGAGATAAATCTGATTTCTATTTTGTATTAAATTCAGAGGGAGAGTAAAGAGATAAACTATGGACAACTCCCTCTGCTCCACTGGGGTCCACAAAGTGCCAGAACATTTAGAACAAGTTAATGGAAGATTTATGGGAGGATACTTTCAATAGTCACAATAGATGAGAAGGATGGGTTCATTCTTTGAATCTGTAACCCAGCACAGTGCCTAGTGCAGACTAGGCATTTAATAAATGTTTGCTTGGTTGATTTGAACCATTGGAAGTAATGTCCATATGTCCATTTCAATAAGGTCACAGATCCATTGAAGTATTTAAATGTTAAATTTTTATTTGGCTGCACTCATTTCTTTTGGCCCCTGTGTCTATGGCCCTGTCATAATTTGCACAGCTGCATTAAGTCATGCAAAATCAGACCTGATTTTATTTTTTGCTAGGTCAAGAGATTTTTTTAAATTTCAATTTCATTCTCCTGGTTGAATAAACATAAGCAACTTTTCCACATATCATTCAGCAGACTTGGTCATTATGTTATAAAACTTCAAAAGGAGTTCAGGTAAAACTAAAATATAAAGTGCTAAATCCAGGGCCTGAATAAAAATAAGGCTACAGGTGGCAAAGTGGATAAAGTATTGGGCCTGGAGTCAGGAAGACTCATCTTCCTGAGTTTAAGTCTATCCTCAGATGCTTAATAGCAGAGTGACCCTGGGCAAGTCACTTAACCCGATTTGCCTCAGTTTCCTCATCTGTAAAATGGAACACACTGGAGCATCTTTGCCAAGAAAATCCCCAATGGGGTCATGAATATGTAGAATGAATATGTATTAATCCACAAACAATAACTACAACAGTAAAATCCAATCTGTCAGAAAGTGATCAAGAAATTACTTAGCTAGCATCGTTTCTAGTTAAGTTTTTCTTTTCATTCAAGATATAAATGTGGTCACAACGAGGGAGCTGATCTTGGGGCTGTTCACCTTTCATCTGTAGGTAATCAGAGGTTAATTTCTTAGTCACATGTTTCCACCTCAAACCCTCACCATTTGTTTAGTGGCCTGGGGTAGGAAAATTCATCTATGGAACAGCACTAAATGGGAAAAGAAAAATGGAAGGGAAGAGAGGAAAAGGAATAAGAGAGAAGATTCGACACAAGAGTGGGGAAAGATGTGCCCTGGAGTGGTTTACGTCCATTCAGAACTAGGAATAAAGAACCTAGTTACCCAAAATAAATAATACAATCAGTGTCTTCCCCTCTCTTAGTCTATAAGCCCCTTTCCAATCTTGCCAATCCAACTACTGACCAGATACCTCTAGAATGGTCAAGGACTGAACTCTGTGATAGGAAGCACTTCAAGCACGAAATATCCATATTTTACTCTCCAAAAATCCAAGGTTGAATTATTTTGGCAAAGTGAGTCCAGCAAGAAGTTGTAAACAAAAGCCCATGACTTCCAGAGCTGTCACTTAGCCCAATTATTCCTGTTCTCCAAGCAATCAGCAAGTGTGTATTGAGTTCCTATTTACATACCCAATGCTATGATTGGGACTACATGGGGCTATAGAAAGGGGTAAGATATGTCTCTCCATTTTCAAATGTGTACCATTCTTAATGGTAAAACTACTTCTTTATTATTAAATAATTTATTACAATTATAGATAATAAATCAATTAAATATAATGAATTATTATTACATAATTATTATAACTTATTATTAAATAAACTACATGATCCTGACTATAGTTATGTTAGGAGGTCAGATAAGAGAGAGATCAGTGTTGACAGGAATAATCAGAGAGAGCTTGGGTTCAAATCCCATGTCTGACACTTATTATTTATGTAAATTTGGGCAAGTTCCTAACTTCCTGGTCTAAAGGTTCCTCATTTATAAGAGTAGGAGACAGGACTAGATGGCTTATGAAATGCCTTCCACATCTCCATTTATGATCATAGAAAAGGGGGGGATATGTTGGATTTTGAAGAATAGGTACTATTTAGAATAGTGAAAGAGCCAAGAACTAGAAATTGAGGGGATGCCCATCGACTGGGGAATGGCTGAACAAATTGTGGTATATGAAGGTAATGGAATACTATTGTGCTATAAGAAATAATGAACAGGTGGACTTCAGGAAAACCAACTAATGCCGAGTGAAGTGAGCAGAACCAGGAAAACATTGTACATAGTAACAGCCACAGGGTGTGATGACTGACTTTGATAGACTTAGCTCTTCTCAGCAATGCAAGGACCTAAAACAATTCCAAAAGACTCATGATGAAAAATACCATCCACATCCAGAAAAAGAACTATGGAGTCTAAATGTACATTGGAGAAGACTATTTTCTTTTTTTGTTTTGTTTTACGTTTTTCTTTCTCATGGTCACTGCCATTCATTCTAATTCTTCTATACAACATGACTAATATGAAAATGTGTTTAATAGGAATGTACATGTAGAGCCTATATCGGATTGCAGGCTGTCTTGGGGAGAGGGAGAGAAGGGAGTGGGAGAAAACTTAACACTTATGGAAATGAATGTTGAAAACTAAAAATAAATAAATTAACTTATAAAAAAAGAACAGTGGAAGAGAGGAGAGATGGTACTACACGTAGGAGAAATAGCTTGTGCAAAAGTATAGAGATAGAAATTAACATGGTAAGCAGAGAACAGGGGTATTTGGTAAGAAGGCACATACAAAAACGGGGTTTTAAAGGGAAGACAATAAACATTTATGTAGTACTTACTATGTGCTGGGCACGGCACAAAGTGCTTTACAAATATCTCATTTAATCCTCACAACAAGCCTGTGAAATAGGTGCTGTTATCCCCACTTTACACATGAGGAATCGGAGACAAACAGAGATTAAGTGAATTGCCCCAGGTCAAACTGCTACTAAGTGACTGAGGCTGGATTTGAACTCATCTTCCAGACTCCAGGCCCAGTACTCTGTCACTGCACTACCTAGCTGCCTAGGAAAATTGTTCTGGTAGTGGTATTCATAGTTGCTGGGAGGAGGCAGAAACTATAAAGCAGGATATTCATAGAATTAGAGGAATAGAGGATTAGAAGGAACCTTAAGCAGTCATCTAGTCCAACCCATGCACAAAAGGAACACCTACTATTAAAATGCCAGACAGGTGAATACATCTAAGGAAAAGGAGCCTATCACTTCTCAAGGCACCCCATTCCCCTTTAAGGAAAACAAAACAAAACAAAAAACCATTCCTAGACCAGTGAGGAAGTTGTTGCAATAATCTAGGCATGAGGTGGTGAGGGCCTGTACTAGGCGTGGGCAGTGGGAATGGAGAGGACAGGGTGGATCTTTCCAATGTTCTGCCATAAACAATACAATGGGAGAAGGGGGATGGGACCAATACCTATTTGTCTACTTTAATTTAGGGGTTAGAGTATTTGACCTCTAGTGGGATCCTAGGATTTTAGACATGGAAGGAATCTGAAACAGCACCAATCCATACCTTCCAACAAGGCCAATGAAATCTCAAGAGGAAGGAAAATGAATCTCAAGAGAAGGTGGATGACTTCTCACAGGACAGAGCTATAGCACAAACTTTTTAGTCACTCCTATCTTCCATTTGTAACAGTTAATAACGTTACTTATCTGCTCCCTCCCCTGCCTGCTCCTACAGACCCCAGGGAAGATTAACTTCTTTGGAGAATCTCTTCTATCCACTCACAACTCTTGTGGTCAAAAGTTTATCCTTATGTCTATATAATAACAGAAACAGCAATGTACACCCATTCCTATATTTCTGTCATCAGGAAAAATGGAAAGGAATAGTGGTGGGAAACTCTGTATACAATTCTTTCATATTTCTGAAACCTAATAAAAGAGTTGTCTTGTTACATAAACTTTTTCTTGAGGGTCGGGATCAAGCCTATCCTGGTATCTCTTTGCTTGTAGCATGTGGGAGCCTCATAAAAGCCAAACTGTACATTCTGGGAATTGAAGTTATGTAGATGAAGGAGAATGAGAATAGCAAGGGAGATTAAAAGGAAAAATGACTTTCTCATCAATAAATAGCTTTTGAATATGCCTTGTGGTAGCTAAAGATGGGTAGATACTACTCTAAAAGAGAAGTGAGCCATTTTTTATTTACTTTGAGTTTCTTTTTAAAAAATCTCTCTTGTAAGTAAGTAAGTGCAAGTAATTACATAATTACTTGATTATGTAGCAGCACTAAAATTTTACAGGAGTTTTCCTGTTAAACGCTAGCCTTATAAAAATAATTGCCTTAGTTAAATTCATTTACTAAATGGTGCAATTCATTCTGTTGGGTTTCATTTTGTTTTTTACTTTGGGAGACAGATCTATATCTACATTTATATCATATGAATACACACACACTCTACTTTTTTGGACCAAATAATTGATTTCCTAATAAGAAAACACTCCAGAGTCTCAAAGCATTACTTGAGGGATTGAGATGCTCAATGTTTTGTCCAGGGCTATAAAGTCAAGGTATGTCAGAGGTGGGATTTGAACCCTGGCTTTTCTGACTGCAAAGCTGGCTCTCAATTATGTTATTCTGTTTGTCTTTCTCTACGGGTATATATCTTTACATTATATTCATGTATATTTATGTGTATATATATTTAGTATGTATATAACCATATATGTGTGTGTTTATGTGTAAAATCTAGGATTATTTCGTTAGTACTTTGTTATCCCACCGAGAAGAATTTGAAGGTCACAACTTTCAGTAACTAACTTAAAATGATGACTGAGTATATTAAGCATCCCTCCCCCACGTTGCATGGGTGAGAAACACTGTCGTACAGAGAACTACTTAGTAACTCCAAAACAGCACTCTAGGAAGTATCTTCATCTGTATTTTCCTAATGTTATAAATGATGACAGTGGAGATACAATTTTGGCAACAGAATAATATTATAAATATTTTGATTTTGAAAATGCATCATAACTGAGTGAATGCATGAGAGGTAGGAGGAGTGAGGGAAGAGAGAGGCTAAGATTGACAAACCAGTGTTTCATGTATCTCCTGCTTCTAAGAAATAGGCACCCAAGGAACAAGCCCGGGGAACATGAAGAGGGTTGTCTTTTTTTTTTCTTTTACTTAAAGTGAGCTGTCTTACCATTGCAAATTTTCCCAAGTTCTTAGAACTCTAATTAAAATGTGGTAATTGGTTATGTTACCTCAATTACCATGATGCATGGACATTGATGAAAAGTGACAGCAATTGAATCCCTTGGGTGTTATACCCTGGGGCCATCCCATTTATCGTGGACTTATTATTTTCAATTATGTGCCTGGATGTAGAGCATACTTCCAAAGCCAGCATAAGTGCAGGGTTTCTCTGGACACACAATTCTGTGTTCTATACCAGAGCACTTGAGTTAGCAGGGCAAGAGGGGAAAAAAAGAAAGAAAAAACACTTTGGTGAAGAAGAGAAACAATACAGGAACAACTAAGGATTCAAAGACAGGGATGTTTTCCATACAGACAAGAAGACTGGGAGAATCTCAAAGGAACTGAGATGCTGTTTTTGCCTAAAATACTTATTTTTCAAAACATGGAAGGTGGCACTTTAATTTTGAGGCCATTTTTTTCTGATGACGTGAACTAAGAAACTATTAACAAAGAAAAATGACTTTAGAATTTATCAGAGGAATTATCTCAATACTAAGGCAGGGGACGAAAGTGAGAATTATTCCAAGTTAGTTAAAATGAGCAAAATTTTTCTGCCCTGCGCATCTCTGATCTGCTAAGTGGGGCTTTGGGAGAACTTGTGTGCACAGAATATGTGACCAATGGAAAATATGCCACAAAATAAGCAAAATATTTTCTGTATTAAATAATCCTATGCTTTCACTATATAAGTGCCTAAACTAGGGATGGTAGGGTTTGGAATAAGTGGAAGACATTGGGAAGTTATTTTGTTAGTATTAGAACCTTACAATTAATTCTCAAGTAAGACTTTGCTAGGCCTTTAACTGTTGCTCATAATGATTGCTTTTCTGCCATTTCTTAAATGCCTAAATTACAGGGGTGGGGAACCTCTGGCCCTCTAGGTCCTCAAGTGCTGGCCTTTGACTGAATCCAAACTTCACAGAACAAATCCCCTTAATAAAAAGATTTGTTCTATAAAACTTGGACTCAGTCAAAAGGCCACACCCAAGGACTTAGAAGGACACATGTGGCCTCAAGGCAGCAGGCTCCCCATTCTTGGCCTAAAACATAGTAGATGCTACATGAAGAAGAACAAACAAACAACAAGAACAAAACAAAATCTAGTTCTTGTTCTCTATTTAGACATATACTGTATATAACTGGGGAGAGAGAAAGCGATCTAGAAATCAAATTCATCTTTTTCATTTTTACATATGAGAAAACTAAGGACTGAAAAGATAAGTGAATTTACTAAGGTAATACATCCAGTTAGTAGTCAGAGGCAATATTACAACTTTCTTACTCCCAATCACACTGTGGCTCATTTTGCTAAGTAACCCTGTTATGTCATATCTACCAATACTATTAAACATATACTTACAACCTGTATGTTTAATGGTAGGTTGTCACTTTTTATATTCTATTGTTTTTATACACCCATATATATACACAAACACACACACACATATATGTATATATACACATATCTATATATACATATATGCACATACATAATTTGTATGTAGGCATAGACATCATGTATTACATTTGTACATATACACACACATATATACACACATCTCACTTATGGAGAGGTTGTTTATTTGGTAACCTCTGGTGTTCTGAACATTTTTTCCAACATACAAAGATGTCTTCTGAGTAGTCAAAATATAAGTCAGAAAGTCCATCAATCAATATGCATTTATTAAGCACACAATATGTTCCAGGCATTATGTTAGACACTATGGATGCAAAGATAAAAATGCAACATTCTCTGCCCTAAAGAAGTTTACCATCTTGAAAGGAAAAGTGGGACTTTTTGCTATTTTTTTGGAGTGCTTTGCAGCACTAAGGCAATCAAGTGCCTTTGATTGAGTCTTGCCTTTGTTTGAATCAAGAGTCTTTGATTGAATCAAAAGTCATTGATTGAAAACAGTATATATATATATATATAGATATAGATATAGATATAGATATAGATATATATATACATATATCCCGAGGCTAGCATTTTGCTTTGGGGCTCACTCATTGGAAGAGTGTTCATGTGATTTGCCAGATGAGACTTTGGGTAGCTGTTAAGGATCTCCCCCGGCTTTGAAAACCCAGATGTTGGTGCTTCTCTCTCTGGCAACTATGTATATATTGCTAGGGTCAGACAGTTAGAAGCCTGTCTATTGATTTGTGTTATTTTTTCCTGTTTGTATTTGCTCTGAAGTTCAGGGTGCTGACTTTTTACCCTGAACTAAGTGAATGATATATGTATGTTTAATTAAAGAAAGACTGTTAACCCCTTAAAGTTGCTTTCCTTTAGAAAAGCAGATCAAAGAACCTGTGCTAGCAGCCCTCCTGTGTGCTGGTATTATTGGCCTTACACTTCCACAGTAGCTGCAAGTAACATTGTTGTTACAGGGAGACAACATGTACACTTACAAGTATAGAAAACATAGAAGATAATTTGGGGTGGGGGTGCATTGGCATCAATGAATATTCAGAAAGACTTTATCTGGAAGGTGTTATTTACACTAATCACTGAAGAAAAGTAGGCATTTTAAGAGGTACAGATAAAGGAGGAGGTTCCTTCAGGCTGTGGGGAACAGATAATACAAAAACAAAAAGACAGAGAATTAATCGCCAGATAGGAAAAGCAGTAAGAAGGTCAGCTGGATTGTAATGTACCTGAAGGGCAATAATTTATAACAAGGCTGGAAAGAGAGGTTAGGGCCAAGTTTTAAAGGGTTTTAAACGACCAAAAGGGGAGTTTATGTTTGATCCTTGAAGTAATATGTGGCCACTAGAGTTTATCAGGCAGGAGAGGGATGTGGTTAGATATATATGCTTTATGAAAATCACTTTGCATTTTACAGAGAGGAAAGACTTGAGGCAGAGAAAAAAAATGAGGAGACAATTGTGTGAGTTAAAAAAAAAAGGTTAATTTGAGAAGCAAACTAGAGCTAGAAAAGGCATGTCCTTTGCTCATACAAGAGTTCCTTAGGCCTTTTTATACTCAGATACAACTCCTACAATCACGGTTCCACTACTAAACCAACATTTACTAAATGCCTATTGTTTGCATGTCACTGTGCTAGGTGCTGCTGCCCCTTTCAATAGAATAGGAGGGATAGGACTTAAACATAAGTAAGTATGATGTTAGGTAGGATGCCACACAGATCAATGAAGGACCTACAGAAAATGCCATTAGAAGTAGGAGGAGGGTAAGATAACTAAGTAGGCCTCATGGGGAAGGTCGTCCTTAAGTTGGACCTTGAAGAAAGAAAAGGCTATTAGTAAGTAGAGATGTAGAAAGAGTTTGTTTCAATATAGGAGACAGGCACAATGCATGCAGGAGAGGGTATATGTATCCAGTTTGAGGAAGAGCTGGTGTTCCAGTGGGCCTGAATGACTGTGTAGTAGACTGGAATAAAAAAAGAAAGTTGGAAAGAGAAGCTCAGGCTATGTTGTGTAGGAACTTAAATGTGGTAGGAAGTTTTATATTTTATCCTATAGACAATTAGGGAGCCATTGAAGGTTTTGAGCAAGGTCAGGCTAGCACATTAGGAATATAACAACAATGACTAACTTATTAAGCACAAAATGCTTTACAAATTTTATTGCATTTAGTTCCCACAACAACCCTGGAAGGTAGGAGCTATTATCCTAAATTTACAGACGAGCAGGATTAACACTTGAGTTTTCATGACTCCCAGTCCAGTGTCCCTATCAACTATATCACTTAGCTGCCTCTAAGGATCACAATTAAGTACATACAATAATAAACTAGACAGGGGCTAGTAGAGGGTTACTAACACAATGAGCTGACCCAATATCATATGAGGGTCAATGGAAGAAATGGGTCATGTGCTGTATGGAGCTAAGAAAACTTAAGGGATCATGATAGCTGTTTTCAAATATTCAAAGGGCTATTTTGGGAAAAGGGATAAACTTCTTGACTGTTCTCAGAGCACAGGGCTAGGATCATTTCCTAGAAATTATGGAAAAGCAGACTTCAGTTGATAGAAGAAACACCTTCCTAAGAATTAGAGCTATTCCCAAATGTAATGGGTTGACTTTAGAGGTAGCGAGTTCCTCCTTATGGAGGTATTCAAGTGCAGACTGGATTACTACTTATCAGGTGGATTTTAGAGGGGATTTTTGCTTTAGGGATGGATTAGACTAGATGGTCTTTAAGATCTCTTAAGATTTTTTTTGAGATCTCATGATTTTCTTCAATCTCTTAAGTATTCTAAAAGTTTGTTTCACCATTTTAAAAAATTATCTTTCCTTCGTTATGTACACCTGTTTTCACTTTTTATACCTCTCATTTTAAAAATATGATCTTTTATTTTAAATTATTATTTATTTATTTAATATTTTTAGTTTTCAGCATTGATTTTCACAAGTTAAAATTACAAATTTTCTCCCCATTTCTCTCTCCTCTCCACTCCAAGATGGCATATATTCTGATTGCCCCGTTCCCCAGTCAGCCCTCCCTTCTGTCACCCCACTCCCCCCCCATCTCCTTTTCCCTTCTTTTCTTGTAGGGCAAGATAGATTTCTATACCCCCTTGCCTGTATATCTCATTTCCTAGTTGCATGCAAAAACTTTTTTTTCGAACATCTGCTTTTAAAACTTTGAGTTCCAAATTCTCTCCCCTCTTCCCTCCCCACCTACCCTCCCTAAGAAGGCAAGCAATTCAACATAGGCCACATGTGTATCATTATGCAAAACCCTTCCACAATCCTCATGTTGTGAAAGACTAACTATATTTTGCTCCTTCATATCCTATCCCCCTTTATTCAATTTTCTCCCTTGACCCTGTCCCTTTTCAAAAGTGTTTGCTTTGAATTACCTCCTCCCCGATCTGGCCTCCCTTCCATCATCCCCCCTTTTTTATCTCCTTCCTCCTTTCCTGTGGGGTAAGATGCCCAATTGAGTGTGTATGTTATTCCCTCCTCAGGTCAAATCTGATGAGAGCAAGATTCACTCATTCCCCCTCACCTGCCCCCTTTTCCCTTCCTAGAGAACTGCTTTTTTCTTGCCACTTTTATGCAAGATAATTTACCCCATTCTATCTCTCCCTTTCTCCCTCTCTCAATATATTCCTCTCTCATCCCTTAATTTGATTTTATTTTTTTAGATATCATCCCTTCACATTCAACTCACCCCGTGCCCCCTATGTGTGTGTTTGTGTGTGTGCACGTATTCCCTTCAGCTACCCTAATACTGAGGTCTCATGAATTACACACATCATCTTTCCATGTAGAAATGTAAGCAAAACAGTTCAACTTCAGTAAGTCCCTTATGATTTCTCTTTCTTGTTTACCTTTTCATGCTTCTCTTGATTCTTGTGTTTGAAAGTTAAATTTTCTATTCAGCTCTGGTCTTTTCATTGAGAAAGCTTGAAAGTCCTCTATTTTGTTGAAAATCCATATTTTGCCTTGGAGCATGATACTCAGTTTTGCTGGGTAGGTGATTCTTGGTTTTAATCCTAGCTCCATTGACCTCTGGAATATCATATTCTAATCCCTTTGACCCCTTACTGTAGAAGCTGCTAGATCTTGTGTTATTCTGATTGTGTTTCCACAATACTGAAATTGTTTCTTTCTGGCTGCTTGCAGTATTTTCTCCTTGATCTGGGAGCTCTGGAAATTTGGCGACAATATTCCTAGGAGTTTTCTTTTGGGGATCTTTTTGAGGAGGTGATCGACGGAGTCTTTCAATTTCTATTTTACCCTCTGGCTCTGGAATATCAGGGCAGTTCTCCTTGATAATTTCTTGAAAAGATGGTATCTAGGCTCTTTTTTTGATCATGGCTTTCAGGTAGTCCAATAATTTTTAAATTATCTCTCCTGGATCTATTTTCCAGGTCAGCAATTTTTCCAATTAAACAGTTCACATTGTCTTCCACTTTTTCATTCCTTTGGTTCTGTTTTATAATATCTTGATTTCTCATAAAGTCACTAGCTTCCACTTGCTCCAATCGAATTTTTAAGGTAGTATTTTCTTCAGTGGTCTTTTGGACCTCCTTTTCCATTTGGCTAATTCTGCCTTTCAAGGCATTCTTCTCCTCATTGGCTTTTTGGAGCTCTTTTGCCATTTGAGTTAGTCTATTTTTTAAGGTGTTGTTTTCTTCAATATTTCTTTCAGTATTTTTGGGGGTCTCCTTTAGCAAGTCATTGACTTGTTTTTCATGGTTTTCTTGCATCACTCTCATTTCTTTTCCCAATTTTTCCTCTATTTCTCTAACTTGCTTTTCTAAATCCTTTTTGAGCTCTTCCATGGCCTGAGACCAGTTCATGTTTTTTCTTGGAGGCTTTTGATGTAGGGTTTTTGACTTTGTTGACTTCTTCTTGCTGTATGTTTTGGTCTTCCTTGTCTCTAAAGAAAGATTCCAAAGTCTGAGTCTGAATCTGAGTCCGTTTTCTCTGCCTGGCCATGTTCCCAGCCAACTACTTGACCCTTGAGTTTTTCGTTGGGGTATGCCTGCTTGTAGAGTAGAGAATACTTTGTCCCAAGCTTTAGGGGCTGTGCTGTTGTTTTCAGAGCTATTTCTACACAGCAAGCTCTGCCACACCAGTGCTCCTCCTCCCCCAAGACCCGCCAACCCGGGCTGTGACTCAGATCTTAAGCAGGCTCTGCACACCAGCTCTGATCCACCACTTAATTCCTCCCACCAGGTGGGCCTGGGGCCAGAAGCAACTGCAGCTGTAGTTCTGTGGCTGCACCATGTCCGCTGCCCCAGGGGTGGTGACCGAATCAAGAACTCCCTTCACTCTGTCCCAGAAGTTTTTCCCACTAACCTTGTCTGTTGTCTTTGGTGTTTGTGGGTTGAGGTAACTGCCACAGCTCACTGATTCAGGGTGCTAGGGCCTGTTCTGCCCAGCTCCCGGTCTGTTTGGTCTTGGCGTGGTCCATGCTGGGCTCTGCTCCACTCAGCTCCCAGCTCCATGTGATAGACCCTACCCAGCGACTATCCAGGCTATTCTGGTCTGGAGCCCTGCTTCCCTCTGCTATTCCATGGGTTCTGAAGCTGTAGAAGTTGTTCAGAACCATTTTTATAGGTATTTGGAGGGTCCTGGGGTTGAGCCCTAGGCAAGTCCCTGCTTTCCAGCTGCCATCTTGGCTCTGCCCCCCTAAAAATATGATCTTAACAATATTTTCCTTATTTAGTCAGATTGTCTCCTTTTCTTTCTCATTGAGATTCTTTACAATTATATCACTAGAATTTCATTTTTTGTGAGTTCCCATTCCTCTTCAGTTATGTTTCTTTTTAGAGTTTCCCTTTATGGATGGGTTCATAGCTACCTCTTCTCTTAACTTTCTGAAATCTGCTTTTCTGAAGTCTAGAAAATACTCAAACATGAACATAGTTTTCCCTTTTAGTCATCAAAGTGTGTAAGATGTTACTTTCTCTCAAGATTCTCATCACTTCCAATCCTTTAGCACAATTCTTTGTTGGTCCATATTAGGCCAAGAGTAGTAGTTTACCTGACTACTTCTTGTACTTCTAGGAAGGTGAATTTATATTTGGACTTCTTTGTCTTCTTTACCAAGTCCCCAAGAATGTCATCAGAGGGAAAGCTCATCATCCTGTAGTATCTAATCATTCTTGGTACTCAGATCTCACCAGAACCCTGGGTCTCTCTATTTAAAGGATGGAGCCAGGAACTCCTCAACTTCTATTTAAGGAGGGGGCAGAGGATAGACATCTCCTTTCCCACCTAGCTGTATCATCTCAAACTTCTTTGGCTTTCCTTGTTTCCCAACACTGGGTATCTCCCCTTTGCAGATTTATTTTGTAAGTTCCTTTAGAGCAAGGGCTGTCCTTTTTTTTTTGTACTTTTATCTATCATTTAACTTAGTACCTAGCACAAAGTAGGTACTTAATAAATGTTTGTTGATTGGTGACTAAAGTACTGCTTAGGAAATAATCTCTTCTTCCTATCAAGCTGAAGTCTGCTTCTTCATAACTTCTAGGAACTGATCCTAGCTCTATGTTCTGAAAACAGTCAAGAAGTTTATTCCTTTTCCCGTGACATCCCTTTGAATATCTGAAGACTGCTACCATGTATCCCTTAACAAATAAGCCAGAAATAAGAAAAAAAGAGGAAATCTTGACAATTGGAGGAGAAATCAATAAAATATAAAACAAAAGCTATGGAAATGATCAAACTAAAATGTGATTCTCTGAAAAGACTAACAAAATATATATGTTAAATGAAATTGAAGCCATAAAGAAATTTTAAAAGAAAAATAACCCTGGCCCAAAAGGATTTATGTGTGAGCTCAATCAAATATTTAAAGAATAGTTAATAATGCAGTACAAAAATTTTTCTCAAAAATTGGAAAAAACCCAACATTTCATCAAACATGGTCCTAATACTTGAATCAGGGAAGGGCAAAACAAAGAAAACTATAGACCATTGTCACTAATTCATAACAATATAAACATTTCAACTAAAACTCTAGCAAAACAAGGTGGAAATATAACCCCCTAAGTGTTCACCATGACCACATGGGATTTATGCTAGTGATTTGAACAGGAGCCAAAATCAGGAAAATAATTTATATAAATAAACACATTTAAAACAAACCAAATGATTATATGAAAAGAAAAAGGCTTTGACAAAATACAATGCTCAGTTATGCCAAAACCCCTAAAAAGTATAGTATATGCATGGAAGGGACATTTTTAGTAGTAAATCAAAGGCAGCTTTATTTTCAATGGGGAAATATGAGGAGATCTTAAAATAAATACAAGGGTGATTAAAGATGAACCTTCTCCCCACTATTCTTTGGCAGTCCTAGAAATGCCTTAAGGGCTTAGTATAATGCCTGGTTTAAAAATGTTTATTGGTTGAATGATCTCTAAGCAAGAAAAACAAAGAAATTAAAGACAAATATTGGCAAAGAATAGGCAAAATTATCTCTATTAGTAGACAATGTAATTACTTATTTGGAAAACCCTAAAGAGTCAGCAAATAAACTAATCAAGATGATTAATAGCTTCAGTAAAGTACAAAAATAGATCTATAAAAATTGGCAGCATTTCTATTTAGCAATAAAAAAAAACTTTTGGAGGAAACATATTTTTAAAATCCCATACAAAATAATTGCAAAAGGTATAAAAAACCTGGTAGTCAATCTTCTAAGATTTCTAGATATGCAATGAATAAACATTCTTTAAATGAATAGTGCATTAACTAATGGGGTGGGATGCTTATTGTTAACAGTTATACTGTGCCAACATAATAAAAATTATGATCCAACCTAAATTATTTTCCAGATTTAGTCCTATAACCAGCAAACTACTAAGAAGATACTTCAGGGAGGCAGATAAAATAGTAACAAAAGTTATTTGGAGGAACTATTATTTAGAGATTCTAGAATATCCTAAAATCTCGAAAGAATGAATGGAATGGGGGGAGGGGAATAATAATGAAAGGGGAATAATGTCTGCAGACCTTAAATCACATTTTAAGCCAGCGATCTTTAAAAAAAATATTATGCTGGTTTAAAAAACAACAACAAAAAAGAGAATCGGTGGAACAGACTTAGATGAGCAAGAATCAGTTGCAGTATTCCAATGATTAATAAAACAAAAGATATAAACTACCTAGGGAAGAACTCACCATTTGATAAGAACTGCATGAAAAACTAGAAAACAATCTGTCCAAAAAGTGGAGAGGGGCTTATATCAGCCTCTTACACTATTTACTATAATAAGTTCCAAATGAATATTTAATTTAAATGTAAAAATATCACGGTGTCATCATCATCATCATCATCATCATCATCATGGCTAACATTTAATAGTGCCTACTATGTGCCAAGAACTGTGTTAAGTGATTTACAATTATTATGTCACTTGATCCTCACAACAACCCTGAGAGGTAGGTACTATTTCACGCTATCTCTATCTTACACTATCTGGATTTTACATTGAGAAAACTGAGGCAGACAGAGAAGTTAAGTGACTTGCCCAGGGTCACACAGCTAGTAAGTGTCTGAAGCCCTATTTGAACTCAGGAAGATGAGTCTTCCTAACCCTAGGCCTGACCCTTTATCCACTGCACTATCTAGTTGCCTGCTAGAGATCTGGAGGAGAATGGACAGTAGCATCCTTTACAAATCTGGCTAGGAAAAGAACTCTGAACCAAACAAGATTTGAATATCATATGACCATAGCTCTAGAACTAGAAACTTTGAGGCCATCTAGTCAAACTACCTCATTTTACAGATGTGGAAACTGAGACCAAAGGAGGTTAAAGTACTTCCCAAGGTTACACAGGTAAAAAGTACCAAAGGTGTGATTTGAACTCAGATCCTCTGACTCATTTGCCTCACTTTTCTTGTGCTGCTTCTGACTACTTGTTATTGAAAAGCTTCTTCACACATCCAAAATCAATATAACAAAAATAAGAGGAAGATCTGGGAAGAATCTTTGCATCACACATCTCTGATAATGGATTGATAATTTAGAAATACAGGAGATTAAAACAGACATCTAAGAATAAGAGGCATTCCACAGTGGATTGTGCACAAATTGTTCTCAAGACAAAAATGGAAATTATTAACCCCTCCCTATGAAAGACTGCAGATCACTAACAGTAAGAGAAGTGGATATTAAAACACCTCTAGTTTTCACCTCACACCCAACAAACTGGTGAAGATTACAAAAGATGGAAAGAATCCATTTGGAGTAGTTGAGGGGAGGTAGGCACGTGGCACTGTTAATGGAATTGCAAAGTGGTGCAACCATTCTGGAAAACTATTTGGAGTCATGCAACGATGGTCATTAAACTATTCATACCCTTTTACTTACTTATTGCACTGCTAAGCCTATACATGAAGGAGGTGAAAGACAGATAATAAAGTTTTCTCTATATGAAAACATTCACTGCAGCACTTGTCATAATAAAGAATTGGAACAAAGGATATATCTGTCAATTGGGGATGACTAAATAGACTGTAGCATATGAAGATAATCAAATGAATATAATACTGTGTCATATATATATATATATGTGTATATGTATAATCAAACGAATATAATACTGTGCCATAAGAAAGAATGAATATAAATAATGCAGAGAATATGGGAAGAGCAACATGAACTGATGCAGAGTTGTGTTGGCAATCAAAATGGGCTCTTAGCACTCAGTTCAACCAAGTGCCCTTGAAGAGTTTGGCCTTTGTTTCCTTGATTAGATTGGGAGTCCTTGGTGACTTCCTTGCCTCAGGGGAGGGCCTAGTTTACATGGGTTTGAGTGGCATGTTTGGGACATCAGAGGCTTTTAGACCACGTGGGTTTAAGTCGCATCTTTGTGATGATTTTGGGTCACATGAGTGAGTTGCATTTGTGACTCACCCTTGACCCTGAAAAAGATATAAAACCAGGGGTTGTCTTTCTATTTTTTGGAGCTCTTACCCGCAGCCATGTTGGTGTGAGTGACTCTGGGCCAGCCCTTGTTATGAGCTCCCAGGCTGAACTTAAATATTGGTAACTATGAATTGTATTTGGTCTGTCTGTTGATGTTTGTAATTTGTATTTGCTCCGAAGTTCAGGGTGCTGGCTTTTTCCCCTGACCTAAGTGAATGGTATTTGTATGCCAGATTAAAGTAAGCTTGTTAACCCCTTAATGTTGCTTTCCTTAGTAAAGCAGATCAAAAGAACCTATGCTGGCAGCATTCTTGTTGTTGGGCTTGTGTTGGTCTTTCACCCCCACAACAGCTGCTGGCTGGATTGTTGAAACAAGAATGAAATAAATAGAACCAGGAAACCCATAAATAACTACCACAACATGAATGGGAATTTCGTTAAAATGCTAGGTCCTGTAAAACAACTGAGAAAAATATGTTGGTTTTGAGTTGTTTTAGTTGTGACTGATTCTTCATGACCCCATATGGGGTTTTCTTGGCATAGATATTGTTAGTAGTTTGTCATTTCCTTCTCCAGCTTATTTTGCAGATGAAGAAAGTGAGGCAAACAGGTTAAGTGACTTGCCCAGGGTCACACAGCCAGATTCGAACTAAGGAAGAAGAGTCTTTCTGACTTCAAGCTCAGTGCTCTATCCATTGTGCCATTCCTGAGAAAACACACCTTCCTCCTTTCTTCCTTGTCGAAGCAGGGACTTAGGAGTATGGACTACAGCACATATTTTTTTGCGGTGACAAATCTCTATTTTTAATCTTTTTTACAAAATAAAGTCTTACAGGGAAGGGAGAAGGAACAATACATTTGAAAATGAATGTGATATTTTTAAAAATTATCAGCTTTTTAAAAAGAAAGAAAATGAAAGGGATAAATCACTTCTAACCATGTAGTAGTAGAAATAAAATCGCTGACACTTATTACATTGGTACTTACAAGTTTCTTTCTTTTGGCAAAGCAGTCAGGATTAAGCGACTTGCCCAGCATCACAGAACTAGTAAGTGTCAAGTGTCTGAGGCCACATTTGAACTCAGGTCCTCCTGACTCCAGGGCTGGTGCTCTACCCACTGCACCACCTAGCTGCCCCAGGACTTACAAGTTTTACAAAATATTTTCCATACATCATTTCATTTGGGCCTCACAGCAACCAAGAAAATAAAGTGTAAGTAATCTTATCCCCATTTTATAGAGGAGGAAACTGAGATCAGGGCAAATGAGGGATTTGCCCACAGTCTTAATACTAGTTGATGTCAGAAACGGCATTTTAATTCAGAACTGTCTCAACTACTAAACAAATCTCTCTTCCAATCTTATAGTCAGATGATTTTTTTTTGAGTATTGCCTCTGCCACAGTAGCTCCTTTACCCTCCCTGGCCTCAGTATCTTTACCTGTAAAATGAAAGGGTAAAGCTAGATGATCCAAGTTCCCTTCGGTCTCAAACATTTATGATTCTATGCTGCTGTTTAGTTGTATTCAGTCATATCCTACTCTCCATGACCCCATTTGGGGTTTTCTTGGCAAAGATGTTGGAGTGGTTTGCCATTTCCTTCTCCAGCTCATTTGACAGATGAAAAACTGAGGCAAACGGGGTTAAGTGACTTGCCCAGAGTCACACAGCTAGTAAGTGTCTGAGGCTGTATTTGAAGTCAGGGAGATGAGTCTCCTGATTCCAAGCCCAGCGCTCTATCCACTTTGCCACCTGATTATATGAGACACACTAAAACTAAATCATTTCCTTTTCTCAAAATCACTCTGAATGAGAATAGCCATCAACATAACAACCCCAACCAAAGACCAGGGCAAAACTCTGCTGATGCTCAGTGGAGAAGAAAACCAGGAATGTATATCTTAGTCCTGCAAAGTCAACTTGAACTTCATCCCATGGAAGCATTCCAGAAAACAGAGTGAGACGTCTCAGACTCCACTGATGCATAGACATTAAACAGTCCTTAGCCCAGTGGTTCGGATTTGTCATATCCCAGAAATTCATTCCATTCCCAAGTCTAATCCATCTTTACAATGGTCCCCTGCTCAATTTAGCCCACAAGGACTTATTTCTAACTACTACTGTTTCTGCTAACCCAGACTTAGCAGCTTCTTGCCTGGAAAACAAATACCAACTACAACAAAAGGGGATCGATGTTGCTCTTGTCACAGTTACTAACTGATGCTAAGTTGTAGTAGGGCCTCCAAAATTGTAGCTTTAGGGGCTTCTCACTGCTCAAGCTTGCCCTTATTCCAGAAACGATATAAAAAGCTCCCCTCCCAGAGCCAATTCTAATCTCTAGTCTTCAGAGAACTACTCCTGCCTTCTTGCCATCTTTTTATTTTCTTCTAAATCCCAAAAGAAATCCAGTTTTGCTTCCCTGAAGCAGGCTGAATGCTAAGAAAATCAGATTGCAGAATTAACATTCAAGGCTTCACAGAGCTCTATTTGGTTCCTGTTTCAGGCATTTAATAACCACCGCCACAGATATTTCCCAGAGAAAAAAAACAACCTCTCCTATCTCTCACTGCCCCAAAGGCACCATAGCACCCCAACACAATGACTAAGTAATTTCACAACAGGTGGTCTCAAGAAAACATAACAAATTCAATAATTATTGGTAATAATTTGCAAGTCATAGGCAATTTGACAACTTTAGCTTAGAACTACTAAACAGCACCCCAGAGGCTAATATCATACTCTCTAGACTCAGGGTAGCTGTATATGTGTAGGGAGCTTAGAAAGCCAACTAATTCACTGCCCCTTCTGTTCCCAGTCCCTGATGCCAAGCATACCAGACAACAAATACTAGGGCCCTATTAAAAATGGATATAGTGAAGACCTCACTTTGCCATGGAAGGATTTCTCCTTTTGATTGCTAGAATTATGAATCCCCAGCTTTCCACTGATATAGAACTGGGGACCTAAAGGGCCAGGAGCGGTTCCTTTTTTATTTATTCAATTTATTTGTTCAAACATAAGTGTCGGACCTTCTACAAACAGAATGCAGTCCCCAAGTTCATGCATGAAAAACATGGACTAATGGAGAGAGCACTAGACCTTCTGAAGGCAGGAAGACCTAACCTCTCTCAGACCCATGCTTCCCTATGTAATCTTGGGCAAATCTCTTAACCTCTCTCTCAGCCCCAGTTTCCTCAGGAGTAAATTGGAGATAATTTGTTGTTGTTTAGTCATTTCAGTCATATTTGACTCTCCATGATCCCACTTGGGGTTTTCTTGGCAAGCTGATGTGAGGATCAAGTGAGATAATCTATGTAAAGCACTTTGCAGACCTTCGATATGAATGTTCACATTCCACTCTTTCTCATAATCACACTCATTGTCACATATGCTTCCTTCATTTCCAAAGGTCAATGGCAGTATTAGAGTTTTTTTTTTAGTTGTTTTTCAGTTGTGTCCATTTCTTTATGACTGGGATTTTCTTGGCAAAGATACTGGAGTGGTTTGCCATTTCCTTCTCCAGTTCATTTTACCTATGAGGTAACTGAGGCAAACAGGATTAAGTGACTTGCTTAGGGTCCCATAGCTAGTGTCGTAGGCCAGATTCAAACTCAGGTTTTCTTGACTCCAGGCCCGGAGCTCTATCCACTTTTTCACCTAGCTGCCCATCAGTAGTTGTGAGAGACTGACAATAATAAGTGGAACTTCTAATCCGACTGAGGAAGAATTATTTCTTCCAAGATTGAACTGAAACTTCCTCTCTTAGCAAATCTGTCAATGTGACACTGTCACATATCTGCCTCAGGTAAGAAATAAAGGAGGACTGGTGTCTAAATCAGAGCTCACCCACATCATGTAATGAAAAGGTAAACACTGCTTTATTTCAAGAAAATACGCACTGCCCCATATGCTCAGAAAATACTGAACCAGCTCCTAGCAAAATATTCACGGGGTCTCATATGATTAACAGGTACTCTGGGCAAGGGGTGATTTAAGAAATTGAGTGAATTAATAGTTTGCTTTGGTGAGGTTCAATAAAAACCTGTGCACTATTAAAAACAGAGCATTGAAACATATTAAAATGCATCTTATTAGTCAAGCAAATCTGAGCCCTGTGGGGAGAAAAACAAGCTTCATTTACTGATTGGAGGGAAGTGCACCTTCAGTCAGTAAAGCTACTTGTAAAATGACCGTGTTTGCCATAGAAGAATGGCCCTTCTGTGGGAAAAAAAAGAAGAAGAAAAAGAAGAGAAGACTGGGCCTTTTTAAAAGCAAGTATCACTCACCTGCTCCTTGCCCAACTTCTTTTGTAGCCTTGTTTGCCACTGGACAGCTTGCATGACAATGGCCTCCCACCTTCTTTCGAGGTTCACAATGATCAGCTGCATGGGTTGGTGATCAGCATTCAGATTGCAGGTCTCCTGGTCATCTAAGAGGTGCTGGCACAGGCGGAGGACCGAGGCCACCCCACGCCGGCGTTGCTTGATTTCACTACACAGAGACTGCAAGAAACAGAGGAATACATGGATGTCAGTAATGCCATATGCCCTCAAACTTTCCATTAACTGCTAATTTCTTATTTCCTTATATTTTATCTTCTTCAGCTACACTCATCATTTCCAATCACAATGAACTACAGACTAATGAGGCCAAAACACACCTGTGGTTTCCTTTCCATCAGGGTTTCTTTTATCATCCCAAACATTTTATTTTATGCATTTAAAAACATTACTCTGAAGAGGGGTCCATAGGCTTCTCCAGAATGCCATGTCAAAAGGGGTCCATGACACGAAAAAAGGTTAAGAACCCCCTTGCTTTAGATGAATATCTGGTGTTGCCAGCTAATGCTAAGAGAACATTCTCCCCCCACACCCCACACCCCCTCCTTTCATCACCTTCTCCACTGGGTTATGTACCTGAAAGCTAGTCTATTCCCCTTTGAGATTTAGTCATTTAACATTTTCAAATTGAATTAAAGAAACCTTTCAAGAAACATATATGTCAAACGCACAGCCTGGCCCAATTTGATTCAATCCCCCTGGAAACCTGAAATGAGGGGAAAAGTCCTACAGAAGGCAATTAGACACCATTAAAGGAAGTAGCTCTGTCATTAAATGCTTTGGGGCAAGAAGGTTTGGAGGTTTTTGATATGCTTGAAAGAAGTTAAAGGAAACTAAAAGCTGTTCAAAATATAAAACCTCTTTTCTGAGGGGAAAAAAACAGATAATTGAGCTATTCCTGTTCTTTCTAAACTTGATTTAAAAAAAATGAAAAACAGAAATTAAGGTATCAGCTTATTACACCACTTTGTTTAAAATAAAAAGTTACATATACCCAAATAGACACATTGAGGCAATTTAGAAGGGCTATAAAATCATTGAAACAACATTTTGCCTCTCCTGCCCAACCCCCCAGGAAGTTTTTATATTGCTGCAGTGACCCTAGGCTGAAATGACTCTAGTAAAAATACTGGGTACACATGTCTAAAAATGCTCTATCTTTTCTTTGCCTACGGATAATGTGTAAGTGATAGTCTAATTCAGAGCCTTCAAGAAAAATGATGATTATATCCACCAACATCACCGAATTACTAATCTCTTTCTACTGGCACAATTGGACTGTTCTAACAGTTAACAGATTGCTTATTAATCAACGAGGGTAAACAAGACAATGCAATTTCATTTAGAGAGAGAGTTTTAATGCCTAAAAGTATTTGTGTTCAAAATGTTAATCCAGATCAGGCTTCATTAGAAAAAGTCTTAAAATGATGAAGTGCATTTCATTGAAATGTACACTGAGTAGTAGTAGATCAGCAGGTGGACATTTCATACAGATGTTCCATTTATTGATATAATGCATTCTATAGCCATTTAAATTACCCTAACTCAGTAATAGCCAGAATTCTATTATTTCTGTAATGAGAGAACCCTGTACCTTTAATATTTCTGAATTTTAAATAAGGTGAATGACAAATTCCCAAACCTCTATTTATGGCAAAATATGACCAGGAATTTTATTATTCAATTTATACCAGTGCTGCATTTTCACATATGTTTCCTGAATTTACCCTTATTTATTTTCCTAGGGTTCATTACTATTTCCCTACATAGCTCCTGGTAAACCATCAGGTGTGACATATTTCTTTTCTTATGCTATTCATTAGTCTAATATTAGATGACGAGAAGCCCCACCCCCCCCACCCCTGCCCAGAGCTACACAGAAATAATATTGAGGATCTGATTTACCACAAAAACAAAGACCCTTAGAGAGATAAAAAGTTATCCTACTGGCAACCCGCTGTTCTGTCCCTAATTGTTCTATTTGCTGTGCGCACTTAAATGAAATTTAATTTCTTAATTTGTAGCACTGAAGAATGATTTTACAACAACTGGACTTAATTTGAGGGGTACTTTTACAAATTTTTGAATAGTGATACATGTTGAGCTGTTTCAGTCATATCTGACTCTTTGTAATCCCTTTTAGGCATTTTCTTGGCAATGATACTGGAGTGGTTTGGCCAGTTCCTTCTCCGGATCATTTTACACATGAGGAACTGAGGCAAATAGAATTAAGTGACTTGCCCAGGGTCACACAGCTAGTAAGTGTCTGAGGCTAGATTTGAATTCATGAAGATGAGTCTTCCTGATTCCAAGCCCAGTGCTCTACCCCCTGGGCTACCTAGCTTCCCAAATAATGAGATGTTTGCATTTTAAAAAGAAATCTGAAGTTTTTTTTTTCTTTCTCTATGGGGAGAAGGAGCAGGGAGCAAGTTTAGATAAAAAAGGGGATGACGTGGGGGCAGTGGTCTATGCATGAGGTATTGCTTTTGTAAAACTGACTTTGAAGCTGAATGGAGTTAAAATTAGACTACCAAAAATGAGAATCAACAGAATATTTCATAGTCAAATTAACAAGTAGAAAGGAATGACAGAAAGGACCTTATAGAATTAATAAAGGATACTATACTAGGTAAGATTTAGAAAGATCCTACTGGTAGATTTTTTTTTACCAGTTCTGAAACAAGACACAAGATTAGTTAGGTGGTAAAAAACCTTCTTAAAGGCCATTGAATATGTGGGGATTTTAAAAGGAATCAGAAGGACCACCCATGTTGTCACCATGATACTTTAGAGTATATCAACGTCATCTTTAGCATGTTTTTATTGTTCAGTCATTCACTTGTGTCCGACTCTTTGTGGCCCCGTGGACCATAGCATGCCAACACTATCTGTAGAGTTTTCTTGGCAAAGATACAGGAGTGGTTTGCCATTTCCTTCTCCAGTGGATTACGGCAAACAGAAGTTGGGTGACTTGCCCAAGGTCACACAGCTAGTATGCATTTAAAGCCAGATTTGAACACAGGTCTTCCTGACTCCAGGTCCAGGGTTCTATGCACCAAGTCACCTGGCTGCCTTATTCTCTAGCATGAAGTAGGTTAAATGGAGAGATTAATACAATAATTACGAACAAAACAAAAACCCAGTTACTGTTTACATATAGTATCTGGTTTTTAAGTGTTTTTAAAAATTTCAAACATGCCAAGGGTTTGGTATATACTCAGTATCAATAATCCCTTACCTCATGTTAGAAAACAAAGTCACTGCTTAAACACAGGAAAATCCCAAAGAGAATTTTATCTGGTCAACATATTCCCCCCCACCAAGATGTGAAGATAGCTCATCTGAAAGTATCTAGGATATCATCACTGATAAACTAACTCTCTTCTACATAATGGGGTTTCTATGACAACTATTAAAATATTTATTTGTAATCATAAACAGATACCCAAGGATACCAGCATATCTAGGCTATGACACCTCTCAGAAATACTTATTTAGGACTATTTCCATGATAAAATATGGATATCAAAATGTCAAAATACAGCTATATAAAACAATTCATTGCAATTATCTTTGATTTATTTTGAAAACAAAATATTCTTAAATAGGGATTCAAACATACACCTATGCTAATCGTGTAGCAGAGAAATGTCAGGCAAATATATAAAACAACTTTTTTAGTTATCTGATAAGCTCTTGATTTTCCCCTACCCTCACTCCAGGCATAATAATATAATAAAATAGGAAAAGGGGAAAGCATCAAAACTACCCACTGTCTCGTACTGCCTCCTGAGGAGTTGGTTGGACTTTCTGATGAGCTGATAGAAAGTAATGATGGATTGCCAACTACACAGGCTGTTTGACTAACCTGAAAGCTGGGTTGATATGCATGTTTAAGAATCCTCAGACAACTGATAGATATTTCTGCGATCCATATTCTAGCATGGAGTGTTCTTCATATAGCATTGTGATGTGGGATGGTCTGTTTTTCTTCATGTGCCTAATATACTTGGTCATTGTATGTGACTTATGTACACTAAGTAATATGCATGGCATGAAACATATTTTAGCTGCAAATATAAAATTTGTTTTACATTTTAGTACACCAGGCATCTATTCTGAACCTGTCTGTGATAGACATAATAACTATGTGGAATGCTAGCTTATATACCTACAGATATCTTGGTGTATTATTCCAAATGATTTCCAGAGATGGAAAATTTTTCACAGAGGGGAGAATATAAGTGTTAAAGCCCTCAAGTGGCTCACACTCTAAGTATTATTCTATTCCTAGGTATCAAAAATGAAAATAGAGAACGGCCTGGTCATGCATTCCTGTTAGAGAAAAGAATGAAAAAATGTTTATACTTTATTGTTCCTTTGGGAGCTATGAATAAATTTCTCTATCAGTTAGTTAGCCACTAACTGACTGAGGGATCAGCTTCTCTACTTGGTATCCCTTAAAATAGCCCATCAGGTTTGTAGATAAAAGATACTTTCAAGGAGTCATTCAACAGAGGAGCTCTGGCAGTTGAGAATAGAGTCCAGCTGTGGAGTTTTAGAGAGTAGTATGCCCAGGGTGACCACGGGTGTTATATGACCAGCAGATCCATTGGCAACAACATGAGCTATGAGATGAGAAAAGAAAAAGCTATAAGGGCCTTGTAGTCTTGGAGGTGTAATTTGCCATGACCATGTGCGTTCCTCTACTACAATACCCTACCTTTCTACCTACCATTCCCGTCGATGTCGAGCATATTTGTGAAAGACTGTACCCTAGGTTTAGTAAATGCCTTTGCTTTCAACTAAATGTGTTAAGTGACTAAACATTGAAAGTGGTAGGAGCTCATGAGCCATAATTTTAGAACTGGGGACCGCAAAAGTGCTTTGAACCCAGGGTGGTTGTTCACGAGGGGATCCAGCCCATAAGTGAGAGTTGATAGGCTGATAGAACAGGCCTAGGAGGGCTGGTATGTCATCAAGTATGGACAACCATGTCCAGAGATGGACCAGATGCACAGCAAGAGTAAAGGATAAATGATGAATGGACAGCACTCTTGGCTTCACTGGAATTTACCCAATGTAAAGAGAATGCAAAGGAGGTCCTTGCAATTTGTGAGACCACCTAGAAGCAATCTTATAAAAGGACCTAAAAGAGAAAGCACACAGGATAAACTTGAGTCTGCATCTTTGGGAGGAATACTCACATTGATGAATCTACAGATCCATGAAATATAACAACATTATGAGAATGTTGTCAGTGTTCACACTGATAAACTATGCATCTTATTTTCAGTTCAGTATGACGATGTGTAAGTTTGTTTTGGGCTCATTCTAACTGCTTTTATCAATCTTTTGGGAATATATAACATCTGTTACAGATGAGCCAATGGAGGACTCTGAGTTTTGCTCCTGATTAATTGCCAGCATCATTCTTGCCATAGACTTCGCTTTTTAACTCGAAGACTGCTTATAGATATGTTAGACTAAACAAATGACAATGGAAATCCTAAATAACCTTGGTTCCCCCCACATTTTGAGGTATCTTTGAGTTTACCTATTCTTTTTAATTGAGAATATTAGCATTTTAATTGCTTAGTGAAAGATTGTGTTTTTCTCCCATATGATAGTGTGGGATAATATTTTTTGAGTTCGCTTGTGGACCAGTGGGTAGAACCCTTGTGGAAGATTGTTCAGAAGACAGGGACAAGAATCTCAACACAGGAAAAGATGTGGAGGGGTTGCTATTTGTCTCAGAACCATAGAATCACAGATTTAGACAAGGTAAAAATCGACCCCCTCATTTGGCAGAGTAGTTAAATGAGACAACTGGATGGGCGCAGTAGATAGAGCGTTGGGCTTGTGGTCAAGAAGAAGTGCTTCAGATACTGGGTGTGTAATCCTGGGAAATCCCAGTCCACCTCAGTTTGCTCAGCAATAAAATGTCGTGTCCGACTCTTTCTGACCTCACTTGGAGTTTTCTTGGCAAAGATACTGGAATGATTTGGCATTTCCTTCTCTAGCTCATTTTACAGATGAGGAAACTGAGGCAACCAGGGTTAAGTGACTTGTGCAGGTTCACAAAGCTAGTAAATGTCTGAGGGCAGATTTGAACTCAGGAAGATCAGTCTTCCTAACTCTAGGCCCAGAAATCCATCCACTGTACCACCCAGCTTCCCCTATCAATAAAATGAGGATAACAAAATTATTGTGAGGATCAAATGAAATAATGTAAAGTTCTTTGAAAAAAACTTAAAATTATATTTAAATGCCATCATCATCATCATCACCACCACCACCACCACCACTATCAGCAGCATCTATTATTTTTACCCAGCATCACACAAATAAGTGGAAGAGTCATGATTTGAACCCAAGACTTCTTGACTTCAAGTCCAGTACCCTATACCTGACATTTATTTCATGTCAAAATCACTTTTACTGAATTCACTGGCTCACAGATTAAGTGATTTGTTTAAGGTCACATAACTTGTAAGCAGTGGGAGTAGGGTTCAAACACAGCTTTTGTGACTGTATGTCTGCTGCTCAGTTTATTGCACCATGCTGCCTCTCCACACTAATTAAATCATGGATCTATCAAAATATCAACGTATTTAAGGGCCAGACTCCAGAGACTAACGGAGGAATTTCATTTGCAGATGGGATAATTAGCAATTGGATAACAAGTGTAGTTGGCCAGATACTTTTCTTTGTGCAGTTCACTGAGAACAATTTCTTATAGAAAGCTGTACAGACCAATTTAAATTGATATTTCCAATTTCTATTTTCATCATTTGCAGAGCTGAGTCTTTCAGAACATTGAACAATTCGATTTTTAATTTTCAAACCACTGATGGAGAATAATAAAAGTTGCAAAGTTAGAAATATCACACTTGGCTGACACCCATGAGAAGATATCATTTCCAAAGATCCCTAATGGATTAAGTAGAAATAATAAAAATGTGGCCTAATATAGTCCCAAATCTGGACATTTGAGTCCTCCTTCACTTAAAGGGCTCTGCAGTTTATTGGTCTTAATTTGAGGGTTTTCTTATGTCATTATCAAAATTATGCTGTTGAAATGCTAAAACAGCGAATTCTGAGAATGTCAAGGGAAGAAAGACATGTGGGAATATTTATACTATCATTTTATCTCAAGAACGTAAGATATAATGCTCCCTGACCCCTTTCTTAGTTTATTTTGTGGGCTTCTTCCCTGAGCATAATGGCTGGGTTCATCCCTGCTAGCGTAACCGAGCTGGGCGATTTAACCCTTTGTTCCTGCTTTCCAGACAAGATAGCCGTCTACAGCCTGGACTGAAATTGTTCTGAGTCTAAACACTGAAGTGAACCTGACGGTTGTAAAACCTTCTAATAGAGAATTGGAGAAGGAAATGGCAAACCACTCTAGTACCTTTGCCAAGAAAACCCCACAGACAATTGGTCCATGGGGGTCATGGAGAGTGGGACAAGACTGAACAACTGAATGACAACAATGGCCTCTCTGACTGCTAAGCTACTGGAGGACACAGAAGGCTAGACTGCTAAGAGTTTTATCAAGAACTAAAAATCTTTAAATAAATGGTCTCATTTGATCCTCCCAACAACCCTAGGAAGTAGGTGCTATTCTTATCCTTATTTTATAGGTGAGGAAACTGAGGCAGAGGTTAAATGATTTTTCCAGGGTCATACAGCTAGACAGACAGCCATTTAACTCGAGTCTTCCTGGTTCCAAGGCCAGGGTTCTATCAACTGTACTTCCCTATTGGCTTACATAAGATCATGGAACTTGGAATCACAGAACCTCAGTTTTAATCTCAGCTCTGAAACTTTGTAGCCACAGAAATTACTATTTGAATTTAGTTGTCATTACTGTTGATACTGTTTGGCAGTTGTCACAGTATTATTAAATGATTCATGTACCATGTAGCTCTTTGTTGATGCTATACAAATTTTGGTCCCTGGCAAGTCAATAAAAGACCACACAAACAAGGGCTCATACTTTACTCTTTCTTTGTTATCCTTACTCTTTTTTTTTTTTTTTGCAAAGCCCCTCCCATCTCCTTCATATATGCCCTGGGAGAGTTCCTCCATTTGCAGGCTCCTGGGATCTTCAAAAGCTTCTTGAAAAATAGTTTATATTTCTGTTCCTCTCTTGAAATCTTCTATCATTTAGATAATTTTCAATTTTGTTCATCTTTCCCATGTCTAAGGAACATCAATTCAATTCTGTCTTCACTATCAGAATTCACATTTATTCCTTGTCTCCCAAGTCTCTCTTCTTTCCAATTAGCACAAAACATCAAATCTCCCTGGACTGACAATTCCATCATTTCCCTTTTCAAGTGTCTCCAAATAAAATGTCAATTCCAAACAGCAATTCTAACCCTCAATTCTACTACAATTTATCACCTCTTACTCTCTGACTGCATTTCATCTCCATCTCATATTTCTCATTCCCTTAGCTAAATTTATACATACATATATATGTATGCATATATATACACACCCACACATGTACATGTAAGTGTATACTCCTGCTATTTTTTCATCTTTTTCTGCCAGTGAAATTCTTATAACATTAAAATTTCCTCATGTTTAACGGTATTTTCACTTATTTGGTATAACAGTTTGATGAAACAGAATCTTATTTGGAAGGATTTTATTCCCTTTTGTCTTCATTACTGCCGTTTTTAATTGATGAAGATTTATTCATCTGTAATTAATCTGTACCTTAACTGTGTGGTACACTTTATAAGCAAGTTAAACAGACTCTGTCCCTACTTTCAAGGAGTTTCTGTACTGAAATAATGAAATCATGTATCACAGAGAAGTGTGAGTGAAAGCAGAACAGATGTACAAGAAATCAGGGGCAAGGAAAATTATACTCTGACAAAATTTTACCATATGTGGAATTAGACCACATCCACAAAGGACAAGAAAATCAGGAAGCTGAGCCCTGGCACTGAATTTCCCAAATGATTGTGTTTAGCTCCGGTGGGGAACCTGCTGCCTCGAGGCCATATGTGGCCCTCCAGGCCCTCAAGTGCAGCTCTCTGACTGAATCCAGACTTCACATAACAAATCTCCTTAATAAAAGGATTTGTTCCATACAACTTGGACTCAGTCAAAAGACTGCGCTTGAGGACTTAGAAGGTCACATGTGGCCTCGAGGCAGCAGGTTCCCCACCCCTGGTTTAGCTGGTTAGTTTATCACCGCATTGGTTCACGTAGGCAGGACCAGTGAAATTTGTGGAGATATGCATTTTATCCAAAAAGGAGTACCAATGACACATTTTGAGAGGAATGATGTGGTGGGGAAAGTGCTGAACTTTGGGTCAGGCAGACAATTTGGAATCCTGACTAGCTGTGTCATTGAACTTTTCTGAGCCTCAGTTTCTTCATCAGCCATGAAAGGAGGAGAACAATAGCTCCTACCTCCCAAGGCTGTTGTGAGACTCAAACGAGAGAACGTACATAAAATGATTCTTTGCAAACTTTAAATTCCATATAAATATCAGTTATTAGTGTGGCTTTTGTGCTGTTATTGCTATTGTATTCTTGTTGTAAATCTCACGCTTGTATTTTTATGGAGTCCAAATAAGAACAATCCTGGGACAAGTCACCATTCTACAACTATTCTTTTTATATTTAATAATAATCAGACATCCACACTGAATAAAAATATTGGGAAGTTAGCTTATCCTCTGTGGGCTCCCTGAAAGCATCCTTGATGTAAGTCTAGTAGCAGACGGAACAGGGACAATAGCCAGCTGATCCTATACCCGCAAGATTTTTAGCTGCTCTTCTAGTTCTCTAGGTTTTGAAATCTTTTTTGTTTGCTATTGTGAGTGGTAGATAGGGCAACATCTATTAAAATGTTCTCATGGATTGATAATCTGCTCAAGAGGTTGTGAGCAACAGTTCATTCTGTGATAATGGTTTGGTTCCAATACAGTTAATTGGCTGAGTTCTCCAGGATATTTTGAGGTTTGTATTTGTATTACCTCCATTTCTTGTTCATCAGTCCATGAGAGAAAAAGTAAGCTTCTGACATACAATTCTAGCCTCCAGGTCATGTCTTGCTGGGTATTTGGTAGGCACTAAATTTTTACGTTATGTGTTGCACAATTTCTATCATTTCCACATACAATCTCAATGACTAAGTCTAGGGTTCTTTAAGATAAGCCTTCTGTAATTTTTGGTACCAGTAATTTGGTCCTGAATGCTGTCATAAAGCCTTCCTTTTCCACAAACAAATCCACATGACTCAGCCATTAGTTCAGTGCTTGCGTGTTGATAAGTTGCTGGCTGAGTTCATGTGGATGTCAACTATGGACTGTCTTTTGATTCCATTCTTGGATATAAACCATCCCATAGTCTCAATCTGGAGGTAGACTACTTTCTGTTGCATTTCACAAATCTAATGACACGTCCCTGTTATCAGCCTGGACTGATGGAGTGATAGTGAAGTGGTGTGTGCTTGTTCCAAAGGTACTTCTGTAGATTTGTTTTTACCTGTTTATCATATGCTCTAAGAATATATATCAAACTTGTTCATCCTTTATTATTAATTTTTTTTAATTAAAAACTTTTTTAGAGCTGCCATCGAGTGATTGGAATTTTGTTTCATTAATATTGTACAGGTGTTTTTTAAAGATATCTTTCCAAAAATCTGTGATGATCCATTTTATAGTTCTAAAAATGTACAGTAAAACTGGCAGTATGTATGTATCAACTGCACTAAACACGTTCTTTCAGGATACCAGAAGGTCTCTTAATGTATATAGCCACAGCCTTCTCTTTGCTATCTTCACGTATTAAGAGTGTCTTAGTGAAAGAGTCCAAGGTATTTGTAGGAGTAACCTTTACCTGTTGGTTCAATGTAACCTTCCAGATTCAATCATGAAGTTTTGAGTCTTCTATATCTCCTTAGTGTACGTTAAGAACTGCATTCTTATCGAGTCTAAAGGACATTTTGATTTCATTGGAGAAAGAGATTCCACCAGATGACAGAGATATTTTTTTTTATGGAGACATAAATCTTGATGTCATCCATATACATGAAATGATTAATCCGATATTTTGGTTAGACTCTTTTATTTGGAAGCTATATTTAGTTCTACTTAGGAGGAATGATAATGGATTTAAGGCTGGGTAGAACCATAATGGGCTTAAATTATCTCCTGGAAAAATACCACATTTTATATAAATTGTTCTTGACATTATTATATTGGTGACATGTACCAAATAGAAAACAAAACTCCAAGTAGAGACCAAATATTCTACAGTTCTTGCTATATTTGGGTATATTCCATATACTTACAATACATTAATAAGCCATGAGTGTGGAACTGAATCAAGGATTGAATAAAAGTTATGGGACCTTTGTGCAGCTTGTTCAATAATTATTGAATCTATAATAAGTTGCTTTTTACCTTCTGGGATTTCATGACCCAAACTTTTCAATCCTCCTACAACATACTGTTTCCTTATAAGTCTTTTTTAGAAATTTTTTTTGGGGGGGATATAAGCCGTTGAGTGCTTTATATAAATTACGTGATCATATAACTGGCCTACGTTAGCTGGAGTTCTCATCTTTTCATGACAGATATGTGATACCCTCTGTTAAAAAACATGGGATCAGGCTTGTATCTGTTAGCAAGATGGTAAAATGCTTTTCTAGTAATAAATTTGTCACTGTGAAGCATCTGAATTACAGATCTTATAGAAAAGCTTAGAGGTTCACTTGGTCCTCTTGCTATAATTATTCCATCATTTATTACATTAATGATGTACAAGTTTTCATCTGATCCAAATTGTATTTTCATTGTGTTGGATCTATATAGAAGGGACTACTGGAAAATAGTCACATTCTCCTTCTTCAGGGATTCTCTTTTGCCTCTGATTTATCTCTAAAGCCTCTGTAGTACAGTTTCTGATTGATGATAAATTGTTTCTGCTGTTCTTTGTTCTGATTTGACTCCTTGTGTTGCTTTAACTTTTAATACAGCAATCTAGCTTTTAAGTTTTCTACTGTGTATTGCAGCTACTCTCCTAGGTTGGAAGTGCAGCAGCCACTCACAGAAACCACGCTATTGATCAATAGGGAAGCTTAGATTTGTTCTGTTTCCAGTTCACCCTTCCTTTGGGAGTCTGGTGACCTCCACTCCCAGGGATTCACCATAAT
The DNA here is from genome assembly GCF_011100635.1 of Trichosurus vulpecula. Lineage (NCBI taxonomy): Eukaryota > Metazoa > Chordata > Mammalia > Diprotodontia > Phalangeridae > Trichosurus > Trichosurus vulpecula. The sequence continues at coordinate 202,446,627 of NC_050580.1, forward strand.
GGTCCTAAACTTAATACAGAAATCCAATCAATCAGCATCCCAGAATGCCAGAGCTTAAGGGATCCAGCCTGAGCCTCCCTAGTAGCAAATATTTCCGGGGTGTACCACCATGCTCACTGATATTAATATACTCTTTCAGTATTTTTCCACAGATTTTTAATAGATCTTTCAAATTTCACTTTTGCCATGATGGTGCTTGACATTAGTCCTTAGGAATATTCCTTGACAGCTCTACATTGCCTCTCATGGTTCTTACCATGGCAGCAGCTGCTGCATATGCTGCTATATGCAGGTTCTGAAGTGTTTGGATACTTACCATGAAATAACATGAAAGAATACATTCATGATGCTTACAGCAGATATTAGTTTTTTTAATTACTTTATATTGATATAACTATTCTGCTTTTTGGATTCATATCAGCAAACTCAAAAAAAGGCTTTTTGGAATTCCAGTCTAAGTATGCCCATCTCTTCTTCAAAACCATTTGAGATATTGGTGCTGTTTCTGTCATTCATTTAGTGATTAGGTATAATTTCTAACAGTCATATTAAGTAAACATTTTCAGTAACAGGTCTTCATTATTTTCCTCCTCTGATTTTAGTAGTTCATGGATTTCATTTTCTATTTTATCTAATTTAGGCTTAAGGATAGGATTTGATTTTGTTTTGTTTTATGATTTTCCTGCCTTGTTTGGAAATACAATACCGTGTGACTAGAAGTTGATAGTACTTCTAGTCAACTACTGATAAAAAGCAGCAGGAAGCTCTTGCCTATACCTGGTAAGGTCTGTTTCCAATTTTGATATCATGTATCCCTGGCAAATAAGGAAAGTATTCATGTCTTCAATCCATTTCATGCATATTTGTGTTCCTGCTTTGTCATTGCGAGCTGCACTAAAGCATTTCTAGCAAATGAAATGTTGGTATTTCTGGTTTCTTCCAATGTAGCTTACTTTCGTAAGGTATCAGAACATGGTGGGGGTGGCGGGGAGAGAGGAAGGGTTCCATTCATTTTGTTTTCTATTGTGTAAAAATGATAAATGCAATATTCTACCATCCCATTTATTTCTTAGACTCTTAAGAGCATTTTCATCACATGCGCTGGAGTGATAGCCCAATCAGTGGTATTATTAGAACCCAAATGGCCAGTGTTGAAGGGTTCCTTCTAGGCATTCCCCTCTACCAGAGCAGTCTCAGGGCACATTGAATTCCCAATGGATAGCCCCCTGGTTGGCATCTCCTCACTTGGCCATTGTCTCTTTCCCCAAGGATATAAATAATGGATTGGGGTTTGAGGTAGTTATTATTATAGATTGATAGATTGATTATACTAAGATTTCATATTATACAATTATTAATTTTATATTATAAATGTTTGTACTCATACTGCATTATTGGCCAACCACCATGCTGGATACCACTGGAGAAGAGACTGTCCAAAATAAGTCAGCTCTGGAATATTTTTAGAATATAGTTGCAGAGATGAGGCTTGCATACCCAAAGCAATAGAAAACAATTTAAGCATGTATAGAAGAAGTAATACATTGAGTGGTATATGCTATAAATGTTGGAAGAATTCTAAAGAAAGGAAAGATCAGTGTGGACTGGAACAGTCAGAGAAAGCTTTAAGGTACAAATGAAAATTGAACTGGGTCATGAATTTTTAGTATCTGTATAGGTAGAGAGGAAGTATACCTGGAGGTAGTTCTCTGGCCTCTACCTACCCAGGAGTATGAATGAGCCAGCTTGAACTGGCTCATAAGAGCTGATTGTTAAATTTCTGGTGTGAGGATTTACATCTTGGACATCAGCAAATGCTACAAATTATGGCTTGATTTATTGTTTTGTTGATTCTCTAGACTTAAGAAAACAAAATTAAATAAATATTGATAATACTTTTTACACTTAGAACTGTGTCCTACAGAAATATATATATATATATGTATATATATATATATATTTTTTTTTTTCCAGAGAGTCATTTACTAGTACAACCCTGTCCCACACCAATGAAGGTCTTTGATCAGAGAGAGGTCAGATGGTCACTTGTCAGGAATGTTGTTGAGATGACTCCTTTTCAAGTATGAAGTGGAAGAGGCAACCTCTGGAGTCCCTTCAAAGTCTTGAGATTCTATGATTCTGTGAAAGCAATCCTGAGGTTGCATTTGGGGGGAAAAAGCTAGAATGATGGTCCATAAAACATATCTATCAAATATTTTAGAAACAGGGTAAAAGTTCAATTAGATGATCAGAATAATGATAATGATGATAATAGTAATGACAGCAGCAAGTTCAGATGTGAAAGCAAAAAAAATAAAGAGCCATAAAGTACCTAGCTGCAGCAGTTTAGCCAAAATTATGTATATAAAGCTATGTCTGACTCATGCCTGAAGCAAGGCATAATGTTTTATGAGCATGAGGGCTTGTTGTGGTGATTCAAGATACTGCTGCTGCCACTAAAACTTATTGCAAAAATAATGCTAAACAAGGTAGATGATAAGCACAGATCTCCGGTGATTAGTGAAATGTCTGCAGGTGTATTCAGAGGCAGTGCACCACCTTTGTGCTAAAGGGAAGATAATACTCGTACTACCTACCTCACGGGGTTATTTGGAGGAAACGCTTTGAAACCTTAAAATGCTACAGAATCCAGAGCTATTATGAATCTCATTTCCGCCAGCAGGAGTTATGATATGGGTAAGATTTGATGCCAACGGTTGACCTTCAACTGGGGGTTAGTAAATGGATTAACAGACGATGATGAGCACAGACATTCAGAAAGCAACCGCTATAAGATACAGGGGGATGGAGCCATTGCGGCAAACCAAGGCATTGGAAGCAAAAGACATAGTATTGCTGGACAAAATAATGCATTGGAACTTTTATTCTTATCAGTATCACTGTCCTATTTAGCTGAAAGGCTACAAAAATCAATGCCAAACACTCGTACGTATGATGTATATCTATATGCATATGCATGTACATAGATATAGTTATGGCATAACATATAGAGGGCCAGACCTGGAATCAGGAAGACATTTATTAGCTGTGTGACCCTCACAAGTCATTCATGCCCTGTTTGCTTCAGTTTCCTCTTCCGCAAAATGGGAATATAATGGTATCCTAGCTCTTGGGGTTGTTGTGAGGATCAAAAGTGAAGTACTTGGCACATAGTAGGCACTATATAAATATTAGCTATAATTATTATGTGTGTACATATATCTATATATACATATATGTACAGGCAGCATAGTAAAGTAGCTAGAGGGCTGACCTTGGAGTCAGGAAGACCTAAGTTCAGTGTTTACCCGTAATACAGATCAGCTATGGAACAACTGACAAATCATAAGCTTTCAGGTCCCAACCCTTCCAAGAACATAAGTTTCAGATGAATTGCTGGTGCCATTCAGTCAACAAACTCTTATTAAATGCCTACTATGTGCCAGCCAATAGGCCAAGTGCAGAAACTATTTCCACACCAGGGAATTCTCCACAGAAATGAAATCATTGTTATGGACCCCAAATGTGTTTTGTTTTGATGCATACATGTATACATATTCATGCGTACTCTGGAAAATAAGATAAAGTTAATGGAGGATTGGGAGATGTTTAAATTTATTAATTAAATCCTATTATCTCAGAGGGAAGAGTCATTTTATATACTCAAATGCTCAAATGGATCTGTGATCCATTGTGGAAATCTCCCATAATTCAGAATACAACCCATCCATGCCCTCCCAAAAGTTAGCCACTGGGCCCACCCAATCTGATGAATGCCTTTCTCTCTTTTTCAACATAGCAATGAAACTAGAGAGCACTTTGTCCACCTGTCATCCCTTATTCTTGCCACATGACCAACCCATCTTCTCTTCCTGCCATATGATTTTGTGCTGACATCCTTACTCCTTGTTCCTTTCTGGAACTCCTCACAGGTTATAATATGGTACAGTCTGCTTGTCTTCTTCCATGGGTCTTTCTGTTGCCCTCTGGGTGACACTCTGTATTTCATACACAATAGTCAAAATCATTTGTGGAACGGGATCTGCCATACTGTCATAGTTGCTAACCAAGAGGTAGCACTCTTGGACGTCTAAAGGCAGCACTGTATCATGGGTAATATGCTGGATGTGAGATAAGGGGAATAGGGTTCAAATCCTGGCTCTGCTACTTATTACCTATTTGAGATAGGGAAAATCATGTCACTACTCTGACCCTTGATTTTCTCATCTATTAAATGAGGCGGACTGAAAATGACTCTCTAAGGTCCTTTCTGGTTCTGGATCCCAATTCCTGTCAGTAATATATTTATGACCACTACAATTTGTTCTGATATAGCAAGTAGTCAAGTCTACATTCATCTGAACAATAATATAAGTATAAGAATACAAGTCATTCCCCAATTGATAAATGGTCAATGAAGGCAGTTTTCAGAGGAAGAAATTAAATCTATCTATAGTCATATGGAAAAATGCTCTAAATAACTATTGATTAGAGAAACGCAAATCAAAACCACTCTTAGGTACCACATCACACCTGTCAGATTGGCTAACATGACAAAACAGGAAAATTACAAATGCTGGAGAAGATGTTGGAAAATTGGAACATTAATGCATTGTTGGCGGAGTTGTGAACTGATCCAACCATTTTGCAGAGCAATTTGGAATTATGCCCAAAGAGCTATAAAAATGTGCATACCCAATAATAATAAGAAGAAGAATATTAATTATTAGGAGATGTATTCTCACTTGGGAAGCTAGACAGTGCAGTGGATAGAATGATAGGCTTAGAGTCAGGAAGACTGATCTTACTGAGTTCAAATTTCATCTCAGACGCTTACTAGCTGTTTGACCCTGGGCAAGTCACTTAATCCTGTTGGCCTCAGTTTTCTCATCTGTAAAATGAGCTGGAGAAGGAAATGGCAAACCACTCCAGTATCTTTGCCAAGAAAACCCCAAATGTGGTCACAAAGAGTCAGACGTGATTGAAATGTCTGAATATAACAACAAAATATTCTTACTGAATAATTTATCTTTCTCTGTTCTATCATTTAGGAATAGTTAAGAAGCAATTTCATTTCTACTTTTGCAGAGAGTTTATATTAAATAAAAATCAGGCACTACTTGCCTAAGATGAACTAGAAGTTGGTTTCAGAGTAATGCTAATATTGAACTGAAAGGGGCCAACACATGACTTGCATGCTTTTCAAGGATCCAAGTTCCTTTCAATTCTCATTTGATTTCTTAGACAAAAAATTAGTAACCTTCATTATACTTAATACAAATGTATATATGATAGTGGATGCAGAACAAACAGAAGAAAAAAGATTTTTGAAAAGCACATTACATATCATTTAATTTTAAAGTACAACCGAAAAATGGAAGACTTGGACAAAAGTTGGGACCACACATCAGGATCATAGGATCAAATACTTAGATTTAGAAGGTAGAGACCATCCAATTGACTCATTTTTTTTAAATGAGGAAAAGTGGCCCAGGATTAAATGACTTGCCCAAGATCACAAAGGTAATAAGGGAAAGACAGACTATTTGAACCCATGATCTCTGACTCAAAAGCCATTGCTCATTCTACTGTACCACATTGGGTAGAAAATGCTTTTCAAAAACTTTCAGCAATCAGCCACTGTGAATTCCTAGAGCCCTCATCAAATGACACTTGTGTTTTCAAATTATATATATAATATATATATATATATATACATATATATATATGTTAACAGTATATGCACAAACTTATATAGTATACATATGTGAATGTTACAAATGCAAACTCCCAACACTGAATCAAAAAGACAACTCTATAAAAATAATTCTTTAAAATAAAAAAAGCAAAATGTCATAGACAGGAAGTGAATGATGACTTCTTGTCTCTTAAAGAAAATATGGGCAAATCACAGCCAGGCTTTTTAACTGATTCCAAGCCTAAAAGAAAATGTCAGCTAATATAGGAACTCAGCTCAGTAGCAAACCCTGGAACTTAATCTATATTGAAGCTAAATATTCTATAAGCATGCAGCGAAGTGCAAAAAAACAGCAATTGAAAAATGACATGATTAAATGGCACGACATGCAATCATTTGCTCTCAATTATATCAATGTATCTTCTTCATTTCTAGGAGTCAGGCAGAAATATTGTTTTTTAAATGCCTCTATTAAATTGGTCACCAATAATAAAATAGATGAGAGTTCTAATAAGCTCATTTACATAACATACATCATGCACTACAAAACTATTCTCTCCACACAGTTTTGCTCATAGATTTGTCTCCTAGTTGTCAACTGGCTTGGCTACATTGGCCGATTTTTAAACGCTTAATGCTGCCTTCAGGACCATTTGTAGGAAAACGTTTATGAAATTTTTCTAGTTAACCCTTGGCAAGATCCTTATTGCTAATTATGGAAAAAGTATTGATATAATATCTTTGCTGTCACATTTTATTACGGTGATGGTTGAAATAGAATCTGGGTCTGACATTTTGGAAATACCATCTAATTGCAAGTCAGAAACGCACAATGACAGTTTTAAGTAGATTTAACTTCCCTTAAAATAGCAAAATGGTTTATTTTAGGTAAAAGCATATTTTTAAATAGCAGTGTAGTTTATTGAATTGGCACACTGAGTCCATTTCTGTAGGATTCCTTCATTGAGAACGTTACATGGTCTCCAAGAAGGACACTGGAATTATCTATAATATTTTCATCCTGATTTCCCATTTTAAAATCTTTTTCCCTGTTTGAAAATACATATTATATACAACTACCTCACTATGAATATTTTTCATTATCATAACAATGACCATTATTTGTAATAGAGGTATAAGCACAGAGGTTAAGTCCAATGATTTGAGACTAAGATTTTGGATTCTATTCCTGGTCCTATCTAGCCTCACCAAGAGACCTTGACCAATCTGTTTAATTCTTTGAATCCCATTTTCCTCAACAATGAAATGAGAATAATTAAGAATTGGTGACTTAAGTTAACTAATATTTTTAAGTGCATAGAGACCCTTGGACAAAAGGTGATACAAATAGAAGGCCTATCATTCTTTTTTATGTTTTAATTGCCTTTGCCTCCTATTTTTGAAAGCAGTATTAATTTCAGATAGAAAATGGTACTTTCATTCCTTCTAAATCCTCCCCTCCCCCTGCCTTGTTTTTTGGACTAAAACACAATAATCATGCTAGAAGTGCTGCCTCTCACTGTGTTATTTCATGAAAGCTGTTATTATTCCTGTATGGCATTCTTTAATTTCTTTGTGTCATTCCTTACATTGGGTTAAGTACTTTTAAACATGTTTGTTTTTAGGAATCTAGTTCAGTGGTCTGATGCTTAGTTCATTTTCACATGTAATTAGTAATATATGATATACTTCCTTTCGCAAATTAAGAACACTATTAAAATTCCAGACATACAAAACAATATGAAGATTAAGTTACTCCAAAGGAAACTGTAATAGCTTACAGATTGCTAGTATCATTACTAAAATGCTGGTATCTATTACAGTGTCTCCCTGGAATAAAGAATGCACTTTTGGCAATAATCTGTTAAGAATATGTCCATTATTGTTAAGATCTGTTATCTTAACTCTAAACTAGGCTGCAATTATAGAAAGCTAACTTTTAACAATAAGGGAAAAGGGTATTAGATGTAAATGTAACTAACAGCCATTATCCTATAAAATACCTTTTCTAAAACCTTAAAATCATTCTTTTCATAAGCAGATAAGGCATTAATTACAATTCATTTTTTACATTATTGAATTTTGAAATCTATTTACATCTCCCACTGTGCTTTTTAGCTCATATTGGCTCTGTGGGCATCATTCAAAACAATACTGGGAGAGAGAATATAGAAAAAGTTATTTTCTTTCCTTAGCATTATCTTCAAAACCTTAACACACCTCATCTTTTAATGGATATTAGAATGCCCAAATTCACATAAATCCCAGTAGATTCTGAGCAAGAGGAAGGGAAAAGTTCTGAATGACAAGGTGCAGTGTGGGCATGATGTCACAATTATGTATAGAAGGCCACACTAGAAGCATGAAATCAGCAAAAAGATGGTGGGTAAGGAGATCCCCATAAGGAATCCCATGGGACAAAATTAGGCACAAAACTAACCAAAGGAGAAAATAAGACATCTGTAACTAGTTTATGAGAGATGGCCAATAACTGAGCAAATTAATCCTACAATCCACTAAGCTTTGGTAAAACCCTTCTCCTTAGCATTTTTGAAACTCTCGTAGAAGTCTAGCATTTCCCTCTCCACACATCCTCCCAACCTACATTCCCAATCCATTCTAGGCTTATCCTTTGGCAACTTCAGCCTATATATTCCCTCTGAGTTTTAAAAAGAAAGCCAACTCAAAAACCCCTTGGTCTATAACAGTAAGGAACCGAGAATTTTTTTGTGAAACACTCCCGTTGTTCCAGAATACAACAGATGGGAAATAAATGGATTTAAGAGCTCCAGGGACATTAATAGGAATGCAGTAAGGGAGTCAGGCAACAGGAAATAAATAACATGACTAAAAAGAAAAAAACAAACAAACCAAAACATTATACTTTAATCCATTTAAAACTTAGCTCTGGGGAGGAAACCTCAAGCTTGGAAAGGCCCTCCTACATCTTCATTTGCTCTTTGAACCAGAAGAGCCAATTATTTGAGTACCTGATTACCCACCCCCCACCCCTGATAATGTCTTGGAAAGTGATAATGCATTATCTAATGAGTTAGAATCTCGGGGCACCTGTTTCTTAGCTTTGCCAATGATTGTGTTTTTTGGCCGAAAGCAAGCCTCCTCACTTCCTCAGACGTCAGAGCACCCAGATGCGAAGCAGCACTAAACTAATGTCCAGAAGATTTAGAGCTTTAACCAGTAAAAGATTCGAAAACACTTTTAAAAGAAATCTTTCTCATATCAAGGGCTAAAGAAACTCCTGACCAAATAGTAACCAACTACTGAATTGCTGCAGTGATTTCATTAGCTCAAAGTAAGCTTAGCTATCTTGCTGGAAGATAATGAAAACAAGACTACCATATTCAAACTCTCCCATGGTCTGGAAAAAATGCAGATTCAGGGGAATGTTGTGAGAATGTTTCCTTGGATAGAACTAATATCCCATAAAGGATAGTATCTTTTTTTCTTTTCTTTTCTCTCTCTTCTGGGGAATGGGGAAAAAAATTTGTGGATATTCTATTTTCTGATCCCCAGAGAGAGGTTTTTAACAGCAGAATATTAGGGATCATTTTCCAACCTCTTTACCTATGCAGAAAAGAAAGGAGAATATGTGTGTGTATCTATAAAGATACAGACACAGATATATACATAAATATCACATACACATACATAAATACATACATACTTGGGTAAAAATGGTTTTAAGCTAAATACATATTACTTTAATTGTCAGGAGAGTGATTTAACTTCTCAGCTTCTAGTTTGTGGATCTGGATGTTTCACTGAGGATCTTTCCCAGCCACAGCTTCCTCATTCTACAATTTATAGTTGACTTTTTGAATCCAGGTATATGCCCTTTCATTTATCTCACCAAATTTCATCTTATTAGAACTTTTTAGATCATGACTATTTCCCACACCCCTGCAAAATTGATAAGCCAGCCAATTATGTCTTCATCCAAGTCGTTGAGAAAACTGTTCACTAGGATGGAACTATTGCCAGAGCCTTTGAACACTCTCCACCATCAGACCATCCCCTGCCCTGTATTGACATCAATTAATCACTACCCTTGAAGTCCAATCATAGAACCAGTCCCATATCCCTCCAACCCTTAGTACTATCTAGTCCAAATCCCTCCTTATCCAGAAAGATATCACAAGGGACTTTGTCAAATTATTGCTTAAATTGAGGCATACTATGTCAAAGACACTCTTCTTTCAGAATAGCAACCATTTCATAAAGATACTGAAAGTCTCAAATGACCTACGTTTCATGAAACCTTGTTGATGCTTAATAATCACCACTTTCTTTCCTAAACACTTGCAAACTCTCTCATAACATGTTCTAGAATCAAGCTCACTATTTTGAAAATTCCACCCTTATCCTTTTATTTTTTTTTTGAAAATCAAGATATTGGTGCTATACCTCTTCAGTTCTACATGGTTTTTCAAAGCTCACAACTATCATCATCTCAGTGATTACAGACACCGCTCCTTTCAGAATCCATCTGAGACTAGCTGAATACATTGTGAAGGCTCCGTTAACTCCTTTTTAAACCTTTTCTGTTATCCTCCCCAGTTTAAAGATCTCAGTTTACATCCTAAGTCTACCACTCAACAACCATTGGCAGTTAACTTAAACTCCTTCAGTTTCAGTATCTACAACATGAAAGTATTACCTGACTTGCCTACCACACAGTATTATAAGGCTCAAATGAGAAAATGCTTGTAAAATCCCTTTGAAAGCCATAAAGTTCTATGCAGATCTAAGGGAGAATCATTGCTATTACTATCATTCACATTTAATTTGTCTTTTAGCAAAAAGACAAATACTTGTTTACAACAAAGCAAGTTATTTTGAATGGGCAAATGTATAGTTGTTGCAACAGCAGTGAAAGAAATAACCTTCTTATTATCAGATAGTCTTGGATTTCAGTGCCTAACTGTAAATGGCTTTATAACAAAAAAAACTATATAAATAAACCAGCCCTAAAAGGTGGAAAATATATCTTCCACCATAGGTTCCACACAGCTTTGAAACTTACTGCTCCAATGTTTCATTCAGAGCTAAAAAGTCAAGGTTTAACTGACATTTATTAAAATATTTCCCAGTGGTCTTTGCAGACTGATGTCTGATAAGTGAATGGATCTTTAAAAAAAACTTTTATTTTTTCCAATCCACAAACATTGATTTTCTCTCCTTTCTATCTCTCCCTCAGTTGAAAATGAAAAAAGAAAAGCAGAGCTCTTGTGAAAAATATGCAAAGTCAAGTAAAATTAATTCCTACATTGGCCATGTAAAAATGTATGTCCCATTCTGCATCTTGAGTCTGTCACCTGTCTTAGGATGTAAATGGCATTTTCCAGCACAGATCCTCTAAAATCCTGATTGGTTCCCACATTGATCAGAGTTCTTAAGACTTACAAAGTTTTTAATTTTTACGATGTTGTATAGATTGTACTCCTGACTTTACACTCTGCAGCAATTCATGTAAGTCTTTCCTGGTTTGTCCAAAACCTCTCTTTCCTCATTTCTTACATCACAATATTATTCCATTATATTTATATACTGTTTGGCCATTCCCAGGGGTGTGGCAAAGCCAGCTCCTACTGCCTCCAGTTTTCAGTGTGAGCATTTACATATTGCAAATTAGCAAGCACTACAAATCAAGGCTTGATTTATTGTTTTGTTGATTGTTTAGAATAGGGGTTGGCAAACCAGAGCTCAGGGGCCAAATGCAGCCTGCTTTTGTACATTGAATATAAAAACTATTCTCAGCTTGCTGGCACAAAAGCAGCCCATGGGCTATGTAGTTTGCTGACCCTTAGTCTAGACTTAAGAAAGTGATGGAGAAAACATTAATAATGCAGATTAAACTTAAAAATGTGTTATGGGAATAGAGGACTTTCAAGCTTTCTCAGTGAAAAGACCAGAACTGAATAGAAAATTTGACTTTCAAACACAAGAATCAAGAGAAGCATGAAAAGGTAAACAAGAAAGAAAAACCGTAAGGGACTTACTAAAGTTGAACTGTTTTGTTTACATTCCTACATGGAAAGATGATGAGTATGATTCATGAGACCTCAGTATTAGGGTAGTTGAAGGGAATATGCATATATATATATGCATATATATATATATGTTTAAGTATATATATAAGTGAATGTGTATGTAGGTATGTATCTATGTGTATATGTATGTATGTGTATGTATGTGTATATATAGATATGTAAAAGAGAGAGAGCAGACACAGGGTGAGTTGAGGATGAAGGGAAGATATCTAAAAGAAATAAAATGAAATTAAGGGATGAGAGAGTAACATACTGAGAGAGGGAGATAGGGAGAGATAGAATGGGGTGGATTATCTCGCATAAAGGTGGCAAGAGGAAGCAGTTCTTTGGGAGGAGGGGAGAGGGCAGGTGAGGGGGGAATGAGTGAACCTTGCTCTCATCAGATTTGGCCTGAGGGGGAATACCATACACACTCAGTTGGGTATCTTACCCCACAGGAAAGAAGAGGGAGGAAGATAAAAAAAAAATAAAAGGTGGGGGGATGATGGAGTGGAGGACAGATGGGGGTGGAGGTAATCAAAACAAACACTTTGGAAAGGGGACAGGGTCAAGGGAGAAAATTCAATAAAGCGGGATGGGTTGGGAAGGAGCAAAATGTAGTTAGCCTTTCACAACATGAGTATTGTGGAAGGGTTATACATAATAATACATGTGTGGCCTAGGTTGAATTGCTCAACTTCTTAGGGAGGGTGGGTGGGAAGGGAAGAGGGAAGGGAATTTGGAACTCAAAGTTTTAAAATCAGATGTTCAAAAACAAAAAAACTTTTTGTATGCAACTAAAAAATAAGATACACAGGCAATGGGGCGTAGAAATTATCTTGCCCTACAAGAAAGGAAGGGAAAAGGGGATGAGAGGGGAGGGGGGTGATAGAGGGGAGGGCTGACTGGGGAACAGGGCAACCAGAATATACGCCATCTTGGAGTGGGGGGGGAGGGCAGAAATGGGGAGAAAATTTGTAATTCAAACTGTTGTGAAAATCAATGCTGAAAACCAAATATGTTAAAGAAATAAATTGCATTTAAAAAAAAAAATGTGTTATGGGTACTTTTGGGGGGTAGAGCTAGTGCTTAAACATTTACTAGCACACCCCTCACCATTCCTTGATGTGTATCCCCATAGGTTCCAATTCTTTGCCCATAAAAAGAGCTTCTATAAATAGTGTTCTACATATCAGCCTACCACTGTTATCTCTGGGTGAAAGAATATGTACATTTTAGTGACTTCTGAGGCCTCATTCTAAGTTGCTTTCCTGAATGGCTTTACTAATTTAGCTTTCCACCAAGAGCACATTCATGTGTCTCTTTTCCTGTAGCCTAGCACTTCTCATTTTCCATTTTTTGTCAACTTTACCAATCTTTGACTGCTCCTGTAGATCATCCAAATCCCATTCCATGCCCTCTACCACCCAATTCTTTCTTCCCATCCCTCTTAACCCTTCCATCTCAAAGTTTCAACCTAACTCTATTCAGCCTTTCCACTGTGCCCTCTGGACTACCTGTTCCATAGGTAACAAACTTCTCTTCATCTTAAATCTTTTCCTCTCCCACTCCTTCCATCTATTAGGTCTTACTAAAACCTGCCTTACCGCTGATGACTCGGCCTCCCTGGCCACCCTTTCTAGTACTGGCTATACCTTCACCCATTCTCCTCAGCTCACTGGTTGACTTGCTCCTCTTGTAAGAATACTTCCAAGTTCTCCCCCTTCCTTCATCACTCAGTAACCTCTATTTCTTTAAGGGTCATGTTATTCATATCTACCACCCAATCAAAATCCTGGTAGCTGCACTCCCCTTCCTTCCTTCATGAGGTGGATACGTGGCTTAGAGTTTTTCTCTCCTGCTCATCTCCTCTGCTCACACCAAGGGACTTTAACATACATACTGACTTTCTCTCAAATACCCTAGCCATTCAGTTCTTTAGCCTACTCACTTCCCATGAGCTATACCTCCCTACTTCAGCCAATACCGAGATGGTCATCCCCTTGATCTTGCTACCACCCACAAATATACTACCTCTGTGTTCAAGAATTCCAAAACACCCTTGCCTGACCACTGGCTCTTTACCTCTTCCTCTGCACCATGATCTCTAATCCCTCCAACCCACAATTCTCTCCCAGGCCAATTAATTAATTCTCTCATCTTCTCCCCATCTTGACCCCATTGGTGAACCAATTTAACTCTACACTGTCATCCTCTCTTGAATCCCTAGTCCCCTTATATCACTAATGACACCCTGCCAAGCATCAGCCTTGAACCATTCCCACTATTTATCACCCTCACTCATACACAAGCACTGCTAGCTGAAGATGCAGAAAATCAAGCAACTGTTCTGATTGGATCCACTACCAGTTTGTTACATAATTTCAACTGGGCCCTCACTGCTGCTAGGCAATTCTACTGTGCCTCCCTTATCAACTCACTATCCAACTCTCCACAGTGGCTCTTTCAAACTTTTTTATCCCTCCTCGAACCTCTAGTGGCTTCCCTTCCTCACTTTCTCAGCTGAGAACTTTGTTTCATTGCAGAAAAAATTGAGGCCATTTACTATGAGCTCCCTCTTCTCCCCCAGATGGCTTCTGCCACTATCTCCTCCTTCATCCCTGTCATGCATGATGAAGTAGCTTTAGTAGCCAAGGCTAATCTCTCTACTTGTTGAAGAAATTCCATTCTGTCCTGTCTCCTCTCTCAAACTGCTCCCCCCATCATCTTCACTTTCTCATTTATTTTCAATCTCTGTCTTCTAACTCATTTCCTACTGCTTACAAACATGCCCTATCTCCCCCAACCTAAAAAAAAATACCATCTTACTTATTTGATCCTTCCATCCAGGTTAACGAACCTCCTGTGTCTCTTCTGCTCTTTGTAGCTAAACTCCTTGAAAAGGCCATTTACAATAGGTGCCTCCACTTTATCTTCTCTCATAGTCTTCTTAACCTCTTGCAATCTGGCTTCTGACCTAATCATTCCACCAATATTGCTCTCTCCAAGGTAACGAATGATCTTAGGTGACAAATACAATTGCATTTTCTTAATCCTTATTGCTCTCAATTTCCCTGCAGCCTTTGACACTAATGATCATTTTCTCCTCCTACCTCTCTGATCATCCCTCCTCTGTCTCCTTTGCTGGATCCTCTTCCAGATCACACTTTGTAATCATAGGTGTCCCTCAGGGTTCTGTCCTGGGTCCTCTTCTCTTCTCCCTCTATACTATTTCCCTTGGTGATCTCATCAGCTCTCATGGATTTAATTACTATCTCTATGCCAATAATTCTCAAATCTATTTATCCTGACCCAAACTCTCTGCTGATCTCCAATCTTGCATCTCCAACTGCCTTTCTGACATCTCACATTGGATTTCCAATAGATACCTTAAACTCAACATATCCAAAACAGAACTCAGTATCTTCTCACCACTTCCCCTATTACTGTAGAGAGTAACACCATCCTTCCAGTACTTCAGGCTCACAATCTAGGAGTCATCCTGGACTCCTCAATATCTCTCATTTCCCCCACCCTATATTCAATCTGTTGCCAAAGCCTATCGATTTCACCTTTGCAACACTTCTCAGATATGTCCCTTTCTCTCCTCTGACACTGCCACCATTTTGTACATTCTCATCACCTCATGCCAGGATTATTGCAATTATCTGCTTGGGGAGATGGGAGGGGGTCTGCCTGCCTCAAGTCTCTCCCTACTCCAATCTATACTCCATTCAGCCAATAAAGTGATTTTCCTAAAGTGCAGGTCTGACCATGTCTGACTCAATAAACTCCAGGGCTTCCTACTGATAACAGGATCAAAAACAAAATGCTCTGTTTGGTATTCAAAGCCCTTCACAGTTTAACACCCTTCTAGTTTCCTAGTCTTCTTAGTGCTTATTCCCCACCACATAATCTTTGATCCAGTGACACTGACCTTCTGGGTGTTCCATGAAGAAGACACTCCATCTCCAGGCTCTGGGTATTTTCTCTGACTGTCCCCCATTTCTAGAACCTTTTACCTCCTCCAGTCCATGTCTCAACTAAAAACATACCAAAAAGCCCACCTTTTACAGAAAGCCTTCCCCAAACCCTCTTAATTCTAGTCTCTTCCTTCGGTTATTTCCTATTTATCTTGCTTATAGCTTGCTTTGTATATATTCTTTATATGTGGTTTCCCCATCAGATTGTAAGCTCCTTGCAGCCACTTGCCTCTTGTTGTATGCCTGGCTCTTAGCATGGTGACTAGCACTTAATAAATGTTAGATTGAATCTGATCTTGAAGACAGGACTGTCTCTTCCTTTCCCCCAACTTGCTCTTCTGGTCAGGCATGAAACACATTCATGAGGCAGTGGAAAGGGGCAAAAGGGGACAGGGTATGAGAGAAGGAAAGGAAGGAGCTTCTGCTGCTCCAATTTATGCATAATCTGTTCTATGCTTCTCAATCAGGCTTTTGATGCTCCAACTGTCAATCGCTTCTTACACTTTCCACCGTGAACATTTAATTCAAGAAAAAAAAGAAATGCATTTCCTTGGGGATATGAACAAACTATTATAAATGTGTAAGATGTAGTTTAAAATTTAATCAACAGTTTATAGCATCAGCTGAAATTAAGAGAGATAATTTGATCTTTTTTTTCAAATGGGGATGGTGATCCTTGCCCCCTCCCTGCCTTAAAGGGGTTTTGTGAGGATTAATGAGATAATGTTGGTAAAGCTCTTTAAGCTCCAGGCTGGAAGGTGTTATATAAACACAAGGTGCAAAATGACTGCAAACTATATTCTTGTTTAGGCTGGAGATTAGGCACAGAGAAAAGTGAAGCATAGCCAACCAAAAATAGAATCAGAGCATCATAGAATTAGAACTGAAAGGGGAGCTGGTCCAACTGCCTCATTTACACATAAGGAAGTGAGGCCCAGAGAGTTAAGCTTCAGACTCAAGGTCACTCAGGTCCCAAGTGGCAATCAGGATTTGAACCCCAGATCCTTAGACTCAAAGGCTAGAACTTTCCCTACTATACCACATGCAATGTCTGACTTTGGACGAACTTGGTAAGCCTTTTGACCTGGGGTAGTATTGACTATTATTCCTAAGGAAGAAAGGAAACAAGCATTTATTGTTGTTCAGTCATTTCAGTCATGTCTGACTCTTCATGACTCCATTTGGGGTTTTCTTAGCAACCATGCTGGAGTAGTTTGCCATTTCCTTCTCAAGCTCATTTTGCAGATGAGTTAACTGAGGCAAACAAGGTTAAATGACTTGCCCAGGATCACACAGCTAGTAAGTATCTGAGGCCAGATTTGAATTCAGGTCTTCCTGCCTCCAGGCCTGGTGCTCTATATGCTGCACCACTTAACCCTATATGATACATATGAGGCAAAGTCAGTTTGGTATAGTAGAAAGAGCACTGGAGTTGGGCCCAGTCTGGGTTCAAATCTTGGCTCTGGTAGTTACTACATCACCTCATCTCAAGCCTTTTTACTTATATATAAAAATGAGATCATATGAATTGTGTTACCTAAATGAAGTTCTTTAAGAATCTTAAAGTGTTATCACATCAGGGCCAGAATAATCTTTCAGATGCACAGATATGATCATCTTCCTGGCTCAAAAAGCATCAACATCTCTCAGCTGCCTACTAAATAGACTCAAAATTATAATTGGATAGGGCCTTAAAGAGCATCTAGTAGGGCAAACCTCTCATTTTAAGTTCTTCTATAGTTTGGCATCCCAGGCTTCCTATACATTGGCCCCAAACTACCTAAGTAATATGATCTCACTCTCATTCCATGTTTCAGCAAAACACTATCACTACTTGTCTCTCAGGATGTGAACTGTGATTTCTTACCACTGCATCTGTGCTCCTGTTACTATCATCTATGCCTGGAGAATGGGTCCTGCCAACATCTCCATTTTTCTATTGACCTCTTACCTGACTTTCGAGATACAGCTAAAATGTCACCTTCTCTCCTGATGGATTCCCTCATCTCTCCCAGTTGAAAGTGATCACTCCCTAATCTGATTTCATATAGCGCTTTGGAATCATATTATCGTACTCTAATTTGCATTATCTTTATTTCTGTTCATGTCTCATCACAGATTGTAGATTGCTCTTTGAAGGCAGGTATCATGTCCTTTATCTTTGTTATCTCTTTGAGGGTAATGCATTTAGAGGTACCTAAATAAATGTTGAATGATTAAACAAATGTAAAAATGGAGAGTGTCTGATCATTTTACTTGCTATGTGTAGGAGCCAAACAATTGTTAAATGTTGGCATGTGAAGCCCTAAAACTGTTACTCCTTTTTTTGGGTTACCCTTTTAGTGTTCCCAGATGACAATTTCAGTAGGTATACAAAAAAAAAGCAACTTTATTGGTACTTTTAATATATATTGAATATCTACCAGGTTGAGATCTCTAATATAGAAAGGATTTGTTTTAAGCTTCAGGCAACCTAAGAGGATGGAAATGGAAAAAAACAAGGTTTGTGGATTTCAGGATCTATGGTTAGGATTGTTAGGTTTGAGTCCTTAAATGTGGCTCCCTCTGCTCAACTTGGGCATTAATTTAAACACAGAATTATCTTATCTTCCATTCTCTTAGACCTATGAGCATCTGCTTGTCATCACCGTTTCAACATTTAATTTGCTCCTTTCTTTCTAGTTTTAAAATGCTTCCATCATCAAAGCTTCAGTAGATTTATGAACCCATAAAAATATGTTCATGTTGCCTGTGCCTCAATCCTAACTCTGCTGAAACCATCTAATAAGGTCTTTTCTTTTTCTTATTTTAGCCCAGAAATTCTGTTCATTTGCAAAAGGTATCATAGTGTTTGAAAAAAAATAGGGACAAAAAGGAAGAAGAAAAAATGGGAATAAAATTGAGTTTAAAGATTAGCTATGATCCACAATGTGCACTTATATAGTTGAAGCATCATTTTCAATGCTGAAGGACCATACTGAAAATAAAGATATCTTGTCAGGTTCTTTCTCAGTCTGATTCTGTGATTTCTTCACATTAAAGGAACCAAAAGATATATACATATATATGTGTGTGTGTATATATGTATGTACATGCACATATATATACACATATATGTGTATATACATATATATATATATATACACACACACACACACATATATAATAAATTAACCAACAGAGAAAGGGGTATTGTGGAATAACAAAATTTTAGAGATGCAATGGACATTAGAGATCATCTACTAATCCCCTCATTTTACAAATAAGGTCCTTCTTCAATGCACAGAGTTCTGACTAAAGTTACAAAACTGGAAGAGGCCAGCTCATGATGCCCCCAAGTATAATGGCGTCGGTATGGTGAAGGCATTATGATAAGATGAAGACTAGCATGATAGGGAAATTATAACCTGTAAGGGTGGAAAATGCAATGTCATCATGAACACTAGAAAAGGAAAATTTTAATGTTCCCTTCAGGTCAGAAGTCAAGGAAGATGAACAAAAAAGAAAACTATAGTTTGAGTGAAATATAGCATACATAATGTATTCATATGTACAGACACACACAACCATGTATATGTATGTATGTGTGTACATTTTATATCTATATCTATCTGTGTGGATGTGTATATATAATATATAACATATAATATATATTATTTATATATGTATACATATACACGTACACACAGAGGTAGGCAGGTGGTTAGATGCATAGATTCCTGGGCCTGGAGTCAAAAGACCTGAGTTGAATCCAGCCCCAGACACTTGGCTGTGTAGCTTTGGATAAATTACTTAACATCTGTTTGCCTCAGTTTCCTTGACTGTTACATGGGAATAATAATAGCACCCACCCCCCAGGATTGTTCAGAAAATCAAGTGAGATAATATTTGCAAAGTGCCTTAGCACAGTGCTTGATTGGCACACAGAAGGTGCTACATAAATTCTAGCATATATATATATATATATGTAAAATGTTTATGTATATTCAGATGTATATGAAAAGTAGGTAATGAAAATAACCATTTGTTCTAAGAAGAAGGCTTGGGGACAAAGAGTAGAGAGAAGATGAATGCAGTAGGAGGTTTCTAGTCAAAAGTCTTCTACTAGGAAGTAGCTGGGGCAGCTTCCTAGAGTGCCAGAATCTGGAGTTAGGAAGACCTGAGTTCAAATCTAGCCTGAGACACTTACTACTGGTTGTGTGACTGGGCTAGTCACTTAACCCAATTTGACTCATTTTCCTCATCTGTAAAATGAGCTGGAGAAGGAAAAGGCAAACGACTCCAGTATCTTTGCCAAGAAAACCCCCAAACGAGGTCACAAAGAGTCAGACATGACCGAAATGACTGAGCAACTACCAGGAAGTTTAAAGGCTTCTGAATACAAAGATTTTTTTCTAAGCAAGGAATGCTACTGCTAACAGCCCCTCCAATCTTTCAATCATTATGTATTGGAACAAAAAAAACGAAAAGGAAGTAAATTCAAGGTCCATATTAACTGTCAAGAATCCTATGAAGCCATTTTCCCCTCATTAACCCAACCAGTAGTGATTGCTTCCTTATTTGAACTCATAGTAACATTCATAGTTATCCTATGCCCTTATTATATTCTAGTTTGTTAATGTCATATCGCCCTTAATAAATATTAGGCTCCATGAGGACAGAGACTGTGTCCTTTTCATTCTTTTATACTTTCATAGATCCATGAGCTCATTGATATGGGTATTCCTTTTGTCAGCACATCATAGTTTCTCATCCTGGGAAATTCTTGTCCATGTCCTTGATCGGGATGGCAACACTTGATTCAGTTTATCTGTTTTCTTTCACTATCCTACTGGTCCACCATCTTACCCCACCCCACAATCCCTTGATGATGCATTTTATACCCTTTGTTGAATCCAAGTCATTGCTGGCAACATTTTATAGACTACACCTACTTATACCCACCAGGCAGAACCTTTCTGCCATATGGGCCAAGGAGATTGAGTGTTTATAGGCTGAGGAAGTTTTTGCTCTAATCTGGCTTCTTCATTACAGCAATAAGTCTTAGAGCAAAAGTTATAATTATATTATTTGATGTCTCTCATACTTATCACATGTGCTGCTAGATGAGATGACCAAATGCCCCCTGCAATAATGTGTCTTCTTACCTTTTGGCACAAAATGAAGTTGACTTCCATCTCCTTTATTTGTTTCCCTGGTAAGAACCTATGGGTCATCTGTGCATTTAGCTGCACATTTTTATGTCTTCCAATTTCATTTATAGCAGGATTGTCAACACTGATGTGACTAAAAATTTTGCCTTTAAAGTCCCAACAATAATTACATCTAAATGGATATGATTTTTACTGCCCTCTACTCTTCTACCATTGTGCTACTATCATTACGGAACAAAGAAGAGTCACACAAGACCGAGAGCCATTTAATATTTTTATCTCTTTTTCAATGTTCCCCAAAGTCCAATGAAATAGATAAATAAATAAAAGGCATATAAATATTGTTGTGAACCTACTGACAGGCTCTTTACTTAACTAAGATTATGCTCATATGGTGGATGTACTCTGGCACTGGGAATGTATATAAAGCCTTTCCAATTTTCTAAATCTTTTCCTCTACTAGCATAGCTTGCAAGAACTACTAGGTTCACCTCTGCCTCACAGTGGATGGAGCAGGACTTTTGTGAATAGGTCTTATTCAATTCAACAAATATTTATTAAGTACCTATTATGTGCAGAATGCTATGCCAGTCATAGAAGAAAGACAACGTTTAGATATATCATATCCCTACTCTCATAGAGCATACAGTCTAATAGACACAGATAATTGTAATACAAAATAAAAGATGGAAAGGGCATAAGAAACAAGTATGTGAAGTTCTGTGTGAAATATGAAGCAGTAAATGGAATTACTGATTGGGGAGATCAATGGAGGCATTATGGATGACGTTGCATATGAGCGGGGCCTTAAGGGATGCACAAGAATTTAGCTTTCAGTGGTTGGAAGGCTGTTTAAGACATACAAAACCTCTTGAACAAAGTCAATAGGGAAGAAGGTGATGGGAATGCAGGGAAAGGTGAATAATTCATTTTGGCTACAGCATAGAGTATCTAAAGTCATCAAATTTTAGAATTGGAGGGGATCTTAAAGGCCAACTGATCCAACTCGTCCCTAAGTAGGAATGTCCTCTAAAATATCCCTTATGAGTGGTCATTTAGCCTCTCTTTGAAGAACTTCAGTTAAGAAGAACTAACTGCCTTTCAAAGCAATCCAGACCATTTTGGGTTATTCTTGACCGTTAGGAAGTTTGTTGTTAAATAAATCAAGTCAAACTTGGTGTTCTGGCTACTACCATCTATTTGCCTTATTTTGCTTTCTGGAGTCAAACAAAAGAAATCTAATGCCTCCTCTACATAGCATTGGCAATTTAATATATCTATGGTTTTACCAGTCTTCCCTCTACTCAGACAGAGATCTTCCACACTTTAATTCTTCAGGGACTCAAGAATAAGAGTTCATACTTTTCTATAAATCCTCCATAAAGGGTTTACTCAATGTAGTGGAAGCTTTCCTCTGATTGGTTGGATATCTTGAGAGGTACTAAGTAGTGTATAGCATATGCCATCCATCAATTGTTTCTTATTCTTGCTACATGATCAGGCTATCTCCTTTTCCTTTTATACAAATCTTCAGTCTTAACTCACGCAAATAATGAAGCCCCTGAAGTGGTCCTATGTAATGAAACTACTATTCAAAGTTATAATTATGTTAGATATGGTAATTGGTTGTAGCCTATTGGAAATATGCAGTGCAAATTCAAATAATGTCATCACTTTAGGGATTCATTATTCCCACTAATCAGGGCCTCGCTCTAATGTCTTTTATGCAAGTTTAAATGATCAAATTGTCACCAGTATGATTGATATGCTTATCAATCCTACTTATACCTTCTGTATATCTTTCCATTGCCTTTTGAAATGGTAGCCCTTCATTATAGCCTTGTCTTTAAACATAACTCTAATGTGTCCCCAAAACTTATTTTCTCTAGGGTGATCATTCCTTTTTTATTCAACCAATAATCATTTAATATTGTACTATTGACTCATAATGAGGTTCTTGTCCACTAAAGCTCTCAGATAGTTTCCGTCATCTCAAACTTCTGCAGTTGAATGTTTGAACCTTAGAGTGGGACATCACATTATTCTTAGAAAATTTAATCATATTTTGGAGCTTCGGAAAGCAGATAAAAGATGTAGTGATTCCTGGACGTGCTAGAGGTTGTCCCTACTTCTACATCCATTGTTCCTGAATTTTGTGATGTTTTTGGATCCCAATTCCGTCATGTAATACAATAATTATCTCTACCAGCTCAGTCATCTGAAAATTTGATGAACCTTTATGCCTAATTACAAGTCCATAATAACAGAATAGGGCCAAGGGTAAATCCTTGAATTTCTTGCCAAGCTGACATTGACCTATTAATCACCATTCTTTGGTCTGGGTCAGGCAACCAGTCTGAAGTTCACTTATCATCAATCAATAAACATTTATTAAGCACTTACTATGTACCAGCTACTGTTCTAGGCCCTGGGGATACAAATATAAAGAATGAAAAAAATCCCTAATCCAAATGAGCTTATATATTTCTTTACTAAAAACAAATATATACAATACACATATAAATATGTACAGATATATGAATACATAAACTAATTTATTACACTTAAAAGCTTTTTGGAAGGTAATTGGAGTATCACAAACTTTCATATTTAAATGTTCCTAAAGGAAAATGTTGTTGTTGTTTAGTCACTTCAATCATGTCCAACTCTTTGTGACCCCATATGGGGTTTTCTTGGCAAAGATACTAGAGTGGTTTACCATTTCCTTCTTCAGTTCATTTTACAGATGAGGAAACTGAGGCAAATAGTGTTAAGTGACTTGCCCAAGGTCACCAAGGAAAACACTAAAATATAATGACTCAAACCTAGAAATAACATATATGTAAATATGTTTAGAATAAATATGAATATCCTTATATCTCATCACCAAGAAAAATAAAAGACTCTCAAATACCATATTGTAATCCATGCATAATACCTTGTAAGTGGCATTCCCCTAATTTATAAATCTAGTAATCCTAACAAAAAAAGTTCAGTCCAATCTTTATATTCTGACCTTAACTGGTCAGCTGTTGTTGTTGTTTTATTTCTCTTTAAAAAGCATGGTGGTTATAGTGAGGCCCAAGTAAATGCAGGTCCGTCATTTATGGAGAAAAAAAGAAATTGGAATTTAGGACTCTCTTTTGATAAATATACCACATGGTTATTACAACAGTTTTCTCTTCTATTACAACAGTTTTCTCTTTATCTTCTGAGATTTTTTTAAAGGATTAAATTGACCTGTCATCTGTTGATTTGCAAAGTATTTTCATGATTTTACTATATCCGGGTTGAATTACTTTAATTTTTATTTGTGGTTTTGCCAACAGTATCATTAGAGAAATTATAAGAGTAGGAACAATCGTTGGCACCCATAGGAAACACTACCTCATTTATCCACTCTACAAAGCTCCAAAATACCAACTCCTATCATTCACCTTAATCAACATGAAAATGTATTTGAAGGTCACAAGAAGCATCATTATTTTGCGCTATCATCTGAGATCACTCAGAGAATTCCCTAAATCTTTTGGTGGATTTTTTTTCCATTTTGGTAAAGCCTGCTCAGGGTTTTGTGGGACTCCTTTTCAGGGTATTTTCACTGTGTTTGGTTCATTTATTTTTATAAATGTATGTGAATGATTTTCTTTTTAGAGCAATTATGGCATTTGATAATGTCTATTATTTCACAGTTAATTTGAAACACTATTAAGCCTTTTCACATAAATGTTTAACCGATGTATTGACTTGATTAAATGCTTTAAACTGGAAGTCAAATATCCAGAATATGGGATTAGGCAAAAGTAGTATGTATTAGTTTGTACTCTGCTGCTCCAACTGGGATTTCCTATTTATTATGAAATAGGAATGATATGACTCATTTCATCCATGATAAACCAAAAGTTTAATTTTCATGTTAAAGAGCAATAAACTGAGGCAGAAAACATGAGTACTAATTCTGATTCAACCATTTATTAACCAAGTGACTTTGGATAAGTTGCTCAACCTTTCTAAGTCTGTTTTGTAACCTTTAGAAAATGAGGACATTAATACCTGGCCTGCCTAACTCAATTCATTGATGTGAGGATTAAATGAGAAAATAGATGTGAAGGTACTTTATTAACTGTAAAACACCAAACAAATGTAAGTTATTATAGTTTCAAGAGCTGGATGGCTATTATACTCAATTCCCAACTTAATAAAATGACTTCTTAGATCCCATGGTATTTGTTTAATGGATCATTTGAAAAAAAGTACAGTGATGAGGGATTAACCAGGTAGTATATAACTTCAGTGGGAAGTCTCAATGGGGAAAGGAAGGCTATTTCTAGATTTCAGGCATTAAACATTTCAGTATTTACCTTTTAGGGATACCTAAACAATAAATTTGGTGATACTATGATCAGTTGCCAAAATGATTTTTTTTAAACTGTAATAAACCATGGTCCATGACCAAGAATTCCACTGAATGAGCTTTTTTGGTATTATGGGTGGGAAAGAAAGGGGCTTTTTTTGGAAGTTGATGGGTAGCAAGCAGTAGCAGCATATGAAATGTGAGTTGGGTGGATGTCAAGAGAAAACCTACCCAGCAAGTCTGAACTTGCCCTTGAAATAGTTTGGCTGTATGCCGAGGCCAGCTCCACTGCCTTCTTTGGCTGGTAATGGATCATTTCTCCTGAATTGAGCCTTTAGAGTAATGAGTTTGGTTATGGAATACAAGGAACATATGATTAAGTAATTAGTTTTCCTTTCTTTCTGAAGGGTCATCGTTAAAAAAGTAGTGCCTTTCAGCCAATGGAATTTCAGCTCCCACACACACACAGCTTTGCCAGAAAGTAACTTCATAAAAATCTCAATATGCTTTAGCACATTTAGTTGACAAAGTGTGTTCAACCCCTTTTTAATTTTCTCTTTCTTTCCTTCCCAAGACTGTGTGATTTGCATATCCCAGTGTTCCTTCTTCTCCCTGCCCACCCCTCCACTCCCTTTTTCATGTACTGATTCTTGTCTCTGACTCATTCCCTGGTCTGGATTTTGTGTGTATGTGGGGGCAGTCCTATACTTACCATTCATGACTCCCTCCCTTAAAGGAAAAAAAATTCAAACCTGATTTTCCTGAATATTTCTCTCCAAACAAAAGCCTCTAATAGAAAGAAAGCATATGCTACTGGATAGGTATGTGTGTGTGTGTGTGTGTGTGTATATATATATATATATATATATATATATATATACATATATATAAATATAAATATATGCATACACACATATGTATATGTATGTATGTACATGTATTTTTTAAAGCTTGAGTCTCCTTGACTTTAGGCCCAGCTCTCTATTTATTGTTCCACCAACTACCTGTAAGAGGAAAGAGAATTCAGGGATCTAGGTGGCACAATGGATACGGTAGTAGGCCTGAAGTCAGGAAGACTCATCTTCTTGGGTTTGAATCTAGCCTCAGACACTTACTACTGGCTATGCGACCCTGGACAAGTCATTTCGCTTTGTTTACCTCAGTTTCCTCATCTATAAAATGAGCTGGAGAAGGTAATGGCAGACCACTCCACTGTCTTTGGCTAAGAAAATCCCAAATGGGATCACCAAGAGTCAAACACAACCGAACAACAACTGAAAGAGGCTTTGATTCCATTAAGAGACTCAGATTTAGAAAATAGAGTTAATAAAGATATAGCCTATGGATGAATTCTCTTCTCAGGTGTATAACCAGTACAGTACAGTATGAATACACAGTTCAAAGCAGAATGTTTTAAGAAATGTGATGAATCCAGAAAAGAAGCATGGAAAGGTCAATTCAGGGGTGGGGAACCTGCAGCCTCAAGACCACATGTGGCCTTCTAGGTCCTTAAGTGCAGCCTTTTGAATGAGTCCAAGTTTTGCAGAACAAATCTTTTTATTAAGGGGATTCTGTGAAGTTTGGATTCAGTCAAAGGGCTGCGTTTGAGGACCTAGAGGGCCACGTGTGGTCTTGAGGCGGCAGGTTCCCCACTCCTGAATTTTGTATGAACTAATGTAGAGAGAAATAAACATAGTCAAGGAAATAATATACATAATGACTACAACAATGCGCATAAAAAACGTGAAAAACGTCAAAAGTCAGATTTTCAAAACTACAAAGAATAAGCATGGCTAAAGGGAAGAGTTACAAGAAGAGGCCATTACCCCATCACTTGACAGAGATGGAAGGTCCATGAGTGTTATTCATTGCACATATTTTCAGACTGTTTTAATGTATTAATCAGTTATGCTGATTTTTCTCTTCTTTCTTTTTTTCTTAAGAATACTATTTATTAGTTGTCAGGGTGAGGAAGGAGAGAAGGGATACTGGGGAAAATTAAAGTGATGGTAAAAAAAAGACAATAAATTTTTTAAAAATCCATTACCTTTAGGCACTACACAATCCAAAATTATTCCTCTAAAGGGTTTATGTATGCATTTAAAACTTTCTTACCCCTCTAAAGCCTGAGCTGTTTGGCACCTTCTATTGGCACAGGGTGTCCTTTTTTGGCGTATCAGGAAGTAAAACTATCTCACTTAGTACATCCTTATTACCTCTAATCAGGATTCTGCATGGTGCTAAGTGTCTCTGTCCATTCTTCCAAAGTATCTCTTTCCTTGTACATAGTCTCTCATATGTGCTGCCTTTGATGAATAACACCCTAGGCACTAAAATGTTAATTGCTTAGAAACATTTAAACTTCTGACTCTGTTTATGTAAAACAAATATTATTGTTTTTCTTTAGTTCTAGGGTTTCAGGAGGCCAATCTAGCAACTCCCTGAAAGAATTATCATAGCCAAGATGCGTCTAACCAGTGTATGATCAACTATGTCTAGACCTTTATCTAAAACTACAGCAGAGATTGGGATTCTAGGGCAAGAGAAAAAACCCAGAAGGTTTTATTGACTTCAACAAAGCTGCAGAATACCAATCTAGGATATGAAATAGAAAATATTAACTGGAGTTATCAAAACTATTTCCAATCACGAGGCCTTCAACAGTCAAACCTATTCATTCTCTCAGCAAAGTATCTGTTGTCAGTGAGGAGACCTTCAGTCTATCACAAAGAAGCAAGGAAACTGAACTGTCTTTTTCTTCTTTTGAATACCATGGAATGAGAGATGAGGCTTAGCTAAGCCAGTTACTCCCTAGAACTATTAAGAATGTAGACAGGAAAAAAAAGTATTACAGAGTGAGAAAAGCCATCTTTTTGGGGAGGGAAAAACATGATAGCATTCAACATGTTTTCAAGCTGAAATAATCAAATATTCAGTGTTATTCTAATGACTTGAAAGAGTCTGAGTCACTCCCAAAGGCCTCAGTCACTCCCAAGGAACAGGTTGCTATTGCTATGTTTGTTTTTTTGACACTTGGCCTCTTTAACTCTCCCAATGGCCATGGACCTGACTCTACTACTGAACAGCAGAGAAGCTTTGATGGGCTCTCTTTCCTATCAGGCTGCAGAAGGAGGGACTCCTCCCTCTCTAGGAAGTCTGGGCTCACCATATTAGTTTTGGACTTTATGTACCAGATAGACTTTCAGAGCCTACTGCTGTTGAGAATTTTCAAATTCAAGGGATCCACCAGCCTCAGCTTCCCCAGCAGCAGAGATTACAGGCATGCGTCACTTACCCTGACCTCAGGGAACAGTGTATGCAATCAGAATCTCTATTTTACCTTTTCCTTGCCCCTATCTTCACTTTTTTCCTATTCTCTGATTTCTAACTTTGCTCCTTTTTAGTTGGCCTTCCTACTTAAACAAATGACTTTACTATATCAAGCATCCTATAAATTGCTATGGAATGAATATCTGCTCCTTGCTCATTCTCCAGCATACAACTATAGGGCTGGTGGTTTTTTTTTATCATTGATATAAATTCAGTAGTATATATCATACACAGATCATGATGGTCATGATGACGACAGGATTCCATTTTTAAAATGTGAATAGGTAATACCATGACTACAACTATGATGACTACTACTATTTATCACTATTTATCTCATCCTGCTTTACACATATTCATTCATTTGAATGTCACACCATTCTCAGCCTCATTTTCCTCATTCATAAAAGGAGCAAGATAGCACCCATTTCTCAGGGTTCCTGAGAATATTCATGAGAATCAAGTGTTTGTGAGAATCAAACAGGAAATGGTGAGTTATTATGTTACTATTACATAATGTATATATACACATAATATATGTTATCTATCAAGTATTTTTCATAACTTATAGTGTTCTTTAGATGCTAATTGTCGCTGCTACCAATACTATTATTACTACTGGTGATAATACTATCCCCACTTCAGATGTAATAAAACCTAGGCTTAGAAACATTAAATCATATGCCCATGGTTATATAGTAAGTATCCAAACTAGGATTGGAATTTAGGACTTCCTCACTACAATTCCAGTATTCTGTGCCACATATAGACTTAGAACCAGCTATGCATATAAACATGCCTATACAAAAAAATAACATTATAATTAAAAAAGATTAAAAGACACTTCCTATTAACCCTTTCTGTTAACTGCCAGTCTGGCATATTCCTTAAAATATACCAGATAGTCCTTAGTTATATTTCTAAAAGCAAGATTCAATTTTTGAAGAAACAAACCATTTCCTATAAATATGTAGACTGCTTTTAAAAATGTGCAGTCTGCCCTGGCAAGACAGTTCCATTTAATGTAATTGATTTTTTTTTCATTTAGTAGGAAAGAAAGGAAGTTTCTGGCCAAAGTAGTATAGAAATCAATCAATCAACAAGCATTTATTAAGTGCCTACTATGTGCTAGACACTTTGGATACAGTTAACAGGTATATGCTCGGGGTAAGGGGGAGTGGGAGTGGGAGTGTTCTTTTACCTTTGGATATGCCTGCTATTAGAAATTGGGTAGCTAAGGTCAGCCGACCTGTCCAAGAGCGGACTATGTGTAATTGAGTCCAGTAAGAGTTGTGAACTGCTTAGAAAATGGAGAAATGTTTGCTTGGCCATTGAAGGTGAACCTTTCTTCTTACACTTTAAAGCTCTTAAAATTTTAGAAGAAACCTAAACACCTCTGTTCATATTGTCCCATTATGGAAAGAGTTCTGGATTTGGAGTCAGAAGGCTCAGGTCAACTCTTGACTATATGACTTAGTACCTATGTGCTTTTGGGCAAGTCAGAACCTCCTCCAGCCCTAGGTTTTCTCACCTGTAAAATGAGGAGGTTGGAAAGGTGCCCAACTCATGACAGAGAGATGATGGATTATTATGAAGAACAAGAACCACATTTTCATATATGGCCAATGTAGGAATTTATTTTGCTTGACTATACTTTTATGATACAATGGTCCTTCCTTCTTTGGTGGGTAGGGGAAAGGAGGAAAAATGCTTAATAATTTTTAATTATTATTTTTAATGAAGGGATTCAACTAGATGACGTCTAAGGTTCCTTCTATGGTCCTTTGATTATTGATCCCACATCTCCACCTCTTCAAATCCTCTTCCTGCAGAAAATGGGCAACTCAGATCCACATGCCTCTCTATAGCTGTCCAAGCTTCTTCTCCCTGCATGCAAAGTAATATTTCTCATCTTGGATCTCTTGTAACACTTTGTACATTTCCTATGCATTTATCGAGGCTCTAACTCTTATTAGAGATGTGTACCTGTAGTCTTCCTTACCAGATGATATGCTACCTGAGAGCAACATTACATCTCATTTATCTCTATATCTCCTATAGGACACAGTATCATGTACGTCATAGGCACCTTAACAAATGTTTGTTCAATTGAATTGGCCAGAGCCTTTCCTGAGATGCTGATGTCAGCAAATCAGATAAAAATCAAATTGGGTGGGCCTGTGTTTGCAAACTGGTGTAGACAGTATAAACATACATATTAGAGCCCCTACTACTTTTGATTTCACTCTGTGTAAACAATGGAAATAAAATGGAGGAAACATGCCTTGACTAAATGCTTTTCTCATGGACATGGTTCTGGCATTACCACTATCATGTTTAGGTTCCTCTGATGTTGAAAATGGCTTCTGTTTTGTTTCCTGCTCCTCCAAAGGGTCAGTCTTTACTACATGAAACTCTACTA
The DNA here is from genome assembly GCF_011100635.1 of Trichosurus vulpecula. Classification (NCBI taxonomy): domain Eukaryota; kingdom Metazoa; phylum Chordata; class Mammalia; order Diprotodontia; family Phalangeridae; genus Trichosurus; species Trichosurus vulpecula. Next base: position 202,477,617 of record NC_050580.1, read on the forward strand.
CCTTTCATCAGCATTACTGCCTATCAATAAAACATTTGCACCCTTCTCATTTTTTGAGAATCTCTTTAGTAGAAAAAAAAAATATGTTTTTCTACCAAGGATTGCCTTTCAAAATTCTAAATCTTTTTTTTGTTTGTTTTTTAACTTAAAAAAATTTTCAATCAATACCCATTCCCCACCCCTGCAACAGGCAGGTCTGTTCTATACTTACATGCATATGTATAGGAGCTATATACACAGGCAGACACTGTTCAGTATTCAGTATTAGAAGCACAAAGGGTATCTTTGAATTCAGGGATATATTTAAGTGCACAGTGATGCATAGATAGAGGGTGTAATATTTTATGTACTTGATAAATATTTCATTCTTACCATAAAGAAAGCTTTTTATCAACTTTGATTGTTTTTTTATTACCTTAAAGTATTGCAGTTGTTTCTCAGCATTCATTGTTCCTTCTTTTTCTTGTCTCAGGCAGGAATTGAAGATGAAAAGCTCTGTATCTCTCAGCCACCCCTTCAGCTCTTTGATCCTGACCTCCAGCTGCCTTACCAGGCTGCCGCTTTCAGGAGAGAGCAGGTCACGTGGACCTAACCCACTGTGCCCTACCATTGTGTCCTGGATCTTCTCTCCTAAGGTTTTCTAATGCATCAGATAAAGAAACCATAGATTAGCTTTATGTACCAGAATACATCACAGGTTAGTTAGCAACAAGAGCCACCTGTAAGACATTCGAATGAATTTTTCCAGTTTCTATTGACATTCAGTCAATTTCAGTTTTGTTATAGCATTTGAGGCTTTCATTCTAAGATGGTGGGTGTTGTCTTGGCTACATGTGTGGATTAAGAGGACTATATTCACTTGTATTTTCTTTCCACACGAGGGAAACTTGGCCCAAAAGTCCACCTCCCGGTCACTGATAAGAATTCATTAAGATTCTCAGGACAGAGTTTACAGACAGAGAACCTCTGCATAAAATTTTCAGGAGCTAGAAGTCTAAGTTTAATCGATATACTAAAGAGGCCAAGGATAGATTGTGCATGGAGAATTAAATTCCTTTTCTGTATTGTGAAAGGCAATCCCCTAAAGCTCACAGCTAAGGTGAGGTTGAAGTGGGCTGGGCCTCCTCAAAGCTAGTCTAGATTATACCTAACTTGTAAATTGCCAGCTCTACTATTCTTCCTATACAAACCCTCACCTGACATGTTAGATTCTATTGGTTGTAAAAAAATAAATACTCTGTCAGGAAAGTGTTTTTTGAAAGGAGATGATGCTTTTCTGTTGAAAACACACAGTTTGGAAAATCAATAGGATTTGATTTATAATGATAAATTAAACCTGCAAAAATAAGCTTTAAAACACAAATAAAATTAAATCAACAGACATTCATCTGCTGTGTAGTGTTCTGTAAATAGCATCTTTAGGAGATCATAACAGCAACATCGGCTTTCCTGGCAACACCCTTCCATTTTCATGGTGCAAATATTGATAATTTGAAGACCCTCAGTGGAATCCAGATTTAGCTATTGTTTTTATGCTGTAACAAAAGTGGCAGCAGGAGGTGAAATCAATGCCCTTGGAGGGTAGGGTCACAAAAAAGAATTTATTGCCACTTTTTTGTTCTGGAACAGTTTGCAATCATAAATTCTTCATAAACAGAATACTTCAGAGAATGGTCCGTCTTCATAAATATACGACAGAGGACATCAATTTCATTTAATTCACAATTTGTGTCAGCACAGCAGATGCCAATGCCTGCCTTGATAGGGTTGTTTAATATGCAATTGAGACAGAGTAATATGCAGCACAGGGGACAAAATTTCACAGATTAAACTGTACGCACCACTGACATTTCATTCTAATGTATTTCCATTCCACACTGTTCACCTTAGATGAAAGTAATATTAAAAACCATATCCCTCTATTTTACTATTGTTAGAAGTTAAAATCCTTGTCTTTAATTTTTTTCATGCCAATTAAAATGTAATCATGCCAATTAAAACAGTATGCCTACTGTTGTTAGTTTCTGCATAGGTTTTTATTAAATTCTCCCCTCCAAAATTCCCTCCATCAAATACTACTTATTATACATGAGAAACTAACCACTTCTTTTAAAAATCTATCATAAAAATGCTTAAGGGATAGCTAAATATTCTATTTTATTTTAAGGATCAAGTTGTGAATTTAAAAAAATTGTTAAGAAAGATGTACTTAACATTTCCATTTATATTATAACTGCTTTTAAAAGATTATTTATTGGAGGTTCACCCAATAGATATCACATTGTATTATAGTCTAATAAATGAAATGAGTGCATTATTATGCTCCCAATCAAACTGATAAAACATATAAAGTCACTTTTCTTGTCTGATTTTTAATGAACTACCATTTTAAAAAAAATCCATTTGCCTTTATTAGATTCTAGAATGTGCAAAAATTAGTGGAATCTGGTCTAACCCACAATATTACTGAGTGAAGAGTATTGTCAATTACTTCTGAAAAGTATTGAACCAATGGATAACAGGAAAAACTTTTAACATTTCAAGTCACCTTGCATATTTGCAGATTCAATTGAATTTGGATGAGCAAACAAAGATGTGAAATTGCCATTATATTAGTACACAGGCTAAACATGGCATAAACCAAAGCCTGTGATTTCATCGTTACATGGACAGCTTTTTATTTCCTACAATTTTAGGACTTTTTTTTTAAAAGGAAAATGGAGGCATGCAGAATTGTGCCCCCTAACTGAATATCACTTATAGGAAACAGCTACAATTAATTATTTGAGTAATTTACAAATTTATCTTACCATTGATTTGAAGTGAATACAATTCAGAAGCAAAGTAGATAAAAATACAGTTTAACCTCTTTTTCTCAGCTGTCTTCCAACAATAGCACAATATTATCTCCTACACAGTGCTATCCCTGATCTCTGGGTAACAATCACTATATTGCTTTTTTTTCCTCTCCAGATTCTTGTATCTTAGTCTTTGGCTGAGACCCAGCACATCATTGCATGAAATGAATTACATGAAACTTTTGGGGAAGTTTTGTTAAGAGTAAGCTGTAAACTGGGACTCAAAAGAGAGGTTGCTTTAATTCTGTAATTCAGATTTTCCGATTTGGGCCCAATTTACCTCTTTGTTTTGGAGCCCTGAGTATGACTGTAATGACAACCCCACTTTTCATCTTAAGGGTACAGTAAATAGTTAAACGGTAGATGTCTCTAACATGTACCTTCAGAATAAATTCTATTAACATTCACTCAAGCATGACAGTCAGTGTATATCAGATATACTGTATTATAGTTGACTTGGTGCAGACCCATAATACATGGCATATTTTACTTACTTTTTACTAAAATTATTAAAGTCAGAGAGGAGACAGGCTTAGAATAAAAAAAATCAACAGGAGAGGAAAAGCGGGGTTCCCCCCTCCATAATAACATGAGTAGCTTGTTTGAAATGTAGGTAGTGAATTGAAAGGGAGAGATATTTGTGCTTCAAATTAGAAATCAGACAGATAGAGTACTTCACTACACAAAAAAATGTACACATAACCTACAAACAGTAATAAAAATGCAAATACCCCAAGCAGTTCCCATTTTTCATTAATTGAATCCACTTTTTCAAGGAGATCGTTTGGTAGTAAAGCACCACCTTTCTTCAAATCTTCAACCTTCCTAAGCAGCGCCATCTTTTTTGGGTGCCTGATTGACATTTCTACACTGTATCGCTAAAACAAAAAGAGAGAGAGAGAAAGAGAGAGAGAGATCATTAGAGAGAGGTGTTTTCTTATCAAAATCTCACCAAAAGTATTACATTGCCCATTCTTGTAACTAGGCACAAATTTTGTGTTTTTCACCCTTAAAATACTGGGGTTTTTTAAATTTTTGTTCCCAACATAAATTTTAATATGTGCCAGGTAGAGGTATCTTGAATTGGATGAATGCTGTTGAGAATTATTATAATTGAAAACAGAGTTTATATATATTTTAAATATAAAGTACATATAGAAAGAATCATAGTCTAGGACTGGAAATGTTCATAGAGTAATTTTTTTCCCAAGATAACCCAGAGAGTAAGTAAAAGAGTCAGGATTTGAACCTAGGTCCTTTGACTCCAAAGCTAAGTGCTCTATACACAGTTGGAGTAAAAAGTTATGTAGTTTTGGAGACTGGAAGGCCTGGGTTCAAGCCTTGCTTATGGTAAGCTTACCCACAAGTAGTCCTCTAGGTCATTTAACTTTGTAGTGTTGATTAGTGATTTGCTTAGAGGTTGGGAGTTTCCAAAGTGGGAGTCCCCCACATTGACCAAATTATGGGTTTAGAGTATTTTAAAATAACATATATGCCTATCAATGTATATGCATATACACACAGATATGATATGCTTATACATTCATGTTTACAAAAATAGTCATATAGCAATAAGCTTTTTAAGATATATCCCTAAGAGAGAAATCCCTGAGATACTACTTTTAGTAGTCTCGGTTTTCTGTCATAGGCCATAATAGTAAGTGCAAATTTAACTTATAATTAATAATCCCAGACTATAAAACTGTGAGTTTACTAAGAACAAAACTTGTAGCAAAAATTTGGCAATTAAACTTCTAGGTCCAGATAATTCCCAGTCCCCGGCCCCAGGAAACACCACATGCACCATTGTCCAAACAAAATTTTCCATTTAGGTTATATATTTTAATATCCTCTCTATCTGACTTTCAATATAATGACTTGGCTTCATTTTCTTAGAAGCCGGGGTAGGAGTGGGGGGTGGGGAAAAGGAAGCAGAGTGGAAATGGGTAGTTTCAGGGTGGGGGTAAATAGTATGGTTCTCCCCCACCTCGAATTACTATAAAATGTCTCAAAACATCACAGTTGGCTACAGCACCCACTTTACCCCCCAAATGTATGTTGTACAACTGACATACTGCCAAGTGAGCCTCTTTAGAAAGATGTTTTGCCAGAGGTAATGTAAGTGCTATATGATATGACAGTTACTATGGTGACTCCTCAGATAACGCAACTCAAATAACTTCTTAGCTAGACAGTCCTATAGAATGCACAGCTACAATGATTATGCCTAATTCTTCCACCCTTTCCTTCCCAATTTCATATAAAAACAGCCCTAAGCATGAAAGTGTCTAGATTTTGGGGGGTAGAAAAAGAACCATTCTCGCATTCAGTACCCATCCAAAATAAAAACATACACCCTAAACTTCATTCATTCTTGGTAGAGTTAACAGTGGTTGGTATTCCTTGTCTTTAAGTGAACTAAGGCAGAAACCATCAACAGACCCAAGTGGAAATACTATGAACTAGACAAAGCAGTGGAACATTGAACCAAAAAGGGGGGAGGGGATCCAAGAAACACAAAAACTTGGGTGTATATATTCCAGAACATGACATGATTAAAAAAAATATGAATGGGAAGAGCTTCAAAGAAAATAAGAAAGGTGTGAATTTACTGCTTCAGCTAATCGAACTCTAACATTTGCATGCATATGTTTGCATACTCTTAATTTCATATTTTAATCTTTCATTTACACCAAACATGCATATCATTTGTATTATGTAAACTTCACCAAATGTTAGTCATTTGTAGATCATAGAACAAAATGTTTTCAATGAGATTTATACCATTTTGTATTATTTAGGAATGTTTATCAGGGTGTCAGAGTACCCCAAATTACATGAATATGCATAGTAAAAAAATCAAGAGTTGGCTTAGGCTCTTCATGTACCTGGTAGATGACTCACAGAAAACCTAGTTCATGCCTTCTAAAAGCAGATGATTGTAACAACTGCTTGACTCTAGCACTGAGTAACTAAATTGTCCACCCATTTTTATTGGCTATAAATGCTCAACAAGTATTGCATGAAGCCCCAGCTAGCTTCTCCATTCAGCCAAAGTGCTGATTGGAGGAGATGACAATCTGCTTTATGTAATCAGATTTCTATCTAAAGATGATGTAGATTGAAGAGATTTACATAATTAATTCTGTAAGGCTGCATAACATGGGGGTTGGTGGTACTAAGGGTCTATGGTAGTCAGGCGCAGAAATCCTGTTTAAGATTACTCCTTCTCTGATGCCAAGTGAATTAACAGACAGAGGGAGTCCCCTAGCTGTGTAAAAATGGAGCAGACTGGACCAGAAGTAACCACATTTACCTGTGAATAAGTAATTTTATTTCTTTCCCTCCCCACAGTGCCCTTCCCAAAATGTTAACTTTTCTTAATATTATAAATTCAGTAAAGAGAAAAAATGGTGTCACACACAATAATTTTTTAAAGAAGTGTTTAACTTGGGACATGCTAAAATAATTTTCTTCATGTAGCACAACACAAGCAGCCCTAGTACAACCAATGTAAAATGTGATTATATGTGAAAAACTAAACTTGTTATGATATACCCTTTCTATCTCTGTCACAGTGTAACCTAAAGTATAAATAGCTTGGTGAGAGATGTTGATTGATAGACAATGCCTTCTAACTATAAAAAGTGAAGGGATCTAGTTAATTGTTAGATGTATTGGTATGTGAATGAAGACCACTAGCCTGTCACTTATAAATTTAAGGTGAAATATTTATTTTAATTTTGAAGAGCTCTGAACTTCAAATGAAGTCGTGATTTATTGAGGCTCTAGAGGCTAATGCTTTGGGGTAGGTTGCTGGGTTTTATTTTTATATGGGTATATATGGGGGGGTGGGGGTTGTTGCCGCTGCTATTGTGGTTTTGGCATTTGCTTCTCTCTCCAAGATTTCTAGAAAAGTATTTGCAGAAGGAAATTAGCTTATCGGATGTATCAGTCTGGACCATCCTATCTCTGGTAGGACTATTTTATTCGGTAGAGAGAAGATAATTTAATCTTCATATTCATTCTCTCCGTGGCAGTAAGTGAGCAAAGGCTGCCCCCACTGTGTCCTGTAGTCTAGGGATATTATGATATAGATGACTATTCAATAGCCAAAAATGAGATTAACAAAGTTAAAGTCAGATGACTGGTCTCAACAGTAAATAAACACACAATGTTAAATTTTGTCATAGCACCTCCTATATAGCCTTCTCTATCCAACCAAAAATAGAAAAATAAAAAAGGCCAAACTGAAAGAAGAGTATTTGCATTATTTAAATGTGTTTGCCTGCACAGTTTCCTTATTTTGCTCATGAATCTATCTAACAGAACTGGGAAAGATCTAAATTAAAGTGAAATGATATTCTTCCTCCTACCTCCTGTCCTCTGCCAAAAGAAAAATAAAACAATGAAAGCTCAAAAGGGAAACAAAAACTCAGACCAACTAATTGCAAAAAATGTGAACTAAAGAAGTTTGGCCAATTCTCAGTCACTCAGTGGCTATGCTTTGCAAGCATAAGGGCTATCGGGGAATTCCAAAACAAAGAAAGCAAAAGCAGGATTTTCTGAAAGAAATATTTTAAGAAATGCAAGAAGACTTGATTGAGATAACTTTTTTTGACACTTATGCTAAAGGCTGCTTTTTTCTAAAACCTTTTTTTTTCTTTCTTTTTTTTGTGAAAAATCACACCCGAAAATTCTGCCCAAATGGAGACTGGAACAATGCCTTGAAACAGTGTTAATTGTCACCATGGAAACCAGAAGAATAAGCCATTTTGAAACTGGTATAGAAGGCACACATTGAGCAACTCAAGCATTTTTCTGCCTCCCTCAATGTTAAAGAACAAGATGCCTAGTCACTGAGAGGTCAGAGAAAGAAATCATCATGAAAGGTTTGTACATGCTCACTATCTAGTAATTTAAAAAAATCTCTCTCTCTCACACACACAACAACAACAACTGTATACAGTTAATGTCATAAGATTCTATATCCAGAATATTCTTTCTGAAATAGAAAGATCATCAAAAGATGATCAGGATTGGAGCATGGATTCTACCCTCCAGCAAAACTTCAGGGCCATATTATGTGAACCTTGCCCCCAAAGCTCCCTGGGAATTCTGCCGTTGTAATAAAACTTCAGAAGAGGAAAGAGAAAAGGCTGCATGATGGAATTCAAAAATAATGCTCTAAAAGCACACAGAGAGATTAAGACATCCATTGTAAGACTTTTGTATGGTGCTTCTGTTGGTTATACTGAAAAGAGACTAGACATTGCTGAACACAGAGTGAAGCTATGGCTACAAGAGACAGAAGGATTGAGAGTTTTCTTGATTATTAGAACAGGGTTATGCTAGTCTGTGTTATCCGGCCTTGAGGATTCTTATTCTGAGCCCTCTGATTATAACCAGAAGAGCATGTCGCTTTACATTGTGAATAATTAAAATAAGCTATATATCCAGCATTTAGGTAAAATGATCCAAATATAAGTTTAAATATAAGATTAAGTTAAAAAAAAGAGAGATGTCCTTGTTAGTACAAGTCTACGCAGACCTAATCATGTCTGTCATTCAGTACTCCAACATATAGACACTAACTATATACAAGCTTGTGTGCAATAATATATATATGCCATATAGATTTTTTTGAATTTCCACTTAATCCATTAATAACTATGTTGTTAAAAAAACACCCCAGTACTGGTTGATTCAGGAAATCTATGTACAGACAGAGATATTCACACAGAAATATGGATATTTGTCTGGCTATCAGCTATCTGTACACTCTTACATTGTGCTTTCTGGCTAGTGTTTGCACTCTTCATACCAGGCTTCATGGTGGCCCCTTAGGAAGGGCATGCCTAATGCCATTCAGTGACGAACAAAGAGTCTTTTTATACAAAAGTCCAGGGTCCAAAGCTCAGCTGTATACAAGCAGAGTGCAGGAATCTGCTAGAGGCCAGTCTACCCTTCACAACAGTTCTGTGGTTTCTACCGTTTTCTTTCTCTTTCTTTCTTTCTTTTTTTTTTAATAACACCAATGCTAGGCATTTTATAATCTATGTTAATGTTTCAGATGCTGCCTTTATAACTAAAACTTCTGGAAGACATTCAGAATGGAGGAAGGGTGTTCTAACTAGACAAATAAGAGTCGTTATATCTTACAAAGTTCTTGTATTTTGCCATTAGCAATTTATGGCAAATAATTGCACAGGGAAATTATAAAGACTCCTACAATTGTCCTTGTAAATTAATAATAGGCTTTCTTGATTGGGATAAATTTGCTGCTGAGCCTTTGGAAAAATTAAAAAGTGCAATGTCATTTAAAATTGCCAGAACTCGTACAGCAAATTACATCTGAGGTTAAGAATTGAGTTTTTTTCCTCTTCCAGCTTATTCCATTTGCATGATCTGGAAATCATATTACATTGGCCATGTATTGTTAATTGGACATAGATTGCATTATCTTTAATATAAATCAAACTACAAATATTAAAATGAATTGCAAATTCTCTAATAGAAGATCATAAAACAATCTTTTTTAAAGTATCTCCCATTAATAATTTAATTCCAATTATATCATTCAGAAAACTCAAGCAGGAGACCTGGCAACTTATTTCCATGGTCTCTTCTTTTTCATAACAAATACCTAGGCCTGTGATGCTATTTTTAAGCCGATCCAGAGCAGAATTTCAGGGCTACATTAAAAATAAAAACAAAAAACAAAAAACCCCTCTCAACTTCTTATGACCTTTTTTTACAGAAGTCAGTGAAATAAGTCCTTTGAAGAAAAGATTCCCTAACTTGAAGAGCTAAATGTTGAACATGCAATGAAAAAAAAACAATTGATCCTCAGCATTCTGCTTATTTAAAGAAAGGAGGAATCTAGCCATTTAAAGTTTTCTTTAAATTTAATATCTTTTTTGAAGCCTTTGCATGCCCTTTAATGAGTTTATATTAAATATTTAATACTGTTTAGGGCATATCCACTACTACCAAAAACAGCTATATTCCCAGCAGCCCCACTGTTTCAGGCAGAGGGCTTGATTGATCCTCCTAGCCTGAATTGAGTAGAATGAAAAGAAGCAGTAGGAAAATAGCTGCAATCATTTAATGCAGATGACCTCTGACAGGCTCACAGCTCTTCTATCTGAACAGAAATTTGCATGGGGTCTCTGTGCAGAGGAACAATGTAACCTAAATGGTAGACAATCTTTATTCTAATGAAGTGGGTGTCAAGGTCAATGTAAAACTGCAATGATAAATGGTGCACCACTAGGCAAGAGAAGTTGCAGAGGCATTGTAGTGCTTTCACATTAATTGAAGACTGAAATGCACCAAGTGAAAAGCACAAGGCTCTCTTTTCACTATAATGTGTTCATGTGCCAATGCTGAAATGATTTCTTCAAGATGGCTCGCCTGTTGACATGTATCTTGCTGCAAAAATAACACGAATTTTAGATCATGGCTCCCCCCAAATGGACATTTTTATAGTTTGGTTTATTCCTGATATTGCATAGAAGTTCAGAAATCTCCATAAAATATCCTAAATCATGAAGTCCCCAAGACTAGTCTAACTCATTTTTGAGGGTTTTTTTTTTTTTTTTTTGGCGGGGAAGGCAAGAGGAGCATTTAGTGGAACTCACTTTGCTTAGTTTCAACGAAGCAACTTCTTGGAGAACTCTTCATTAGGTTGAACTAACTGCAAAGTGGGGAGGGAAGGAGAGGTAGAAGGAGGAGTCTTGTTTTAATATGATGATTTTCTCACTTCTAAATGTTCTGGTTAGTTTATAATTAAGATCTTCAGGTGTCTTCTGTGCTGAATGCAGCTTTAACTAGGAAGCCAAAGGTTTAATAAAGTAAAAGAGTTGTTTGCTAGTGTTATTTCTGTGTGTATATAATTATTTATGTGTATATGTATGCATATATGTGGATGTATACATACATGTGTGTATATATACATATACATACATAGATTTATATATACATATATATTTTGTCATTTCAGCTTTGCCAACATTGTTACATAGTAATAATTATATCGTTTCTTCAGCCGATCAAGTAATTTGTGGCAGCCAATATATTTTTGTCTAATAAAAATGAGGACAGTAAGCTGCTTTTAAAAATCCTGAGCTGCTTAAGCCTGTTAAGGGTATATTGTTTGCTAATACACTCATTAGCAGCCAAGCATTTTAACTTTGTCAATTAAACAGGAAATGGAGTTGCACCATTAGTTTCACAGTTTGCTAAAATACAGATAAGAGGAAACTAATGGCAGTGTGAGAAACATTTCCAGATGCAACTGGCAACACATATTATAAAGTAGATGAACCTAGAATATATATATTTTACATTTTTCAGGTCCCAAAACTTCTTTACATTTTTCCATCTTCAGCCCACTAATCTTCCCTATACAAATAGATTTTAATCACATAATTTTAGTTTTACTAGAAAATGAACTGTGGTCTGTCAGGTTGCTTTTTTTTTTCTTTTTTTAAGGGGGTATCTACAGTACTATTGATTCCTAGGATATGATTAATAGAATTTACTGTACAATTAATTGCATTGCTAGACTGTAACTCTGATTTGAAAAAAGAACAGTATCAAATAGAAACCAGCATTCGTGAGATGGTAATCCAGAGAATAAACCCCAACATGGAAGAATATGGTGAAAAAGGGGAAAAAATGTTACTGATGAAACTGTTTAAAAAACTGTACAGCTTCATCTGTGTGTGATTTGTCAGGTCTGAAGCTTTGACGTGCCCAAGGGGCAGACCCCAGCGGGGAGTAGGCTGCAGAGCTAAATAGCTGTGAAAGAAGTCTTAATGTAGGATGGAATTCAAACTAACCTTGACATGACCTCAGGAAAAATATGCAAAAAGTAAAATGAATGCACTCCGCAAGATACATCCTAATTTTGTGGTGGAGCTGGTTAGTTTTACAAACATAACCCAGACTTTAAAAGAAAAATAAAATGCAAGTAAAAGGAGGAAACTTTGGAATCCAAATGAAAAAAAAAAACTTAAGCAGGCATGATGTGTTACTGTGGAGGCATGTGAACCATTTGGAAACAATCCAAATAAAAACCAACACTGAACAATATTGTTGTCAGCGTGTCTATTCAGGAAAATTGTTTTTTTTAGGTTGAATATAAATGACACAAAGCCAAGATTACATCATTGCATTACAAAGTCTGTTGTGGCTTTTAGCTGAACAAGCCCCATGGATCTCTTGGTTTAGGGCAGTAATTCAGTAAGGAGATTTTAATATGTTATTTTTCCCTCTAGTGTCAATACCATAAATAGAGGAATTTAAGGAGGAAAAAAACTGTGGGGGCTTTCTGTTCTATGTTCTTGTTTTGTTCTGCATTTGATAAGCATAACCTAAGTCTTTGCTCATACATTAAGCAGTGATTTGGCTTTATTATGCATTTTGCCTGTCTTGGAGAGTTCAGCAAGCAGGAAAGAATCCACCCTCACATTGCAGCCAAGAACTGGCTAATTCACTGGATATATGGAAATTTTAATTGAGTGTCAACTTGTATAGAAATTCAATCCCATTATATTCTCAATGCAATTTTGTAGTAATACCAGTTATTTACTACACTACTAACCAGATCTTAAACATAATTAAATTGCTAAGGACATATACCCAGAATCTAATGGTTTAAATTCATACAAGTGTGTGCAATATAATATCAGGTAGGGTGTGTGTGTGTGTGTGTGTGTGTGTGTGTGTGTGTGTGTGTGTGTGTGTGTTAGATGTATTCATTCATAGAACAGACAGGCTTAAAACACTGTCTTTCCTCCACTATCCTAACTAAAAAATTCCTCAGAAGAGATTTAAGAGGTTTGAGGTTCAGTCACTCTGGTGTTTTGGGATTCACATCCTTTAAAAGATAATCTCTGTAGGGGAGTCCCAGTAAAAGGATTCTTTGAGAACTGTTCAGCTCATCAGGCCCATGATCTAGGCTTACTTTCTTGGGGAAAAAATGCCAAGGAAGATATCAACTACACATATAACTTTCATTTCATGGATTCATTAGAATCCGCTATATGATTCTCTTCTCCATTCCCCTCCTCAGGTAGACCTTGACATGGTACACACTGGAGCAAAGTGAAGAAAAAGGAGCATTCTTCATCTGTCTATACATATGTAATATATGTTTATTCTATGTGAATATCTATCTATATCTATGTAAAAGCTACCACCAGAATAGCTCTTCACAAAAGTGACTTAGCATGACATCACATCTTCAAACTGTCAACTTCAAGGACCTGTGATTTTGTCTATAGGGGAACTCCTTTCACTACGTACACACACACACATATACACATACACACACGGCAGTTGAAAACCGAATGTTTCACTTGATTCTAATGTCATTCTACTTTTCCTAGGAAGTTTATGAAATGAGGTCAGGCATCAAACCATCAGAATTCTATAACTTGGAGAAACAACATAGGAAATTTACCTATCAGAGATCTGAGAACTGATGTGATTTGGACATCATTTCAGTTAGAGCTTTACTGAAATTCAGCTTTTGTACATGGCTCTCAAAAATATCTTCCTACAAATACTGTATGCTTCAATGATATCTAATTAATGTCTTTGACTATTTGCAGCTAATCCACTAGCTATCTCCCCTCTATCCCATGGCATTTCATTGGTCCTACTGCATTCTGTTGAGTAATTGCATATCTCAATGGATCTTCCATGCATATCAATGTGCCTCAGTGACTATGTGGATCACTGCCATAATATATCACAACTGTTCTAATTACAGTGTCATTACGACTCACCATGTCATGTTGTAACGCCATGTCAGCACATACCAAGAATTGTTATGTAATTATATAACACCTTTCCATGTATGCCATGTGTTCCAGGTTAGAAAAGCAGAGAATGAGGAATAGTAATTAATGTTATTTTACTTAATCTGCTTCCCTTCCCCACCTCCCTCCAAGTACCTTCAAGAAGAATACACTTTTGCTTTAATTATGAGACCACTGCACAATTTGGTGGAATTTACTGAGCAACATAAAGTTCTTAAGTGTGTGCTATACTCTAGGCACTGTGCTAAGTCCTGAGGATTCAAAGAAAAAGATATAGCAGTGCCATCCTCAAGGAGTTCCCAGTCTAATGACTGGACCTGGAGGGGACCAGGCCAGGAAGACTCATCTTCCTGAGTTCAAATCTGGCCTCAGATTCTTACTAGCTGTGTGACCCTGGGCAAGTCACTTAACCCTGTTTACCTCAGTTTCCTCATCTGTAAAATGAGCTGGAGAAGGAAATGGCAAACATGACTGAAAATTACTTAACTAAACCTTAGAGAAGAATGTCCCAGTTTCTGGTGGGATGGGAAAGACCTCTTGAATAAGGCAGCACTTGATCTGAGTCTTGAAAGAAAACTCAAGAATTGGGGGAGGGGGGGGAGGAGGGGAGAAAACATTCCTGGCATGTGGGACAACCAGCCAGCCAGTAAAAGGCACAGAGATAGAGGATGGAGTGTCATGTCCAAGAAACAGCAAATAGACCTAATGTATCTCTGGATAGCAGAGTGAGTAGAGGGGAGTAAAGTGTGAGAAGACTGGAAAGTATGGATGGGCTTTGTTGTGAAAAACCCTAGAGGCCAAACAGAGACTTTACAGTTGATTTTGGAGGTGAGAGAGGCACAGGGATTTATTGAGCAAGGCAGTGAGGGCGTGACATGGTTAGACTTATCCTTTAGGAAAATCACTTGGACAACTGGGTGAGAGAGAAGTTGGAGCAGAGAGAGACCTAAGGTTGGGAAAATGTTTAGAAGGCTATTACAATGTTCCAGGTGAGAGATGATGAGAGCTGAACTAGTCAAAAAGAGAACACCAAATCAACTCCATAATTAAGTGAGGACTCATTTCTCAATTCAGCATCCTCAGCTGCAGGAAATTTTCCCTAGTTATATATGTAAAAACAATTTTTAACATTTGTTTTTAAAGCTTTGAGTTCAATTATTTATTTTTTAATCTAAAATAATGATATAGTCAGTATAGAGAGCTCCCCACTGGAGACTTTCTCCACTAATTAAGAGGACAACTTATCTGTATTGTCCAGAGACTAGCCTGGGACATGGAGAGGTTAGTTGACTTGTCAGGGATTGCATCTCAGAAACTGGACTTGAACCAGCTCTTCTGACTCTAGGGCTGGTTGTCTATCCACTGTTCCATGATGCTTCTCATCATGCTTTGTGAAAAGAAAAAGAGAATGACCAGATCCAAAAATCAGTATAATATATGCCTTGGAAATGTGGAGAATTAATCTTCACCACTGCTTTTCCTTGCCAATACTCAATGACGCTTATGTCCACACATTTTTCTGTGAATTCCTTGGTTTCTAATGTAGGTATGTGACTTCTTTCTTCTCCCTTCATCCCTCTCCCTAAGACAAAAACTTTGCTCTCCTTTAGAAAGTCTGTTGTGATGAAATAAGATAAAACACTGAAGTCCATATTTATTTCTCTAAAGCATGGCCCTTCTCCTGTCTTTGTTCTAGCTGCCAAAAACAATCCACCCAAACATCCTGAAGAAAAGGGAAAACTATTCGTTTATGTTATAAATTTAAAAAGTAAACTCTCTGAAGACAGGAGTCCTAGCCTAGAGTATCTCAGATGACTAGGATCCTCAAAGAAAATTAAATCAATAAATATTTTATCAAACTAAGTGATGCCTAAATCACCATTTAATTTTTTAAAGTGATTTTCTAGGAGAGCTTACATATACAGCCTTTACCCATATCTTTAAAGCCAAATTGCCAACCCCTTCAATTCAAGTATTTATAATGGAAACGCTGATGAGGCCTAAACTATGGTCGTGTAGCAACAGTCTTTTCAAATACACATATATTTTTAGCGCTAGGAGGCACCAAGTTTGTTTAAATCTGTACTTTTTTTTACAATTGCAAGTAATGTTAATAGCATACTGTAAATGTTAAGGCTAAGTGTGCAATGTCAAAATAGATTGAATCTCTCTGAAAATGGGAAATTCAGGCTTTTCAAACATAATCCAGATGTTTGGCTTTTATTCAGATTTCAAGAAAGAGGGAACTAATATGATACAAAATTCATACATGCATATTTCATTAGTGCCTTTTGTATCACTGAATTAAAAATTCTGCAATGTGCACTTCCCAAATCACATAGTGTGTTAAACTCAAACAGTTGCCAATATGTTACACACCTCACAAATATTAAGAATTATTTTCATATGAAAGAGACTATATATATTGCTTGTGTTAACACTTTTGATAATATTTCTTAAAGAGTTTCTTGTTCTCAGCTAGATGATAGATAAATTAATTGAAAAGTAGTATATTTGTTTTTCCTCTTTCTCTTCCCTTCCCTCCCCTCCCCTCTCCACCATGGGGGAAGAGCCTTTCTGGTATTCAATTCTTTTTGAGACGTTTGTAAATTTCTTTAGCAATGCAGGGTCAAAGTGGAGAGCCATCTTAGGTAATCCTTACACATTTATCTGTATATCCCTCTGTCACATGACTGGCACCTACTAGGCACTGTGGTATTTTTCAGAGTTGATAGAGAAAACACAGTACAAATCCTTTCTTCCTTCTAGGAATTTACCATTTTAAAATAGGTAGCTTTTGGTGCAAGGCAAAAATGGTACTGTCAATAACATATTACAAGGAAGACCTATGTTCTACAAGGACCTAGAATGGATGGCTATTCAGGAGCAGTCTCCTTTTCTTGTCTTCCATTTGATAGAACTTTTAACTTTTTGCAATGTTTTTATATCTATTATCTGGTTTAATTTATGGTACTATACTGAGAACTAGTTAATCAGAAGTGATATAAGCCTAGCAATTCACACAGGAAAAACCAAGTGGATGAAGACTGAATATTGCCCAGCT
This sequence comes from Trichosurus vulpecula, assembly GCF_011100635.1. NCBI lineage: Eukaryota > Metazoa > Chordata > Mammalia > Diprotodontia > Phalangeridae > Trichosurus > Trichosurus vulpecula. The sequence continues at coordinate 202,494,371 of NC_050580.1, forward strand.
TCTGTTATGCAATTGAAAGGGGAATTCTGTTGCATTCATCCATGAGTTTTTATCACTTACATTAACTCTGTGACCAGAATTTGGCTCTGGAAGGGTATATCTTATTGACAAGGAACAGGATAGTTAAAAATCAGGGAGATATAATAGCATTGTATATTAAGAAGATATCCTAATATTAGGAAGTTCAGGAGCATTTATTTTTATTTTTATTTTCTGCAGAGAAGCAAAATAAATCAAGCCCAGGTAAAGACCACTAGAGAAATAAACAAAAATGATATTGTCATTGGAGGATACTACAGACCATCTGAATAGAATGAGGACATAGATGAGGAATTTTGGGAATAGATCAAAATCCTGGCACAGAAGGAAAAAATAAGTCATAGGAGTTTTCAATTACTCAGATTCTGGTTGAAGTTCTCTCTTTGCCTAAAACTGAACAATTAATATTTTCCTAGCTTGCTTTAATGAAAATTCCATCTTTCAAAAGGTGAAAGAATGAAAGAATAGAACAATTCTGGACCTAATTCTCACCAAAACAAGAACATGACTGCTGGAATGGAAGTGATGCAAACCTTGCCAGTAAGGGATCATTTCCATATTAGAATTTGTGATCGGGAGGGAGAAGAAAATCAAGCATAGTTTGAGATGTACCCTAAGTTTTGGGAGAACAGATTTCAAAGATCTCACAGAACATATAGGTGGAACTTCACAGAATGAAATTTTACATGAAAAGTTATCCCAAATGTTTGGCTTTTATTCAGGGATAGGAAGGTCTCAAGAATTAAATTCTGAAGATACCAAAAGAAATCATTCTAATGGTGAGTTTAAAAAGGTAGTCCTTTGAAGAGACCAATGTGGATGCACAGGGAACTCTTCCAACAATTTATATTTTTAAAAAGAAATTTGCAGTAAATGGAGGCAAGGGTAGATAATGGCAAGAATACAAAAACATGGCATGCTTTTGTAAAGATAGTCAGGAGTGACAAAACTCATAATGAACTAAAGCTGACAGAAAACTAAGAATGACAAAAAAGGTTGCCTTTACCTCTACTGGAGATAGGATCATAGCTCTAGGTGGATAGTGTTATTATAATGGACAAAAGAGAGAAGATGTATTTGTCAACTCATACTTTGCTTTCTCTGCCAAGAAGAATGAATTTTTCAACTGGAAAGGATAGTTCAAATATGATTAACAGGGAGTTGCTAACCAAAGTAAAAGGGGGAATCACTTAGTTGCCCTTGACGAATTTTAGTTTCCAAGTCCTTATAAATTATACTCCAAGGGATTACAAAAAAAAAAACAAATAAAAAAACAGCAAATGTGTGATGCCAAGGAGCTGTCAGTGATCTTTGAAAGAGTGTAGAGAAGATCACAGGGTCTCAGAATTTGAGCTGGAAGGGACCTTTGAGGCTATTGAGATCAACCCTCTCGTTTTGTAAATGAGGACGCTGAAGCAAAGAGCAGTTATGTAATTTGCCCGGTGTATTCTAACTAGCAAATGTCTGAGGAAAGATTCAAACTCGGGCCCTTCTAACTCCAAGTCCAGTGCCCTATTCACTTTATCATGATGTCTCTCTAAAAGAATACATGCTTCCAGAAGAAATGACATAGAGTTGGAGATAGGCAACTGTTCTAATTAAAAAAAAACAAACCCAAAAACTAAAGAGTGGAGTCTGTAAATTACATGACTTTCATCTTCTGGAAAAAATCTGAACTGTACTAGTAAAGGGAGGGTTAGTGAATTCCTAGAAAGGGAAGTAGCGATCATAAAGGATCATTGTGGCTTCATCAAGAACAGTTTATTCCATAGGATCACAAGACCATAGATATTGAGCTGGAAATGATCTCACAGGTTACGTTGTTCAAACCCCTCATTTTACCAATGAGAAAACTAGTGAGGTGATCACGAAGGGTCAAACAGATGCTGTCAGAGACAGGATTTGAACCAGGTCCTCTGACTCAGTGGGCAGTATTTTTACCGCTGTATTTTCTTTCTTGACAGGGCATGTCAAGTCTGGCATGTCAAGCATTTTAAGAACTGTCAAGTGGAAGAGTAACTGGATCTGTTTTGCTTGATCCCATATGATAGAACGAGGGGCAATGAGTGGAAATCATAAGGATACAGATATAGGTTTGATGTAAGGAAAAAATGTCCTAATGATTAAAATGATAGAAAAGTAGGATAGGATGCCTAAATTCCCCTTCCCTTCAAGGAAAGGATGAATAACAACTTAGCCATGTTATTGAGAGGAGTTTTATTCAGGAATTGGTTTGTGTTGGATGACCTCTGAGGTCTTTGACAAATCTATGTATGTAAAGAGTGCTGGATTGGGAGTAGGAGAACTTGGATTCCAGTTCCTACTCTACCACTCACTACATAACTGACCTTGGGCACATCACTTAACCTCTCTAGTCCTTAATTTCCTTGTCTTTAAAATGAGGAAGCTGGATTCAATGACCTCTGAGGACCCATCCTACAAATAAGTACTTGTTAGACACTTAGTATTTGCAAGGCACCAAGCTAGGCACTGATGGATACAAAGATGAAAACATGATGGCCCCCTGGCACCAAAACACAACATTTTAGCTTTAATATTCCATTATGGAGAGAGAGCATGGTAGGTTGGATAGACTCAGCCTCGGACCCAGGAAGGCCTAGATTCAAGTGCTACTTCTGACACCTGTTGGCTATGTGGCCCTGGGTGAGTCATGGAACCTCTAAAGGCTCTTAGCAACTCTGTTAACACTAAAAGTTGCAGAGAGCTTGCCAGCATTTGTAGAAGACATTTCCTCATCTGCGAGTTTCCAACTTCCCAAACTGAAATCAGAAGTCAAGTGCCTATCCCTATGGACAAATATCCATAGAGTGAAGAAAGGCTTGGGTGTTACTGTCCCCTGGTGGAAGGAACAAAGGATCAGATTTGGATCTGGAGCTTTGTTGTTGTTGAGTTGTTTTGGTCACGTCTGACTCTTTGTGACCCCATTTTGGGGTTTTCTTAGCAAAGATACTAGAGTGGTTTGCCATTTCCTTCTCCAGCTCATTTTACAGAGGAGGAACTGAAGCAAACAGAGCTCAGTGACTTTCCTAGGGTCATACAGCTACTAAGTGTTCGGTGCTGTATTTGAACTTGGGAGGATGAGTCTTCCTGATTCCAAGCACAGTATTCCGCCTAGCTTGCTTTAGTAGTCATTTAGTCGACCCCCAGCATTTTGCAGAAAAAAACTGAGGCCCAAAGAAATTGATTGATTTTTCCCAAGGTCACTTGGAAGAAGTGGCACAGAACCATGATTTGGACTCCAATCACCTGACTGCAAACCTAGGTTTCTTTCACTCTGCCATATTGCTAGATGATGAAATCAGCATGTAGGGGACATCAGTATGTGTATTACTCCTGTGGGGTCAGCCTAGTTCCCATTTAAGATGCTAGAACCTGAGTTGTGTTTTTGAAGGAAATTGGGGATTCTAAGAGATGGAGATGAGGAGGGTATAGATTACAGTTTGGCCAATTTGAACTCTGAGGTTTGCTCACTCAACTCCTCCTCCCACTGACAGGCCTATACAGATGTAATTCTTGAGTAATGTTTAAAGGCTTTTAAACATTTAGTTCGAGACTCATTCTTATTAAATTGATTAAGATGAGTCCTCAACTAGTTCAGGTATTAAGACTTAGCTGGGTGGTATCAGTTTGATTCCCTACCCGCCTTTACATCAGTCACAAAGCACCTATGAAAGGACTACTAAGTCAGTTTGGCTGGAATATTGAGTAATATAAAATAAGACTAGAAAAGTAGGTTGAAGCCATATTGTAGAGAATTCCATTTTATCCAAGAAGCTATATAAAATGGGGATACTTGTACAATTCACAGAACTTTTTAAAGCCTAAAGTCATCATAGAAATGAGTTGGAATGGAATGAAAACTTTAAGGAAAGAAGAGTCAATACGTTTTTCCTCACTGAAAATCAAAGTACCAGAAAGAGTAATGCTAATAAGAGAAATTTGAAATCAGGTACTTTAACTTGCATGTAAGATAGTTGCTACACACATAACTCAGGCATTTTCTATTCCATTTTCAGAGATACTTTTAGTTATTTCAATGACTTACTCAGCCATGATGAGAAAGCAGTCACAGTGTTGCTTCTTGCCTGTAGATTCAGAAACTGAGGCAGAAAGGTTAAATGACTGGCCCAGCTCAGTGTGTTAATGATAAAATTCAAAATTAGAGGTCTTGAGAACCATGTATGGCTTGACTTGGTAGGTTATCCCACTATTCTTGAAACTATATCTTTAGATTCCAGTGTCCTTGATAAAATCCTACAGTAATGGCAACCTTATGGAGCACTGTGGAGAGTCTAAAGTAAACGAGATCAAGAATCCCATTCAAAGTAGGGGTGGTAGGTAGCACAGTAGATAGACTACTGGGCTAGGTGTCAGCAAAACCTGAGTTCAAAACCGCTTTCAGACATTTACTAGTTGTGTGAGCCTGGGCAAGTTACTAAACCTCTGTTTGCCTTGGTTTCCTCAGCCATAAAATAATCATAAAAACACCCCAGAGTTTTGAAGATCAAATGTGATAATGTTTGTAAAGCATTAGCATAGTGCCTGGCACATAGTAGGTGCCATATAAATGTTTGTTCCTGTCTCTTCCCTTTTAAAGTGGTTATGGAGTGGATGCGACATTTTTGAATCCTTTTGGACTTCATGAAACTCATACTCCAAAATCACCATATGGTTTTCGTGGATAAGCATGGAATGGAAAGACAGGAGGTCATATGACCCATTAGCTATCATGTCCCCATCACTCAGAAGAGTAATAAGTTTCAACCTTGAGAGACTCTGGGATAGAAGCAGAAAATTATCATTAAAACAAGAATTGTAGAAATTAAAGTTGGACCTGATTGAAAGTGCCTTTGAGTACTTTCTCAAGATAATCAGGAGAACTCCAATATTCAGATTTGTCAAAACAACTCCATCAATAAAAAACAAGCCTGTACTAATCTTCAGGGTTGGAGTTGGACTTTTGTTTTGTTTTGGTGGACCTGGTCAGAGCGCAGATGAGTAATAGGCCTCAAGAAGAAAAAAATCTATCTTTCCATTCCATGCTTATCCACGAAAACCATATGGTGATTTTGGAGTATGAGTTTCATGAAGTCCAAAAGACTTTAGAGAACAAAATGAAAGAAATTAATTTAAGAGAAAAAAACAGCATAAAAAGACATGAAACCTATGGCAAAAGAAGTAGCAACTGGGAAAACTATAAAGGTGGCTACACGGCTTCAATGATTAAGAAAAGAGGAAAAATATTTTTTAAAACTATTGCAACAGGGTAAAATATAAGCATATTAAGGGAAAGCTTCCAGAAGAGACCTATTAAAATAATTAGAGGGGGGAAAAAGGATGGTAACTTTGAAAAAGGATTTTAGATGAAATTTTAATGGCTTTAAAGGGGGTATTAAAACCAGGAAAGAGAGAATAGAGGGGAAAAGCTGAACAAACTGTGGCATATTAATGTAATGGTATATTGTATGCTAATAAATGATAGATAAGAAGAATTTAGAGAAACATGAGAAGATGTGTTTGAACTGATACAGAATAAAGCAAGCAGAACTAGAGGATCAATATTAACAGCAATTATAATAAGATAAATAAAGTGGTAAAAAAGAGTTAAGCTGTGAGTAAATGTAAAATACGATTTTGGTCTCACAGGAAAGGTAACAACCTACCTCCTTTTCAGGAGATGGGCAGCAAACGATAGGGACAGGATGTTGCATACATTGTCAGGAACAACCAATATAGTGGTGGTTGCTTTGACTTAACTTATTTATTTGTTTCTTTATTTATTTTTGTCACCAGAGAGGATTCCATTTCTGGTACTGGGTAGGAGTAGGAGATATATCCTAAAATGACTGAGATGTAAAAACAAAAAGCATCACTAAAATGTATTTTTTTTAAATTGCGCAATAGGATAACAAAAGGAAGGAATTACTTAGCACAATTTAGTATAACTTTCCACTCAGAATTGTTAGCACACTAGATAAAATGTACTTCTGAATCATGGTGCTCAGCAGCAATCACTGAGTCTTTTCATTAGTGGACCATCCTCTATAGGACAGTGAAAGACAAAGAAGCAAGTTTGACCTGCAGTCTTTCTCAGATTGCTCTGTCTGCGGGTTCCAAAAAGTCACTTTAGTTTCCAAAATCAGTTACTCCATGTGTACAAAACAGGAATTCCAAAATATCAATTCAAGTCAACATTTATTAAGTGCCTATCTCCAAAGGATGAGTTGAGGATCAAATAATAACATTATTATTATTATTATTATTATTATTCACATTTAAGGTTTGGAAATCACTTTCCTTATAACATCTCTGTGAAGTAGGTTGTCTAAGTATTACTATCTTCATTTTACAAATGAGAAAACTGAGACTTATAGGTCATGACTTGTCTATAGATAGACAGATAGTTAGGTAAATGAGACAAGATTCTAACTCAGCTTTCCATAGTGACATACTCTCAAAGCAAAAAGAAAAAGAAGATAATATTTTCAAGCAAATTCAGGGATCTTGTTTTTTCTTTAAAAAGGGAGGAGCAAGATATGAGTCTTTTCTATTTACCAAAAAAATACTAAAGTAAAACATATAATATATATGTGACCTGCATAAAATATTTCTGGTCTGCTATTCCTGTACAAGAAAGATTGCAACTTTCCTCTTATGGTTTATATTGTTTGCATTATCAGAAACAATATACTCAATATGCTAGACCTATACTATCTGAGGTTGGTAAAGAGAAATTGGTGTCATCACATTAAGTCGGGATAGTCTAACAGAGTCAAACCTATGAAAGCTTAAAGCTACGGTTAGAAAATTAGTTTTCCTTCTACTTATCTTTTGGCAAATACATTAGTCTTTTCTTTCCTTTTTTCTTTGAATTGGCTTTTTTTTCCTTTCTGGGGTTGGGGTGGTCACTGTTTACATTTTATAGACTCACTGACAGAAGTGGTCCATACCAACCATTTACTGGCCTACAAGAAAACAAGCGCAAAAAAGACAATTTTAGGTAAGCCATTTACACTATTAGGAAAACAAGTTTATATCTTACTGATGGCAAGGCTAAGAGAGGTGCAACAAAGGTGGAGGAAAAATCCTTATCCTAAGCTGCCTCTTTGAGACACAGGAAGTTCTAACCAAGGACTGACCACTGTTAATCATTGGGATAGGTAGCAAACACCTTCCTAATCACCTGAGAAATCTAAAGTATGAAATAAAAGCAAAAAGTTCATCCTAATATTGCATAAGAGAGGTGTTCTGGTACAGTGGATAAAGAGCTGGTCTCAGAGCCAGATGACCTGCCTAAGACACATGATAGCTTTATATATCTCTCAATGCTCTAGAAAACTCTAAGACGATGAGTTAGAGAAGAAAAGAAGCTAACCTGCATTGGTAAAAAGAGTTTCCTATGCCAATTAAATCACATGTCTAGCCCTTATACAAAAATATTACATTAGAAATAACACTAACAGGTCATAGAAAAGGAAAAAGAACCTACTTGCACAAAAATATTTGTAGCAGCTCTTTTTGTGGGGGCAAAGAACTGAAAATTGAGGGGATGCCCATCAATTGGGGAATGACTGAACAAGCTGTGGTATATGAATGTAATGGAATACTATTGTGCTATAAGAAATGATAAGCAGGCTGACTTCAGAAAAACCTGGAAGGACATACATGAACTGATGCTGAGTGAAGTGAGTAGAACCAGGAGAACATGTTCACAGCTACAGTAACAATGTACAATAATCAACAATGATTGACTGAGCTCTTCTCAGCAATACAATGATCCAAGACTTGTGAAGGAAAAAGCTAACTACATCCAGAGAAAGAACTACTGAGTTTGAATGTTGTAATATCAATTAAGTTGGGTGTCTTTGATTGAGTCTTATTAGGTGCTAAGCCCCAGGCCCAAACCCCTATCTATTAGGTGCTAAGCCTATGTGGGTGTGAAGCCCTCAGGGTTCTAAGGGGAGTTGCTAAGACCAGAGCCAATAGTAAGAGCTTAAGTTCTGGTCACTCAGATGACATCTGATAATGGCTAAAGAGTGCATAAACAGAGAGAACAGAGCTATTTGCTTAGGGCTCTCACTCTTGGTGGTGTGCTGATGTGGAGACTCTGGGCAGCTGTAGTTAAGAGCCCTCCAGCTTGTAAACCTGGATGTTGGGACTTTGTTAAACTCTGGTAACTATGCATCAAGATTTGAATCAGACAAGGTCTGTCTGTTGATGTTTGTAATTTGTTTGTATTTGCTCTGAAGTTCAGGGTGCTGGCTTTTTCCCCTGAATTAAGTGGATGATATTTGTATGCTGGATTAAAGTAAGATTGTCAACCCCTTAATGTTGCTTTCCTTAGTAAAGCAGATCAAAAGAACCTATGTTGGCAGCTTTCTATGTGGGTCTTACACCCCTACAGCAGCTGCTAGCCGGATTGTTGAAACAAATGTAGATCAAAGTATACTGTTCTCACTTTTTTTGTCCTTTTTTTCTTTCTCGTGGCTTCCCCCTTTTGTTCTCTTTCTTCTTTCACAACATAATTAATGTGGAAATGTTTTACATGATTGAGCACATATAACCTATATCAGATGGCTTGCCATCTTGGGGGGAGGGCAGGGGAAGGGGAGGGAGAAAAACCTGGAACTAAACTCTTTCCAAAAATGAATGTTGAAAACTAATTGTCTCTACGTGTAATTGGAAAAAATCAACTCCTATCAAATTAAAAAAATAAAACTTACATTCTAACTTTTCTCATTGCTAGTTATGCCACCAGTCTGTGTCTACCTGGCTGGATGTTTCTTTGCCACTAAATAATCTTGCACTCTACTGACTTGCAGCCTCTAAGGAGGACATGCATCACCACTATATTTATTTCCATCTGCTCCTCAGTATTCATCCTTTGCTCTTAGAAGGCTAATCTTAATATCATAAGAACTTGCTAGGCCCATTGCCACATCTGTGCACGCTATTCTGCTCATTTGGAGTGTTCTTCCTGTTCTATTTGCCTCTCTCAATCCTGACAACCTTCAAGGCCTATCTCAAGTCTTATTTCATATCTGTAGCATTGTCCTTTGCTTTATCATCTAGCTTTTGTTTCATACAACTCAGCACAAGAAGAGGAAACAGAACAGAGTGAAGGAAGGAAGAGAAAGAAGGGGGTAAGGGAGGGAGGAAGGAAAGAAGGTAGGAGAGAGAAAGAAAGAGAAGTTAAGAAAACAAAATAAATAACAACAAAGTTGCCCATGAAAATCTATGACCTATAGGAGGGAGTCAGTCTATGACTGCATTTACAAGTTTCTCAATTCATTATTCAAATAGATTTATTCTACTTGGTGCCAGAGGGCAGGTTGGGGAGCAATGGAAGGATCATGCAGATGCAGCTTTCATTTTAATGTAATTTCAGTTCAATTCAGCGTATTTGTCAACTACCTACTCTGCATGTGGCACTGGAGAAATAAATACAAAATAGAAATGTTTACCCTAAAGGAGCTTATATTCTATTTCAGGTTATATCACCAAAAATTTGCGCTATCTGAAAGAGGAACTGGCTTCCTTCAAAGATAGCAGTGGGTCTTTAAAACAGAGACTTGGATAAAACATATTTGGGATGTTAAAGAGAAGAATTTTGTTCTGGGAGGGGTTAGATGGGGTGACCTCTAAGGTCCCTTGCAAATTTAAGATGCCTCTATAAAGTTAAGCAATCCTGTCCAAAAAAAAGGAGTTTATTCTGGCATGATCTATCTTTAATGAACTCATCTGGCTCTTGGTGGTCACTTCTTAGATTTCTAAATGTTCACAAATCACTCCTCTGATAATGCGTGCCAGAAATTTGTCAGTAAATCAAGTTCACTGGCCTACATTACATGTTTCCTAGTCTCCAGTTCTGATTCACCTCTTCCATTTGCCATCATTTTTCAAAGATAGGTAGCACAGGGGTAATGTGATACAGTTGGGATGGGGGGCAATGTAATTGGAACCATCACTGCTAGGTTCAAATCCACTGCTAGCTATTACCTGTACGGCACTGGACAAAGAAGGTGGTGTAGATAAGGCAATCTCATGGCTTCCTAGTAAAGTTACTAAACTGTCAAAGGAAAGACATATGAGAAACACACATTCATTAATAATTTCCCTTTTTTAATGACCATGGTTCATAGCCCTGATTTAAAGCCTATGATCCCATAAAAAATCATCAAAAATGGGTCAATAATTACATATACAAGTTCTTTCAGTACCCTGAGATATCATAGTACATCCAACCTTGATGACTTGACCTTACTAAAGGCAGCAAGGTGCTCTCCCATTCTTCTCCTATAATGTTGGATTCCAATTTTTACTAATCATCTTTGTTCTAAACTTCTCAGATTATTCTTTTTGGTAGTAAAAATGGAAGTAAGATAAAATTGCAAAGTTCTATTTTCTATTATCTATTGTCGTCCATTCTATCAATCATATCAACTTATCTCTTCTTTGATTTTCCTCTTGCCTTCAGAAAAGTTTTTTGTCAATCTAATTTGGAGTGTCCTGGTAGGTAAAGGAAGTATGAAGGAAATATTTAGAAATAAGGTTCAGGTGAAAAACAAAAGCATTTAAAAATAAAGTTTTTTAAAACCCCTTTTCATTGTTTTTAGCTTTTGTCATATGTTTTCACTCATTTTTTGGATTTTAGTGTCCTGACATTTTTATAAGTTTGTGCTACTCTCTTATTTTCAAACCCAATTAATTGCCCTTACTTCTATCTTCTCTCTCTGTGTATAATATTTCATACATATAGTATATGTATGCATGTATATATACATATATGCATCCACACATACATGTGATACACATGTACACATGCATGCAAACACACGTGTACATATGTATATATGTGCACGTATAACATATAGACGTGTGTATGTGTATATACATATACATATACATATATGTAGTGTATGTGTGTATGTGTGTATTATTTAACTTGGAAAGAGTTCCCTGTGCAGCTACATCAGTCATTTTAGTGCACCTACTTTTTCCTCAGTAGACTAGTTTCTAGTGTCACAATTTCATTGTTAAAAGCACCACCTTCTTTTTGGGCTGACTTTTGCCTTAGAAACTTAGGCCATGAGTTACTACCTGTAGCTTCTCTGAACTCTTTGAAACTCTCTCCCTCAAAGTCTAGAGTACACATCAGAATGTACTGGTTGTCCTCAACCTTGTCTGTATTAATTTCATAATGCATCTTCAAAGAATTTATGTTAAAATTCTGATCCTGCCATCTTACAAAGTGTATGACCTTGAGCAAGTCACTTAATTTCTATGGGTCCTCAGTTTACTCATCTGTACAATAAAGAGGTTGGGCTCCAAATCTGTGATCCTATAATCTAAAAAAAACAAACACATGAAGTGTATGCATAATATAACCAAACATTAAACCTGTTTTCCAAGAAAGGTATGTCATCATAAGAATCATATTTATGTATTTTTAACATACAAGAAAACAAAGAAAAAGAAAGAATTTCAATGTTCTACCAAAGTTTTACACATAGAAACCTAGGAAATGATGTAAATTTCTTAAATTCTTCAATATAGTATTTTTTTTGTTTTGGAAAATGAATTGACAGGAATTAGTGTACTTTGTAATACTAAAAAGCTTGCAATTATTTTTTCTAAGCAAGTCTAAATCTGCCTTCCACCATATAACTCTCCAGAGAAGAGGACCCAGTAGGGAATTTGGCATTACACTGATTGCCTGTCATTGGATTTCCCAGGATAGACTTTGAATTCAAATGTGAACCTGTTCCTTACCAGAATGCTCCGGGGACCATTTTGGTCCTTCTTTCATAGACAGCTAAATGCCTATAGCCATATTTGTCATGACATACAATGTGACAATTCAAAAACAAACCTGTGAGATGTCAACTGCAATACAAGCAGAAGGGTGGAAACAAGGTTGCCAGTGACACAGGATGATAACGTTTCAAATGAAATTTTGGGGTATATATTTTGTGTTACATTGTTATGAATGCTTTAGAACAATTATGATAAAACCCCTGGGACAAAAAGAGTGAAAGATGAACTTTCATAGTTTATTTAGTAAACTTCAAAGAGAAAGAATCCAACTAGCCAGCATAACTATTACCAGATAAAAAGTCAAGTCTAATTGGAAGTTCAAGAAGTACAACTGATAATAGAAATAAGAAAAGTTGAAAAGGAAGAGGGCAATATGGCATGACAGACAGAATGGCCTTAGAACTGCAAATTCCTAAGTTCAGGTCCAGCTTTTGAAATATACGAACAGTGTTGCTATGTTCACATCATCTAAACTTTCACTGCCCCCAAACAATCAATGCCTTTTAGATAGGTTGTTGATCTTCCTGGGTAGAGGGAATTTTTGTGCTAGGAGATCCTTATTTCATAGAAATTACATGCTCAACAACCCCTCTGTATGTGACTACACACATATAGCGTTTGTGCCCCACCCCCACCTGACGTTCTGTATAGTGTTTTACAGTATATAAAGCTTTGTATCATTGGTTCTGAAAGCAATCCTGTCAGCAAGTATCATTATCCCCATTTGTTACATATGAGGAAACTGAGGCTTAGGGAGATTATTTCCCCAAAGTTTCATAGACAGAGCCAGGACTTGAATTGAGTTTTTAAACTAAATCCAGTGTTCTTTTACCACACAGTTTAATTGATGAAAACTGAGAGAAACAAACCAAAATTCTAGTGTTCAGGACAAACATACACATTTTTGTACAAGTAAAAAAACACAAAAAATTCTAGTGATCAGAACATGCTTATTTTTTTTTGTACAAGTGCTGAAAGAATTTAGAATTGTAGAAATGGAAGAGACTTCTAGAAAGAATCATGTCCAAAATTTCATTTTATAAACAATGAAATTAAAATTCAGAGAAATGGAGGGTGTTGATCAAAGTTGCAGAGTTAGATGTCAGAAGGAGAGTAGTAGTGGATGAGAAGAAAGGATAATAACCTAATTTGGAGGAATTGATCTTGGGGTGTCTTAAGGGTCTGTCTATGGGTTTGAAAGGTCTAAGGCTCCTTCAAACTAGCTCCTCCAAGGAAGACTCCCATTTAGTTATCCTTACCCATTCCAATTCTGAGGTTCTTTCTCCCTTGATATTTCTGGGAGTCTTTGTTTCTTTATAGGCTTTGAACAAAATTATCCCAGAGGCAACAGAGGTATCTAGGAAAGATTCCTTTCCTGATTCCCCTTTCCCACCCAATGGGGGCCAAAAGGGAGAAATGGTGTTTATCATTGGAGATTTTCCCACAGTAAATTTATATTCACCCATGAGTATCTTCTTTTAGCATTTGTAATTGACTTCCACAAATTCTGTCTTTGCTTGATAACTTTATATGGAAATTTCACTTGTAATTGGAACAACCTTCTATTCTTTCACCAAATCTACAGACGCCCTTCCTGGCAGTGACACACAGCTTAATGCAAAATCAAGGAAAAATTCAAGAGGCAGCCCATATACTTTAATAAATTAAACTTTAATAAGTCAATTAAGGCCCATGAACACTGCATGAAATGCATTCTTTCACCTCATGGGAACTTGGCATTAATATATTGACATCTGAACAACAGTTACATTTTTTTCCCTTAGCCTCTTTTCTAATGTCAAAGGAAATATCAATGATATAGTGTAACAGCTTTGCCAGTAAAGCTATTAAGCTGTCACAGAAAGGACTTGCATATTTGGAACTGTATGAGATTCATTAACCCAAGTGTTTGTTTTCTTAAAAAAAAAAAGCAATGTTATAGCTGTTTATAGGATCTTAGATTTAGAGCAGGAAGAGATGGTAGGAGTCATAGACTCTAGAGATGGAAGTGATCTTAGAGGTCATCTAATCTAACCCGCTTGTTTTGCTGCTGAAAAAACAGAGGCCTAGAAAGGTTAAGTAATTTGCCCAATGTCATACAGGTAGTAGCAAGTAGCACGGCTGGTGTGTGAACCTTGGTCTTTTGATTCTACCTCCTGTATACTTTCCTCTATAGCCCATGGCCTTTCCCCTCACACAAGGGGCCAATGCGATTACTTTTCCTTTTCAGGTCACCAACAGAAACTTCAGAGTTTGCAAGAGCATTTTCAGAACCATGGAGAAGGTATAATAATAACACATTAACCACTGAAATTGAAATGAGAATTGTCATTTGGACTTCATGACTTCCGCTGGGCTACACAATGAACAATACAGCATAGGAGGCCACCTGGTGGTGAAATGAACTAATTAACCATTTAATTCTGTACTAAAAAAGTAGGGCACGGGAATGATGGTGATGGTGATAGAGCTACAGCAAAACGTTAAAGGAAACAATGGCAATATTGGCTAAGAGTGAAAAGTAACAGGTGCTAACCATTTCTGCAGGGAAGCTACCAAAGTGATTAGGAAATTGCTCATATTCCATGATTTTTGTTTCTATTATTCTGCAAATGGTCAGGGTGAAAAACATACTCCCTACCTTTTTTTCCTTCCACAAAATCCTCCTGGGATCACAGGACACACTGATACTTTCGAATTTTTTTCCAAATGTATTTTTATCTATTTCCTGAGTCAAAACTTTATATTTAGCAGCACAGTGAAAAAATCCTCAGTGTGGCCAGCCAGACTGACCCACTGTTATATGAGGATTTTCACACTGCAAAAGAATGTTGAGTGTATATTCATGACCACCCCCTCCCACCTCTCTAGTAATCACCACTTTCTATTTTCCTTTGACAATAGTTTTAATCTTGTTTTTTTCTTTTACTTTTTCCTTAAAATGTCATATGTCTCTTTCTCAACAACTTAATTTTTTGTTGTTGTTTAAAAAAAATTTCATGAAAATTTTCATATGATAGACATATGTATAGAAATGAAACAAGAGCAATGTATTTAAAATTGCCAGATATAAAACAATGAACCAAAGAAAACTGGTAATAAAAAAATACATGCTCCAAATGGAACATAAGCAACTTAAATTATTTTTTCTTACAAAAAGTATCTACTGAGGGAGATATTTTTCCTGTTCCCTGAAAGGAAAACTATTTTAATAACGTATTTTTTTCTCTTTGTCAATATCTGTTTCCTTAATGCTAGGGCCTTCTCTCTGTGATAATCTTCAATTTTTCCCCGTATAGATATCTTGTTTGTACATAGTTGTTTGCATGTTGTGTTCCCCATTAGACTGTGTGCTCTTTCAGAAGATTTTCTGAAACCTTTCTTTGTATCCCTAGCACTTAGCAAAGTGCCTGGCATATGGTAGGTTTTTATTTAATAAATGTTTATTGATCCTTCCTTTCCTTTTTGAGTATTCCTAAACATTTATATCAGACACATCACAATCTGTGAATCTTTTATAAAACTTTCATTAACTAGTACCGAAGGAAGTTTAAAAGACCTGAGAGAAAACCACTTCTTTACTATGTGTCTTTACGTAAATCACTTTCCCTTTCTGGGTCTTGGCTTCCTCATCTATAAAATGAAGGGGTTATACAAAATGATCCCTTAAATCTCTCTCTACCAGCTAGACTGACATCGGGAGAATGTCCATAGAGATGTTGACCACATCCCTAAAACTTTGCACACACTAGCAGACCACTAGTAACATCTTTTTCCCCTATAAAAGGTGATGGAAGATTGTATTCCATTCATCCTTTGGTATACTTAAGAACATGATACTCAATTCAATTTAAAAAATATTTACTGAGGGCTGCTATGACTCCTCCAAATGTACAGGACAGGTATAAGCATTCTAGGCAAGTGATTAGTGAATGCATTTATGCAGGATGCTATCCTAGTGCTTTCAATTAAAAAAAAAAGATACTCTTAATCATTCCTGTAAAGCCATTTGTTTATTTAGTGAGTTTAAAATCCCAAATAAGATTTCTTATATTGCTTTGGGATTCCCTACATTCTTTGTAATAAAAAAACCTAAAACTTTTTGACAATGTTTCTAAACATCTCCTACGAATAATTAGAAGAGCAGGACTCCATGAAACTGCTTTCACAATATAGATTGTAAAAATTTAATCAAACAATTTGGTTTGTTAAATCCCCAAATTTTAGGGAAAAAATATGAATATCTCCAGATTATAGGTTCATTTGTATTTTAGCGAACTTAAGTTTCTTTTCTTTTTCTATTTTTTCTTTCTGCTCTTGATTTGTAAAGAAAACTGGACTTGCAAAAATGGGCAGTAATGTGCCAACAGACATAACAGAATAACGAACAGAAGAAAAAATTATATATAGAAGGGTGCTCCATGAATTTTTGAAAATCTGCAATTCTCTCTACCCAGGGAAAATGTGGAGAACTGAGGAAAACTGGAACAAAAAGAGACAAAAAGTATGAAGATGGTGAACCAAAAATGAGGACAAGGGAAGATACAATGGGAGGAAGGAGTCAGTTCAAACACAAATCTTTCAAATGCTAATTTTAAATACAACATCCTTTAACCTTTTCTTTAATTATTTAAATTATTAAAGCTCACAATTAATCTCTTTAAGTAAAATAATGTTAAAAAGTGACCAGATGTGAGGGTTATAAAAAACTATGACTAGTGCAAAATTTATTATTAAAAATGAGGGGGTGGGAGGAAGTTTCAAAGTCACATTTCAACCTTCTTCTGACATTACAGCTAAGAAATATGACTTCTTTTTTTTTTCACATCCTGAACTAGCTAAGCTGCAGATATGGAAGTGTGCTCTCTCTCTCCCTCCCTCCCCCCCCCCTCTCCCTCTCCCTCTCTCTCTCTCTCCCTCTCTCCCTCTCTCTCTCTCTCTCTCTCTCTCTCTCTCCCTCTTTCTCTTTCTCCTTCCCCATATACACATATTTCTTTGAAGTCAAGCCTGATTTTCTCTACCATATTTATGAAAATTCCGGCCAGCTATCACTGATTAGGTACACTGATTACATTTATATGTATGTATGTATGTGTATATATATATATGTATATATATATATACACACACACACATAGATGTAATTTGTATACAAATAATTATATGCAACATATAAATTATATATAAAACTCATAGGATATACATAATTATATGTATGTGAGAATCATAAGATATATAATTATATATAAATATATGAGACTCATACAATATATATGCACACACACATATATATAGATACACACACACACACACACACACACACACACACACACACATATATATATATATATATACACATACAATTCCTTGTAAAGACTCCACATATTCTGTTCTTTTTGGAGGGAGAGAGTTTTCATGGTCCATGTGATATTTATATGTAGAAATATACAAATACACATTTGTGGAAAATTCATTGGAGTATGAATTGAGTGGTTGGAGGCTATCCATTGATCATGGTGATTTATAGTTACCATATTGTACCATGTATATTTCAGGACAGGGACTCCCCTTCCCTGACCTTAGAAATCATTATTCATGCCCAATCCAATTCAGAGTACCTGGACTACTAAAGAATGGCATTACAGAACTTCCATTTTTCACTTAATGATCAAATTTTTGTATCCGTAATGTTAGGTAAGTTCAAGACCTTTGAGACTCCATTTTTTATAGCATAGGGATTTAATTATTGCTTTGATAAAGACTGGCATAATGCTGTTATTGCTGGGATAATTCAGGGTTAATTAATATACTATTGAATAAACCTTAGTTTTGAACTCCTGATAATATGCAATGTTTCTTTCACTGAAAAGAGTACAAGCCACTGAAGAGGGCTATGGGTGTTTATAATTCATCTCAGATGAAAATGACTTCTATATGTACTTTAATTGGACCAGAAACTATCATCATTATTAACAATTATGTACTTGATAACTAATGAAATGCTCACAATTGAGCTTTTCTCTTATCCCCATGGTAGTTCCTGCTGCTTCGGGGCAAGAGAAGTTGGCTCGTTACACTTGTGGGTATTTAAAGGGATAACACTCTTGTAATGAAGGTAGCAAAGCCTAGCCTGCCAAGGTTTAAAACATAAAAATGTGTTCAGGGCTGAAACTTGGCGTATGTGGAGGAATTTTCGCAGATATTTACATATGCATGATTTAAGTGTCTTGGGATTACCAGTGTATCTAGTCCAAGAAATCTGGCCTTGTCCAAATGCAATTCCAATGAAAGATATTTTAAAAAAACTTTAAAAATACTTAACAAAAAATAGAAAAAAATATACTATCCCTTCTGCAAACTGCATTAGTCCCCAAACCCCAATTCTGGATGACTGAATGAGATGACATTTGGAGTAAGTAGAAAACACAAGCAGAATTTCATGCAAAGGATTGTAAATGTTTGGAATAAATTGCAAAGAAAAGCAATCCAACTAAGGGGTTCAAATGAGACGAAAGGCACTCAGGATCTGTTTCTGGAGAAATAAGGGGTACTGGTTTGATGAAAGAAAATTATGAGATTGAGATCAACCTAAGGAGAAAAAAAAAAAGGTTAGGATGGCTGACTTTTTGTTTGCTTCCTGTTCTTATGTAAATTAGTCCAAGCAGCAAGACCACTGCTCTGTATTTAACGTACCCCATTGTGCCTTATTAGTGATAGAGTTTTACAGAAGTGCCTGGTTTTAGGAATGTATGAACTACACAAATGCCTAAAAGAAATGTGGAATATCAGTTATTGCTCGAGAATGTCCTTAGCTCTTTGGAGCTAAGATTGGCTTGCCTGACAAAACTCAAAGAATTTCTCTACAAGTGAATTTCATATAGGGCAGTACTCCATAGGGACTTTTCTAGGCAACTCCCCTTGGCATTAATAAGATCCATGAGGTCAAATTCTCCCAGGTTTGTGCTGCTTTTAGTTTCTCTCCTTCAAAACAAAAAAACATTTTCAACTATCACTATCCTGAATCTGACAAAACACAGGAAGCCCCCAATGTGACTCAAACTGGCAACATTTCCCTAGGGCAGCCCGTGTTCAAATTTGGAAGGTTTCATAGCATAGATGAAGGACTGGTTAGAGAATCAATCCAAGTCTTTTGTGGGGTTTTTTTTTGTTTTTTTTTTCAGAAGTAATTTCTACCATACACTGTATATTCCCTTTCATCCCAGCAAAAAAGAATGAGTAAAGAAAGAAAAATACCAGAGTCAATTCCACTGGCAGTTTAGAGTGTGGAATATGGATGAGAAGAATGGTGGTGATAAGGGCTAACCTTCAACAAATTTAAAGTAGAAAAATTCTGTGTTTAAGATCTGGGTGACCTGAGTTAGAACTCTGGTTCTGTCACTTGCTGTATGACTTACTATGTGACATTGGGCAGGTAAATAAAATGTAAGCTCCTTGAGGGCAGGGACTATTTTGCTTTTGGTTTATGTAACCTCAGTGCCGAGCACAGTGCCTGGAATACAGTGGGCACTTAATAAATGCTTGCTCCTTGTTTGCTTAATCTCTCTGAGCCTCAGTTGCCTCATCTGTAAAATGAGAAAGTTGGACTTAGGTGACTTAAGTTCCCAAGCAGATCTAAATACACGCGATCCTTGGATAATAAGTTTGTCTTTGAGGGCAACTAGGTGGTGCAGTGGATAGAGCACTGGCTCTGGAGTCAGGAGGACTTGGGTTCAAATTTCACCTCAGACAATACTTCCTAGCTGTGTGACCCTGGACAAGTCATTTAACCTGATTGCCTCATTAAAAATAAAATAAGTTTGTCTTTGATGCTCACCTACTTGTACAAGTGTTTTACCATCACTTTTCTTGTTCCTAGCAATACTGTGTTCTATACCCACCCACCCCCTTTTTCTGGCTAGATAATAAGGACTGAAAGGCATTCACATGCAATTTCATAATGACTTGGAATTTATGCCTTCTAAGTATATTTGCATTTTGTCAAGGTATTCCTAGAGATCTGAAAGACCTTGGTGTTCCAAAGCAAACTAATTGTATTGGTGGAATTTTAGTCAGCTGGAGAGAAGAGGGAAGAACTGACCCTCCCAATATACCTCCTACATGGGACATCAGGCCAGACTTCTAAAGTCTCTCTGACTTTGAGATTTCATGATTTAGTGGAATCAGATCCCATGAACACTCAGCTACTGAAGCTTAACATAGGGCCAGGCTTGTGGTGAGATAGCAGCAAGAAGGGAATGGATATTTGTGCTTGTGAAAGCAATTAAGATGTATCTTACCCATCAGCATCAGCATCTAGGGGATTTGGCTTGAAATGATAAGATCTCTACCTCTACCTTCTCACTTTTTGGAAGAATGGCATGTAATCTAAATAATTTATGAAAATTGGAAGGATTATGAGAAAAATAAAAGGACCTAATTCCATATCATATCGATAATTTTTTGTGTGTGAATCTTTAGAGGTAGGCTCTTAACATGTAGCATTCATTTTGGTTCCTTGGCCAATGATAAAGTTGGTTTTTCTTTAAAAAAAAAAAGACAAGACCTCATATTGCCATGGTTGGGGGTAGAATTTATAATCCCCCAGCCTGAATTGTTGTTGTTGAGTTGTGTCTGACTCTTTGTGATCCCATTTGGGGTTTTCTTGGCAGAGATACTGGAGTGGTTTGCCATTTTCTTCTCCAGCTCATTTTACAGATGAACCGAAGCAGATAGGGTTAAGTGACTTACCCAGGGTCATGCAGCTAGTAACTGTCAGGCCAGATTTGAACTCAGGAAGAGGAGTCTTCTTGATTCTCAGCCTAGTGTTCTATCGATTGTGCCACCTACCTGCCCTACAGTCTGTATACCTGTCGGGCAAAACTTCAGTGTGCCAGCTAAAGGTAAGTTCTATTTAGGAAGAGGTGGGGCTAAATAATAGGTAAAGGGATACTTCTGTTAAATCATTGATCTGAATTACATACAGAGCACCAAGTAATTCAGGAGCCAGAGGTGACTGTGAACAAAACCTCCTCCTTGTATGGAATTAAAATGTTTCCCTAATTTATTTTATAGACATGAGAAAGAAATCTATAAATCTCAATAGCAGAGCAGCCTAACCTTTCAACTTCCCACAGGAGGAAACACTACACCCTTCCATCTGCATCCAGAAGTCATATTTCAAGAAGATAAAGACTACAGATTTCTGTAATTCCCCCTAAAAGTTTATTAGCAAACTCTAATGACTATCCTGATTGCAATTTTAAAAAAGGGGAAAAAAAAAAAGAAAACAGTTCCTGAATGGGTCAACTCACTTAAGGGCTATCTGCAATCATTTAGATTTTAACATGATGGTTATTACTTATTACCCTGAAACCAAGCAGCACAATGAGATATTGATTACTTTTAACCTTTAGATCTAAGGCTTTGAGAAAGGTCAAAGTGGTAGAGTACTCTACCTTTCCTGGCTGTAAACTTACAGCCTTCAGGAGAATTTAAATGATTCCCATTGGCAAAAGTAGATCCGAGATTAGTTTATTCTCTGTGGCTGACAAGAAATGATGATGTATTTAAAAATAACACAGCACATTTTTAGTGAAGTGTTACATTTATATAACCAATGCCCTCAAGATGTTCTCAACAGAACAGTACTTTTCAGACCCTTAACCCTTTCAAAAGTTTTGTCCCCGGTAATGGCTGGATAGAAATAAAAAATTGAATGTAACTGTTGTTTTAACTGGAATAAGCTAATCTAATTAAACTGATCTCTTCTGCAGGTTAGGGGAAGGAGAACACAGACATTGATCATGAGGAGCCACTAATACTTGTTTCATCTCTTCCTCTCTTCCTCTCTCTCTCTCTCTCTCTCTCTCTCTCTCTATCTCTCTCTCTCTCTCTCTCTCTCTCCTTCCCTCCCTCCTCTCTCTTTCTCTCTCTCTTCCTCTCTCTCTCTCTCTTCCTCTCTCCCTCTCTGTCTCTCTCTCTCTCTCTGTCTGTCTCTCTCTGTCTCTCTCTCTGTCTCTCTGTCTCTGTCTCTGTCTCGTCTCTCTCTCTCTCTCTCTCTCTCTCTGTCTCTCTCTCTTTCTCCCCCTCTCTCGCCCTTTCCCTTTCTCCTCTCTCTCTCTCTCTCTCCTCTCTCTCTCTCTCTCTCTCTCTCTCTCTCTCTCTCTCTCCCACCCCCCCCCCCCCCCCCTCTCTCTCTCCACAGCAGTATTTGGAACTACTTTTCACATTCATCCCCACAACCAGAACAGGACTAAGTCTCAGAGTCCAGGAGAAGTACGGGCAAGGGAAGCCTAACTGTTATGTGTTCGAGATTAATTTGCAGAACACTCGGCATTATTACTGCCAAGTCGTCAAATTGTTCCAAGTTGTTCCGGAAGGTTGTTATTAATAGTATGTTTTCTGAGGAAAGTTCTGTCTGCTTTTGGAACCGCATTTGTGTTGCTAAGGAAACTCCTTTAGGCGCAGTTTTCGAGGAGCACACTGCTGCTTTTGTTTGCCTGTATCCTATTCATATCATCTAAGTAAGCATTTTACATACTTTAACCTCCAGTCCCAAATGTTTCACTTTTTGGCCCATTTATGCCCTTCTTTCCAAACCAGCAACTCCTTGCTATGGTTTAGGCACCCTTCCCAACCTCCCATACATACATAGAGATACATCTTGTCTACATCTCTCTACATAGATTCACATGAATGCTATTCAGAGCTCCATTTTTTTCTCCCCCAACAGCTCCATTTAGGGGAGGTAGTCTCCACAAGTTTTTAATAAATTAAGTTTAATTTGAATAATAATTCCATAGGTTGTAGCATTAGTCCTTCAAGTGTTAATTATCTTTTCACTCTAAAATTAATGTAGTCATTTCCTACTGACTCTTCTCCCCCATTTATTGAAGTGCTGAGGAAAACATGTCATTGAGTTCCGAGCCAGCCCTGCTGTTGTGATTAAGCGCGGTCACATGGCCCATCTCTGCCAAAAGGAGAGCCCTGAAAAAAGGTGACAAAGACAGTGATTTCCTGTCAGCAAAGAGTACGACAGGGCTGTCTAGAAGTGATGCAAATGAGGCAAACTTTAACACGGTTTGTTTGATCCACTGTGGGCCATAGCGGGCTGAGCCAGAGAGAGCCATAATGCAGCAGCCGTTGGCAGTAGCAGCAGCAGCAGCATCTACCCGGGCGGGGAGGGGGGGAAACCCCCTGCACCTTCCTGAGGACAGGAGCTCACCAGCAACAACCCAAAACTGCTGCTCACTTTCATTCTTTCTCTCTCCCTGCCCTCTTCCCCCTACTCTATGCACCCCTCTATATATACACCTTCTAGCCTTCAACTCTCACAAACTTTTTTTGAATGTGTGAATCCCTCAATGTACATTAAAAAAAATTTTCTTCAATGGGAGTAGAGGGCTTTTCAACCTAAACAATCTTACATAAACTGTTCAAAAGCCTTGTCTTCAGAGCCATCTTCTTTTTCTTATTTTAAACAAAATTTATGGCTCTCAGATCACTTTTATTTTCCAATTATCCCCTCTTTCTTTCTCTCCAAGAGGCTAATCCTTTTAACAAAGAATAAGAGAGGAGGAGAAAAGTTCATCAAAATTGACCAACACTTCATATGTCTAACATTATATCCAGCACTCCATACACCTAGGACTCCAATTTGGAGAGCTGCCTTCTAAAGCATTCCAGCACCTAGCTGCCTTCTGGTTAATGAAATAAATATGTAAGTAACTGAATGAATGAATGAATCAAACAATCAGTAATAGATAGAAAAAACATTTGGGAAATAAACTGCCACCTTCAGATTAAATGTATATACAATGGCTATTTTAAATAACTTTGAACCTTTGCTAAAATAAAACCACTAACCACTACCACTGTAACAAAAATCTGGAAGTAGTAATGGAGAGCCTAGTATTCTCATTCCTCTTACTTTTTTTAAATAAAAAAGACGACTAGTTAATGTTATTCACAGTGTCATAATGATTTTAACAAGCATATCCTAATTTTAATGGGGTTCTAATCTACAATACAATTAAATTTTACAATTAATCTACTGGGGAAATGTAAGGAATTATCATTAACTTCCTATGTGTAATAGTTCCATTTTTATTTCCCCAGCTTCAATAAATATGGATTTGTTTCAAACTGAATGCTCAGGATACAGATGTAAAAAGCCATACCCAAATTCCAGCAAAAGGGTAATTTAAATTCTTCAACATTTATTTGGCATCCTAGGCACCATCTGTGCAAAAAAGGTTGCAAGTAAACTAATGGGCTTCTTGGATTTTAAGCTTAGCTACTATGACCTGTACTAAAATCAGGCTTAATCTTATTGGAGAATTAGGGGCCAAGGCAAAAATCTTGGAGTTCAACCAGCAAGATTTCAGCTACATCTGAAACTGGTTAGATCAATCTAGTCCAGGATAAAATAGGCCACATTTATTTCAAGGAGCTGGAAATCATGAATTGGTAAAAAGTCAGATTTATCTGCTTTCTATGATCAGTTCATAACCATCCTATCATTTTGGTACCAAATAGTTATAAAATTACAAAAATGAAGATTCAACTGTGCCTCATTTTTCTTCCTTGACTCCATATCTCCCCTTCACTATATAAATATAGACATATATATTATGTATGTGTACATAAACATACATATATACATGTGTATATATATTTATTTTCATATATATATATATACATATGCATATATATGTATGTATCCACTGCTTCTTTTACCACTCTTTTTAAACCACTAGGGCTGTTTGGGAAAAAAAATATTCAACTATGTTTTTATTTAATACATACTTAATTTCTTCATTTTCCCCTTTAATGTTCTTTTCCAAAGCACCATTTCTATTTAAATAAGTCAGCCCTTCTCAGACTTCTCAGACTAAATGCACACTGGGTAATATCTAGGTTTGATCCTCTTTCCACAGTGTAGAAACACCTGAATTTAGCATCTTGCTAGCAAGAATAATTAATTAAAATGAGAAGAATCCAGAAGACATGCTTCTTCTCCCAGGAACCATGGTGGCTCCTTCATGATCTGTCCCTGCTCTACCTTGCTACATTCTTCTCCAACCTACCTAAATTTTCAAAATTGGTAATTATGGCTCTTGCCCTCCTTTACACTTTTTCTTGGCACTTTCTATCTTTTCATTCTTCAGTTCTCTCATTTTGCATTCCATATGAAGCCTGGTTTTCATAGTTTAAAAAAGCAAAACTACTTTTCTTCCCCTTCAATACAGATGTCTTGCTTCTTTCTGTCTTGTAGTCATTTCTCTGTCAAAAGCTTTCTTATACCCAATTTCTTCTACTCTTTTCCTCTGTATCTTCTACTCCATTCCTTTCCATTTCAACTTTTGGCCAAAGAAAGGTACTTACTGGTGAGAAATGGCCTAAAGTTTTCCATTTGATCCTCTACAAATCAATTTGCAGGTCAGATCTTTTTCTTCAGACTTACACACACAAGCAGCAATTCAACTAGAAACTCGGGACTCCCAAGTTGCCCAAAGTGTGCATCCTTATTCTGTTGTATAAAACAAATGGGTCTCTAGCCTCTCTGACATAAAGGAAATAATTATATATTAAGGGCCATCCTCATGAAATTTCTAGATCTGGGCAACCACGTGGAAACTTTTGGGAGGGGAGAAGGTACTCTAGCCTGGCATGACTCATCACTACAGGACTTGCACTGTAAGACAATGATTACTGCTGTTCAGTTGTGTCCAGCTCTTCATGACCCCATTTGGGGTTTTCTTGGCAAAGATATTGGAGTGCTTTGTCATTTCCTTCTCTAGTTCATTTTACTGATGAGGAAACTGAGGCAAGCAGGATTAAGTGAGTTGTCCAGAATCACACAGTTAAGTGTGTGAGTTAAGGGTCTGAGGCCAAATTTGAACTCAGGAAGATGCGTCTTCCCAACTCCAGTACCAGCACTCTATCCACTATGCCACCTAGCTGCCCATTGTATATGAAGACCTTCTCTTTTTACTCCCTCTTTTTGGGAAAGCCCTACCTAAGCATGAGCCATAAAACAAATTAGTAAAATATTATAATTCTCCCCAGGTTGCTACCCCAAAGGGTACTTAAAAAGCTGAAAAATGTGAGAATGGTGAGCCTAATCGAGGCCGGGCCCCAGCCCCCAGGACTAACCTTGTCCCAGACCATATGCCTGGGGGTCCAGATTTGAGAAGGGCCCTTCATGGAGAGAGACTGGGGCAGAGGAAGCATAGGCGAGTGCAGTATCCTCTATGGACTCAGCAATGATTCTTCAAGTTTAGCCTTAGATGGTCTTGTTACCTAGCTACGTCTAAAGTATTTTGCTTAGACGAACTTATTTGAGGCTCTCAATGACCCTGGGAAGGAGGTAATACCAGTACAATTATTCCCATTTTAAGGAAGAGCAAATTGAAGCTTGAAAAAGTTAAATGATTACCCATGATTACACAAATAAAATGCCAGAGGTTGGATTGGAAACCAAGTTTTCCAACACTCTAGGCGCATGTCAGGCTCATCTATACTGTCTCACCTTTACAGAACAAGACAATTTGCCCTTTTCTTCATGTAGACCTTCACAAGTCCCTCAAAATTAAAAATGTGATTGTCAGGAAGTAAGGACTTCTGACAGATTAGAGGGTTGAACTGAAATGAGCAATACAGAATCCCAATATCTAAGAACAGGAAGTGATCCCAAATAATAACACATTTTTATATGGTACTTCAAAGTTTCAAAGAGCTTCTCTCATAATAAATTGGCAATGCAGGTAGCCTGTGGAGCTGGAATGCAAGCTCTTTCAGGAAAAAGGGTATTTCATTTTTGTCCTTTTATCCCCAAACTCTTGTAAAGTATCCCAGGGGTGGGGAACCTGTGGCCTCAAGACAACATGGGGCCCACTAGGTCCTCAAGCGCGGTCCTTTGACTGAGTCCAAACTTCGCAGAACAAATCTCCTTAATAAAAGAATTTCTTCAGTAAAACTTGGACTCAGCCAAAAGGCTACACCCAAGGACTTAGAAGGCCACATGTGGCCTGGAGGCCAAAGGTTCCCCACCCCTGGTAGTAGGTACTTAATAAATGCCTGAAGTTAATGGAATTGAATCAAATGCCCATTTCACAGAAGAAGAATGTAGAGTTTAAGCTATTTGTCTAAGGTCACATGGTTGGAATCATACTGAGATATTGACACCAAAAATAATGCTCCCCACTACCTCTCAGTGTGACCTTCTTGAGGGTCATATAATCCAAATTACTCATTTTACCAGTGAAAAAAAAATGCAGCCCCAAAAAGTTAGAGCTCGCAGAGCTGTTTCTGTAAAGGCAATGGTTTGCTCAGCTTGGTGATACCCTAACAATACTCCCTATTGTTCAATGCGTAGCTGTGGAGTTAACACTCCCAAGATTAGGACATTCTGATTAAGGAATCCCTGGGACTCTGGTCTCACATGGTCTTCCAGAATTGCTTGGACAGTAGCTTCATTTACAAAGAAGCACTGTCTCCAGTGTACCTTACTTGGTGAAGAAAAGTTTGTTTTAAAATCTGGTTTTCCAGGCACAGGATGATGGGGACATGCCATGAGCACCCATGAGAAAAGCAGCACCAGAAAAAAAAAAGCTAGGCTAGGATTATGCTGGCCAAAGTTATTTCAAGTCAATTGATCTTTAAAAATTTAAGGGATGGGTGGGAGAATTTTGAGCTTCCCTGAACCCAAGAATAATGCCACCTCTGATCTGTAGAGAAATGAAAAATTGGAGTTTTTCCTTTGCAAGTGAGTTTTAAATATTTCTCCATTAATAGTTAATGTGCACACAGACCTGCAGAGTGACAGCTCCCTGTGATTATGAATTCTGGCTTTGTAACTCTAGTCCAAATAGGAGCTGAACTTTGAAAATCACAGCAGTTACTTTTGACAAATTAAATTGTCCCAGAGAGGAAAGGGGTAAAAGTATGGGAGTGTGTATGTTTGTTGAGGTGAGTACAGGGGAGAAGTGCATGGAGAGAGTTTGGAAGTGTTTCTCAGGTGGGAAGAGGGGGGTTAAAAATGAAACAAGAAAGCTATGTTTGTGCTTTTATGAGTTGACAATACTGTCAACATTTATTAGAAAAAGCGACAATAAGCAGGTCCATATTCAGAGCTGGGGCAGTTTTGAGAAGGGAGTGAAGGAAAGAGGGTTGCAATGCAGATTTTTGCCCAAATAAAAAGAAGATACCTCACTTAAAAGGCAGAAAATTTCTAATAAGAATGAGATTGTTTTTAGGGCTTTTTAGCAAAAAAAAAAAAATCAGTGGAAAAAATTTGTTTAAATATTAATGAATCCAAAAATGCTATTAATAAGAAAGTGGTCTATGAATTCTTACTTTATTTTTCTGTTTAGAACTTCAACTTTTGTATTATTGTTTTAAAGGAAACTTTCTCCTTCTTGACCTGATATTTAGAAATATGTAATTGTGATGCACAGAAGAGATCAGTGGACCTGAATTTATGGAGGCCTGAGTTCAAATTTAGCCTTCAGAGGGTTGCTATCGATATGACCCTGGGCAAGTCACTTAACCCCTCTCAGAGAGAGTTTTCTCATTTGTAAAATGAGAATAATAAATAAAACCTACCTCTCACAGGGTTGTTGTGAGGACTAAATTAGACAGTGCTCGTCAAACACTGTGACAACGAAAATGTTATATAATTCTTGTTGCTGTTAGAATAGCCAATTTCTTGCTTTTCAGTGTTTTAGGTGACTTGATGAATGAAACAGAATATCAGCAAGGAGACCAGCTGAACTGACTGGGCTGGTTTTCTTCCTGATCAATATAAGGGGGAAAAGGACATTTGATTTTGGAGCAGCCACCAGAAAAGAGAATATACAATGAACAGGGCGCAGAGAGGCAGTATTTAATGAGCAAAGGCCTAGAGCTCAACTGTATGATTTTTTTTTTTTGTTCTCCCTTAGTGACTTTAATCCAGCATTTCTCTAGTCTTTGAATGGAGACATGCTGGTTTTAGCACTGGCACTGATTGCAGCGCCAAGTGATGGAAAAGGAAGCAACAGAAAAAATGTACAGAATCAATGAAACATTTCTCAAGTACCTACTATGTGCCAGGCACCATGCCAAGCACTGTAAGAATAATAATTTACATTTTTATTGTACACAGAGGGAGGCAGCTAGTACAAAAAGTAGAGAATCCCACGTTTGGAGACTAGGTTCCAATCCTTTGTTGTTGTTGTTTGGTTGTTTATTAGTAATGTCTGACTCTTCATGACCCCATTTTGGAGTTTTCTTGGCAAAGATACTGTAGTGACTCGCCATTTCCTTCTCCAGCTCATTTTACAGATGGGGACACTGAGGCAGACAGGGTTAAGTGACTTGCCCAGGGTCACACAGCTAGGAAGTATCTGAGGTCAGATTTGCTAAAGGGGTATGTGCAAAGGCAATCAGTAAATGAGAAGATCTTTCCCGCCCATTTGAATAGGCTTGGGGGGGCTCTCTGGGTCCTAGGGGGAATGGCTAAGACCGGTGCCAACGGTAGGCGCCTGAGTTCTGGTCGCTCAGATGATGTTCTAGTCAACGAGATGACATCTGGTGACTATATAAAAGCAGAGAGCATAGCTTGGAGATTGAGACATAGTGGAAGAAGGAGAAGCGGTGGTGGAGGTGGCAGCAGGCGCTACTAAAAGCAGGACTGACCCTCGTGCAGCCCAGAGAGTGCCAAGCAAGGGCTTAAGGCCAGTGGGTAATCTTCTTACTGGAGGGCCCTAGCATTGGGGGAAGTACCAGTATAGCTTGGCTTGCTGCCATAATATTTTTCTGTAACCTCCTGGTCGCTAATGTGAGATGGGCATATTGGTTTTGGAAGGTTCTTGCCAGGATATCAAATTGGGGACACAGGTCTGTGGGTCTGCTATTTTGGAGTTTGAATAAATGCTTTAACTCCTCTGTCTTCTAATTAGAGAATTCCTTATATCCTGCAATTCTGGACTTTCTGGATTTTCTTTGAAATCATGAATTCTGCCTTAATGATATATCATCGTTCTATTTTATTATGAAAAGTATTATGTTATAGTAGCAACAGAAAGATAAGTCTCCATGACCCCAGGCCTGGTGCTCATCCAGTCCTTACTGGGCCATTTAATAACTGTATAACTTTAGAAAAATTACCTTACCTGTCTGAACCTTGGCTTTCTTATGGATGAAGTCGGACAAGATATGTTCTAAGGTTCCATCCAGCTCAAAAGTTATTTGATTCCAGTTGAGTGTGAAGAGCCCTTGTGGACAAGGGTTGTTTTGTTTTTCTCTTTGTATCTTTAGGACTTAACAGGGCCAGACTCATAGGGGTGACTGTATAAATTCTTTTTGTGTTAAATTCAGTTTTAAATAGCAGACTTTAAGATTTACAAAGTGCTATTCTCTCAAGGAACCTGTGAAGTAGTAATGCGAGAATTATCATCTCCATCTTACAGGTGAGAAGAGTGGGACTTATCAAGGTTAAATGACTTATCCAAGGTCTCACAGCTAATGCATGGTAGAGTCCAGACTTGAATCCAGGCATTCTGATTCATAATCTGAAGCTCTTTCTATTACACTGTAATGGAGAATGGCTGAGGCGGTGGGAGGAGGGAGTTAGGAAAAGATATCTTTGGAGTAGGGAATTTGGAGGGTCAGTGGCTATGTACTACAATGGTAGAACTTCACATCTGGAACTTTATCACCACTCAGTAGATGTTCCTAGTTAAAAAATTCATATGACCCCTTACATTAATGACAAAGGGTATGATTCTATTCTATTACGAAAAGCATTATGTTATGGTAGCAACGACAATGGAATTGCAATCAGAAAACTTGGTTTTGAGTCCCTATTCCGTCACTTACTTCTTGAGGCTAAGTTTCTTCGTGGAAACATGGAAATCAAAATTCTTGCCTTACCCCTTTCAAAGGGTTATTTTGAAGATCAAAGGAGATTCAGGCATGTACCAAACACATTGTAGACTATAAAGTTCTATTTTAAAATACAAGGCATTGTCATTCACTCGTGTGTCAGATTTTTTTTAGTGCCCCCAAATGTGCTAAATATGTCCCAAGGACACAATGTGCAAGAAACTTTGTGAGATGCCAAATTATACAAGATATGGTTCCTGCTTTCCCAGAATGCCACATATGAGAATGGTCATCCACCAGGTCTTCCACTGAGTAAAACTTTGTTTCAAGAATTGTAGATTCAGAGAAAGAAGGGAAAAACGAAATATTAGTAATTATGTACGTTGCTAGATAAGAGTCCAGGGAAAGAATCAATGTTCATAGCCTAGGTAAAAATTCAATTAATTTCAGCAGATGCTTGTGAAACTCCTACCACACATGAAGTTTCTGTCTTGTAACACAATTTTATGTATCGCTATATCTAACCTAGAGATGCGTATATATCTACGTGTTTATCTGCATATGTAGATATAATAAACACACACACTGCTATGGACAGAAACTGTGATTTCATCAATGTAATAAGCTCCAGGTGAGAAACGGCTCATGAGTACCTTCTTTGCAACTTAAGTCTTATAGATTTGCCTGAGGCATTGGCAAATTAAGTAACTCACCCAGGGGTCACAGAGCCAGTAGGTGTTAGTTACAAGACTTAAACTCTCATCCTCTTGACTCAAAGGTCAGTTCTACAGCCACTGAGACATGTTGCATCAATATATATACCTATGTGCATCTGTGCATATAAATTCTATGTATAGTTGAGAGGCAGTATGGTATAGTATAGGGGTGGGGAACCTGCTGCCACATGTGGCCTTAAGGCTACAGGTTCCTAACCCCTGGTGTAGTGAATACAGCGGTGGTCTCAGAGACAGGAAGACATGGGTTCTAATTCTGCCTCCGACATATAGCCAAACTGTAAGTCACTCTAGAATAGTGCTGTAAATTCAAGTGGAAAAGAAGACTACTAATCCATACTTTTAAAACATAATGTTACATATGAGATTTTTTGTATTTTTATTTATTTTGTTAGGTATTTCCCAATTACATTTAGTCTTGTTTCTTAGTACTGTGCCTGAGGGCCATGTGCTTGACACTTCTACTCCAGATAAACTTATAATGTTTTAATTTTCAGAGAAGATGACACCTGCATTGGTAGGAGGCTCCTCACCTGTGAGTTTCCTGTCTCAATAAAATCACTTCTAGTCCCTATCCTTAGTCGTATGTATAATTTATGCTATATGTGACTACATTAAAGTAAAACTGTATGTCATAAATTTGTGTGTATCATGGTTATATATTGACAGAGATCCCTTTTTACCACAGAATGGAGTAAGTGCAAAGAAAATGTCCAAACCACTTCTATATCTATAGTGCTTTGAGGTATACAAGGCAATTTTCTCATAATGACCCTGTGAGGTAGGTTAAGTGGCTCAAAACAAAGTCACAGAAGAGGGCAGGTGACAAGGTTTCCTGCTTCAAAGTTGCCTATTTTTCCCACCTTCATGCTATGGCATCTCTCAAAACAAAGTGCTTCTAGATACTTGAAGAAGGAGAGAAAACCTGTAGTAGAATGTCATTTCAAGTTGAAAGTGGAATTCAGTGAATAGTCCAGAAGATATGTGCATAGGATACAGGGACTCAGTGTGAAGGAAGGCTGGAAAAGTAGCCTTTTAATTTCTGGATGAAAAATATGCAATTGGATTCCCCACCCCTACCCCAAACT
This sequence comes from Trichosurus vulpecula, assembly GCF_011100635.1. Taxonomy (NCBI): domain Eukaryota; kingdom Metazoa; phylum Chordata; class Mammalia; order Diprotodontia; family Phalangeridae; genus Trichosurus; species Trichosurus vulpecula. The sequence goes on from NC_050580.1 coordinate 202,526,940, forward strand.
CTGGTAAGTTTCTTCTATAAATCTTAGGATTGGCCAATCATGAAGACTTGAGGATCTTAAGAGCACCAACCACTCATAAGCCTCATACTATAAAATCTTACTGATGTGCAGGGCTGAGGAGATAGTTCTAAAGCTCTCTGGAGCCAAAGGACCCTAAGGGAATGAGTGCAGATTCAGGAAAACTCGGGGGGAGTGGGCACAGGGACACACTGAAATCGGTTAGCTGAGTCAAGATGTCACTTTTCTGACTAGGCTCAAGGTCAGCCCCTGAGGTTGCTCTCTTAGAAAGACAGGTTCATTTTAAGTTCCTCCCCAGAATTCAGATATACTTGAAATGAGATATGCTAAACAAAGCTGATCAAAGCTAGGGGCCCTCAGTGCATCAACCCTTCCCCCAACAAGTACTAAAACTGCCATACCTACTCATTGACAAAATAGGAAAAAAAAAATTTGACATGGTTGTGAGGAGACATGGATTGTGGTTCCGATTCTCTCCCTGATCAACTTAAACAAGTCACAATCTCCTTGGAATTCAGTTTTCTAATCACACAATCAACTAGCATTTTTTAAAGTGATTACCATATGCCGGGTAATTTGTTAAGTGTTGGGAATTCAAAGGAAAAGTGAAAATAGTCCCTAACTTTAAGGAGTTTACATTCTAAGGGGTAGAATAATATAAACATATATTGGTAATACAAGATAAATACAGAATTCTAGGTTCCTGATTTCTTGGGACCAGGAACAAGCTCTGAGTCTGAGCATGGTCCAGACCCTAAGGCCACACAAGAGTTGAGGTCAGAAGTTATAGTGTCAAAGGATTCATTAGATTGTCAGCTACTTGAGGGCAGGGACTGTCTTTTGCTTTTTTTGTATCCCTGGTACTTAGCATGGTGTTTGGCATACAGTAGGCATAAAAAAAATGTTTATTGATTTATTATTGATCAAAAGGGACCCTATGTCATAGTGGCAACACCTACAACATCTTGCTTAGGGTTCCTAACTGCCCTCCACTTTTCAATGGGGTCAATGCTAATAATAATGATCATAATAATAATAATATTGCTTGACAAGTCATATGAAACCTTAAGCAAATAGCTTTTAATCCTAAAGATAATCTTAGAACCAAATACTACAAGCATCCTTATGCTTACTTTATCGTTGAGAATACTGAGGTTGAGAAAGTTTTAGTAACTTGTCCTGGTTACAAAGCTATTAAGTGGCCAAGGTGAGATTTAACCCAGACCTGACCTAGCTCTAAGTCTCATGCTCTTTTCACTATGCTGTATTGCCGCTCAGGGAGAAAAAGGTGCATATTTGTTTCCATGAGTCATGTAAAAATAGAAAAAAAAGATTTCCTAAACATCATCATTGGCTTTAGAGCTAGACAGGCCTTTAGTGACAGCAAAGGGGTAGCGGTAAGAGTGCTGGATTTAAAGCTATGCCAGGCCGGGGCTTAAATTCGGCTTCTAACACTCACTAACTATGTTTAAACATAGGTGAGTCATTTAATTGCTTCCGGGCTCAGTATTTTCATTTCTAAAGTAAGGGTAATGGATATAAATGGGCGGTTTTCTAAAAGAAGAAAGGTAGTTAACCAACAGTCATATGAAAAATACTCCCAACTGCTAACAATTAGAAAAATGCAAATTAACACAACTCTGAGAATCTACCTCCCATCCTCAAGATTGGCAAAGATGATAAAAAATGAGGATGAAGGGATGTGGGGCACTAGCGTATTTTTTGTGAAACTACAAATTGGTTCAACCATTGTGGAAAGCAATTTAGAAATACACCTCCCCTCAAAGTTGCTAAACTTTTAACTCTTTTCCTCAGTGATACCACCATTAAGGATAGAGTTCAGAGAGGGGAAAGACCCCTCTATTAAAAATATGTATAGTAGCATTTAATGTAACAAAGAACTAGAAATACAGTAGGTACTGATTTATTTGGGAAATAGCTGAGAAAATTATGGTTTATGAATGTAATAGAATATTACTGTGTCACAAGAAATGATGAAAGGAAAATATTCAGAGAAACATGGGAAGATTTGTATAAACTAATAGAGACTGAAGTGACCATAACTCGGAGAAAATGCATATGATGAAAAATGTATATACCAGTTATGTGTAATCCAAGTATCAAAGATAATTGGTATGGGATTCTCTCCTCTTTGGTGGGATGAATGCCCACCATTTGTGTCAGAGGAAGAGTAAAGGTGACAAGAGAGAGAAAAGGTCTTTTCAATTATTCTCCAATCTCTTTAGAAGTTGCTAGTCTCCAGCCTTATAAGAGAAGATAGATGGGATTCTAACCTCTCTTCAGGGACATGAGGGGAGAAAGACTATGGGAAGAAGCCAGTATAAGAGGAACTGACAATCTCTATCATGTTGCTATCCCCAGTTTGCTACACTAGAGACTTAGGGGAATTTTCCCTCTGAGTGAGATCTGGGGTTCCTTGGTTGAAGTGAGTTACCTCACTTCCCATGGGAGAGCTCCTTCATTCTCTATTGTCTGGTATATATGCTTTTTGTTTTGCTATCAACTTGGGTTTCTTTGCAATATGCCATGTGTGTTCATTGTGAAACTGGATTTTGCTGAGAAGAAATTCAAGTCTTGTATGTAAAGCTGAGAGTCCTCTTTTCCCCATTAAGAAATATTGAGGGCAGTTAGGTGGCACAGTGAGTAGAGCACCAGCCCTGGAGTCAGGAGGACCTGAGTACAAATCTGGCCTCAGACACTTGACATATGTACTAGCTGTGTGACCTTGGGTAAGTCATTAAACTCCAATTACCCTGCCAAAAAAAAAAACAAAAAAAAAAAAACAAAACAAACAAACAACAAAGAAATATTGATCCGGAGATTAGATTGAGCCTTAAAATCATATCTTCTAGACTAACAATATTTAAGGGAGGAAGTAGATATGATTCTAGCCTAATATTCTCTCTCTCTGAAGAGAGCGGAGCAGCTCTTGTTTAGACCTCCTGCTTCCCTTCCTGGAAGGAACCAAAATCTCCCTCTGAAAAGGATGAGGGAAGGAGATACTAGAAACAACTATTCTGGCCTCCCTCTGAGCCAAATGAAGACAGTCTTGTTACATATGAAACTTAAGAACTCTGATCAACTCTGACTAATTATGACTCAAGAAGGTTAATGATAAAGCCTGCTTCCCAGTTATTAACAAAGAGGTGATAGACTAGATGTACAGAAATAGACATACATTTTCAGATCCAGCCAAAGTATGAATTTATTTTCTTTGACTATACATATTTTTTGTTATGGGGGAAGGCTTTTGGACAGAGAGTAATGGAGATAGTGATAGTAATCCAAAAAAGAAAGACAAGAGAAAGGAAATAAGGAAGGAAGGAAGGAAGGAAGGAAGGAAGGAAGGAAGGAAGGAAGGAAGGAAAGAAAGAAAGAAAGAAAGAAAGAAAGAAAGAAAGAAAGAAAGAAAGAAAAAGAAAGAAAGAAAGAAAAAGAAAGAAAGAAAGGAAGGAAGAAAGAAAAAGAAAGAAAGAAAGAAAAAGAAAGAAAGAAAGGAAGGAAGGAAAGAAAGGTAAATGTTTTTAAAATACACAAAAGAGAACAGAGGAAGTTCAGAATGGAAGAGACAATCAGGGAAGTTATTTGTACTAAATTTAATTTGTATTAAATTAAAAAATTTTTTAAAAGCACTATATAATCAAGATTTAAGATTTTATATACAATTCTCTTTTATATACAATCCTCTTTGTATATGGAAATGTCCATATTTGTCTGTTTCAAAATTATTATCCCTAGTATTTATCTCACAGGTTTTCTACAAGGATCAAATAATATAATATATGTAAAGAGCTTTGTAAAACTTAACATGCGATATAAAATCCACTTTTGATCATCTAATTTAATCCTGTTATTTTACAAATAAAGAAACTAAGGCTCCAAGAAGCTAAATGATTTGTATAAGGTCACACAGGTAGTAAATAAATCACAATGGAGATTCAGACCTAAATTCTCTAATTCCAAATCCATTTAACTCATACATAGCAATATGAGACACTTCTAGGCAAAAAGCCACAGGCAGAAAAAAAGTTTGGAAATAGTATCGTGACCCATGAGAACTCTCGGTGCTGAGGACACCAAGCAAGAGAGTGAGGAAGAGTAGAAAGTGCAATCTCAGGCAACCCACGTCAAGAGAAGCAATTGGGGGAAAAAGGGGGGGGCAACCCTTTCTTTTTAAGATTTAATGTTGATTGCAATATAGATTAACTGGATGTCATTTTTTTACAAGTGAAGCACAACTTTTCAGAGAGTGTGCATGATAGGAAATAGGGCAAGACGACTAATGTGAGCAGCATCTAAGGTGCAATGGCCTGTCAAGTTATGGCTAAGGTCATATGGCTAAATGGCCCTTCATAATTTTAAATTTTCCCCCTTAATTGGGGGTTGATTCTTAATGTTTATATCTTCATAACTTATAAAAGATGTAGGAATTAGAAATAGAAAATAATATAATCCTACTAGAGATTTAGACTGACTTAATTTTTTTTTCCATATATGATTCTTGGATTTAACCTAGAATGTACTAGGTGATCTGGGCTTCATTATTTTAGGATGATATTGTCATTCTCATGGTATTATATTAGAAAATGGATTTGATAGCTTTGCTCTTGATGTTGACAAATATCCAAAAAAGAGTAATAGTCAGTAAAATCCATTTATTAGAGACAAAATTCTCTGGAGGTGTAAGTTTCTCCATTCATGGAGCCCCAGAGATTCTTTCTACATTCTCTTAAGAAAATGATTCCCAAGAGATGCTAATTAAAGTCAACTAAACCTACAAAAATCAGAAATACTTCTGCTTTTGGCATGGAGGCTGGAGAGGATTTCAGGTATTATATTTGAGAAAGTGTAACTTAAAACAGCATTACAGAATAAGAAAGAAAACAACTTTTATTTGACCTTGAATGCACTAGTTATTCTCTAAGATTTTTTTTAAGTCTAGAGGGTAGTTGTTTCTTGTCATTATACTGTTGCTGATTCTGTGGTTAGTTATTAATTTTATTTTTTATGATTCACAATCTGCTCTTTGAAATATGCCATATGCTCAAAGCAATTCAAGGATGACAACTGTCAGAATTACTCCAATAAAAATTGCCTAAATGAGGAAGATTTAGTGCAGCCTGGTATTTCTATGGAAAGTCCCTCTTCCCTCCCCCTACAGCTTTTCAGTTACTGGGAAGCCTACAACATGTTCTTCGGTCAAAATCACATGGCTGTTTTGTGAAAACTTCTAAAACTCCTTGTTAAGTAGAAAGATTGATAAAATGCAGTGAGCTAAGCATAGAGTAGCAAACAGAGAAAATTCTATATATGCATACATATATGTATGTACATAAACATAAGTTTATTAGATTGATGACCTGCAATCAATATGTGAGCTCGAAATCAGTTTCCTTAAATCATCCTTAAATGTATTGACTCAACATGACATTATCTGCTTTATGTATGACTAATAAAAATTAAATTGGAAGGGTCCTGCATCCTGGAAACACCGAAACAAGGCAAATTTCTTTCTTTCCTGAAAAGATCTAAGGGGTAAATGATATCCATTGGAGTGCACCAATCAAAACACATTTGGTTAAATGTTACCATCCCATTTATTCTTCATTTTGTTTCTACCTATTTATTAATGCAGTTTCATTTATTGCTATTCATCTTGAAGATAAATCTTTGTCCTTCTATAGAATTACGCCAAATAGAATGTGATAAAGGGAACTTTCTTGCAATTATGATGTCGGTGCAGCCTGTCAGCACACAGGGGATGGAAATGAGGTTGGGGACAGGGAAGGGAATTCTAATAGACACCATGATACATACAATGAACGTAGCGATATCCTAAGAGAGAAAGACTTGTCAGGCTAATCAGATCTTCTATAGCAAAGTAAAGGCAGAAATGGTAGCTCTAACCTTGTAAAGATGCTGCTGCTGCTCCTCTGACATCATCAGGTCATGGCTGTCCATCACTATAGATTCCATGTCAATCAGCCAATCCCAGAGCTCCTGATATTCTGAATCAAAGTCCAAAAGCCTGTAGATAAGGAAGAAAATGTATTATGCATAAATACAGTGTAGTTGTTAAAATCTTGTATTAGAATAATGTATTCTTGAAACTCATGATGTTCTTAGGTGATATTTGTAAAGGGGCAGGGGAGGGAAGCATTCTGTGTGTGGTTACACAGAGTGGACAAAACAGAAAATGAAGACAGTTACAAAAGGGCTAGATTTTGAAAATAGAACATTATTCACACTATTCATGCTTGAGATCTGGTGGTGGCTTTTTTCTTGCAAAGCTACTACTAGGGATCTCAGAGCACTTAAAGAAAAGAACCATTCCAGCAGTACTGGAAAACTCCCCTAGCACATCTATACTTGTCATATTGAAAAACGGAAATTGAGTGGCTAATGGGAATTCTGGTGCACATGGCAAAAACAACACCCCAAACTTTCAGTTACTATTAGATGTATCACAGGTATCAAACCCTTACCGACTTAAGACTAGGAACATTATATTTAACTAACTTTTCTACAATAATTATAATACTTCATCATATCCAAATTATTACTTCCACTGAAAAAAATGACTCAATCCATTTATCTGTCCTTCTGTTGTCTATCTGCCTATCTCTGCAAATATATATCCTACATTTATTTTCATGGATGAGTTGCTAGCATTTCAGCTTAACACTTTAAGATAGGCTTGAGTGAATATGGTAAGCCAGTGAGAACTAAGGCCAGATACAGTATTAGACAGGTGTTCCCTACAGACATGTAAGAAACAAAGGTAAGGACAGGAAGTCAAAACAATGAATCCTTGAATAGCCAGCAATCATTAAAATTCAAAGGAGGATCACTACAGTTTTCAACAAAATAAATCATTAGAATAAGGAGCTTAAAAGGATTAATGTGATTCTCTATTGAAAGCCTAGTGAATAAGTAAAGCAGAGATTCTTCTAAAACACTGTGATCCAAGAAAGAAAGCAGAGGCTGAAAAACTGCAAATTCGTCAAAAAAAATCATCTCTTAAAAGGAATCCTTGAGTCTTGTCAAACTGTAACTGAGGAAAACCTCATCAATAACAATGAAGCAGAAACCATAGTTATGAATGTGGATCTAGCAAGTGACTATCTTATTACTGCGTTCTCCCCATCTCCCCATACCCGTTCAATGATTGCTTGCCTAGAGAATTGACTTTCACCATTTAAAAAGCATCATCTTACTAGATCTGACAAAAATATTATAAGGCGTGTCTGCTGATGGGAGAAGCTGGACCAAAATGGGGCAATAAAAATATCAATTGTAGATTAAATTTCATGATGCTATATAGACTCTAGTTGGGGGGTGGGGGAATACTGTTAGTACACGTGATTTAACCAACAACCTTTGTTTACAATGGGGTGGAATCAACAATAGTATCTCATTCCAAAAGGCTAGAAACAAGCCAACTGCAGTAATGTGGACAAGTGGTGATGATCTTCGGTCCATTAATAAGTCTGGATAGATTAATGATATTTTAGTTGTTCACAATGGAAGGAGCATGTGATTGCTTAGAATAGCCCTCTGTCCTTGCAAGTTCCAAGACTGGGATATTTAGCTATGGAGATTGCAGATTGTATAAGTGGTTTCATGGAAGGCACAATGCTTTCTATGCAAGTATGATGTCAAAGAGGAGAAAGAAAAGAGGTGGACAGAGATGGAAAGACAGATACGGAAACAGAGATAGATGTTGAGACAACACTCAATTTGTCTTGATTCAAAAATACCACTTACATATTTCTCTTTAAACTTGGACATCCAAAAGTCCCCTGATAAAGTTATTTTGCACAGTTTCTGTAAGCTGTGTAATGACCAGAAGATCACCTGGTGAGGTTGGTGACAGTAGGAAAATTAATAGATAAAAGGTACCCCCTCCCCCCAATATATCATGCTTTAATCTGATCCTTTTAGCTTTCTACCAGGTTTATCTTGCAAAGATGTGTCTAATGAGCTCTTCCTAGGAAAGGTATTTTTTAATATGTTTAGACATGAAGAGAGAAGAGTTCTTCTGCCATAATCAGGCCCTCCAATTACTCCATAAAGGAGCTGGCAAATTTCATTAACTTCCTGAAAAAACAAAATTTTCCTCTTTTGGCAACAAAATGATCTTCTAACTCTTGCTATATGAAGATCCCAACCCTTCTCCCTTGACCATCATCCAAGAGTGTGCAAATGCATCAACAACAGATGGTTAGAAGGCAGCTCTCAAAGGATCTGGGAGCAGGAGCATCAGTTAGGCATGAGATGCACTGAAGCAGTCTTCTCACTGGAACATCAGAAGTCAGTGTACTTCTTACACACCTGACGGTGCAACCTGAATTGGTAATGATTCTTACGTGAAATACCTGAACTTAGTCCTATATTCTGCTGCTACAAATTAGTTCTCTGGACTGAAAAGAAGCTATATTCTTTGGTTCACCATGCTAGGGTCATGTTGTATACCTTGGTTCTTACCTTTTAGATGGGGGAAAAAACCTATGCAAAGTAAATGTAGGATATGTGAAATGGAATTTAAGGTGAATACAAATTTCACATAAGTTAATGATAAATATAAGATAAAGAATCCTTTCCTTCCTATGTCCAAACCATTTTTCACTGGCTTTGAACATACTTTTGTTATACTTCTCTTTACTATTTTAGTCAACTCCACCATCCTTCCTGCTAGTGTCCTGATCCCTAAGCTGAGAGGGAAACAGGCATTTGCCTGTAGTTAGTTGATGATAGATTTCAAGAGGAAAGTGATTTTAGGCAAGTACTTTCATGGTAGCCATGCATGTCAAAGAGAAGAAAGGAGAGAGTAAGGGAGGGAGGGAAGAAAAGGGAGAAAAAGATGGGAGAGAGAAAGAGACAGAAAGGAAGAGAGGGAAAGGAAGAGAGAGTGAGGTGCTATTGGTATCCCCATTTTATATTTAAGGAAACTGAGGCAAACAGGAGCCCACAGCTGGTATGTGTGTGAGGCTGGATTTGAACTTAGGTCTTCCTTATTCCAGGTTCAGCACTCTATCCACCATAAGGTGCCTCATGGAAAAAAAAATTTCTCCCTCTTTCTAAAAATAAAATCCAGTTTTCTCCACAAAAGATATTTGATCAGTAAGTCAAAAAACATTTATTCATTGTTTGCTGTGCTACAAATACAGGCAGAAGAAAGACAGATTCTGCCCTCAAGGTGCTTGAATCATAATGTGGGAAGGCAACATATAAATGGAAGATAAAAAGTGGGAGGGTGGTGGGATGAGGAGAAGGCACCTCCAGGGGAATATGGTAGAGAAGGAAGTTCTGAGAGTCAGAGATGGAACACTGAGAGGAATAAAGGAGTGAATCTGGGTCTTAATAACTACTTTATCTGTGTAGAGTCAGGGTCAGAGTTCACTCAAAGATGCAAGTTCTCAGAAGACTAAGAAAGAAGTCACACAGTTTATGCTACAGGAAAGAGGGAGTCATTGACATTTCTTGAGCAAGAGAGTTCCACGAACAGATCTGTGCCTTAAGAACAGCAGTTTGGCAGGTGTGGAGGATGAACTGGAACAGGGAGAGACTGGGTTCCTGGAGACAAATTAGGAGGCTACTGAAAAAGTCTATTTAAAAGCTAATTAGGGACTGAAGTAGGGTGGTGACCATGTGAGAGAAGAAAAAGTGAAAAATATGAAAAGTGTTGTAGAAATAAGGGACAAAACTTGGCAAATGATTTCAATGTGAGGGAAGGAATGAGGGAGAATAGAGTTGAGTATTGCTCCTAAGTTGCCACCCCAGAAAGCTGGAAGGGTGCATTATCCTTAATAGAAAAGGGAAGTTAGGAAAGGGAGTATGTTTAGTGGGAGAAGACGAGTTCTATGTTAGATATTTTTAGTTTGAAATCTATGTGTCATCCAGTTGGGGATATCCAATAGACAACTGTTGATGTAGAAAGATAGGAGAGTTAGATATATAGATTTTGGAATAATCTGTATAGGTATTATAATTGACCTCATAGGGGTTCAGGATATCACTGGGTACACAGAGGAACAAGAAAAAGTCCAGGAAAGAGCCCTGAAATGTGCTGGTGTGTAGTTGGCAGGGACTAGATGCAAAGGAGCAAAAGTAGTCAGAGAAGTAGGAGCAGAATGAGGAGAGAGCAGGGCTACAAAAAGCAAGGGAAGAGAGAGTATCTAGAAGAAGTGACTGATCTATGGTATCGTATTCTATAGAGGTCCAGAAGGATGGGGATTGAGAACAGGCCATTACTATTGTAATTAAGAGATCACTCGAAGAGGAGGGGGGTAGAGCCAAGATGGCGGCTGGTAAGCAGGGACTAGCGTGAGCTCCATACCAAGTCCCTCCAAAAACCTATAAAAAATGGCTCTGAACTAATTCTAGAATGGCAGAACCCACAAAACAGCAGAGGGAAGCAGGGCTCCAGCCCAGGACAGCCTGGATGGTATCTGGGTGAGGTCTATCCCACACGGAGCTGGTAGCTGGGAATGGAGTGGAGCAGAGCCCAGCCTGAGCGGCATGGACCAACAAGATCAGCAACTGGGCAGAACATGCCCTAGTGCCCTGAATCAGTGAGCTGTGGCAGTTACCAGACCTCTCAACCCACAAACACCAAAGACTGTGGAGAAGGTTAGTGGGAAAAGCTGCGGGAGTAGAAGGAGTTCACGGTTCGGCTTCCAGCCCCGGGGGCAGCAGAGGTGGGGCAGCTACGGCTGTTGTTACTTCTGGCTCCAGGCCCACCTGGTGGGAGGAATTAAGTGGCGGATCAGAGCAGGAGTGCACAGCCTGCTAAAGATCTAAGTCCAGTTTGGGTTGGGGGTTCTTGGGGAAGGAGCAGTTCTGGTGGGGCAGAGCCAGCACCTCCCCCCCAAATGTGGAACATAGAACTCTCTAGTCTACAAGCAGTCATACCCCACTGAAAAACTCAAAGGTCAAGTTAGTTGGCTGGGAATATGGCCAGGCAGCGAAAACGCACCGAGATTCAGTCTCAGACTTTGCATTCTTTCTTTGCTGACAAAGAAGACCAAAACATACAGCCTAAAGAAGTCAACAGAGTGCAAAAGCCTACACCAAAAGCCTCCAAGAAAAACATGAACTGGTCCCAGGCCATGGAAGAGCTCAAAAAGGATTTGGAAAAGCAAGTTAGAGAAATAGAGGAAAAATTGGGAAGAGAAATGAGAAGGATGCGAGAAAACCATGAAAAACAAGTCAATGACTTGCTAAAGGAGACCCCAAAAAATACTGAAAAATACACAAGAAAACAACACCTTAAAAAACAGACTAACTCAAATGGCAAAAGAGCTCCAAAAAGCCAATGAGGAGAAGAATGCCTTGAAAGGCAGAATTAGCCAAATGGAAAAGGAGGTCCAAAAGGCCACTGAAGAAAATTCTACTTTAAAAATTAGATTGGAGCAAGTGGAAGCTAGTGACTTTATGAGAAATCAAGATATTATAAAACAGAACCAAAGGAATGAAAAAATGGAAGACAATGTGAAATATCTCATTGGAAAGACCACTGACCTGGAAAATAGATCCAGGAGAGATAATTTAAAAATTATTGGACTACCTGAAAGCCATGATCAAAAAAAGAGCCTAGATATCATCTTTCAAGAAATTATCAGGTAGAACTGCCCTGATATTCTAGAGCCACAGGGCAAAATAGAAATTGAAAGAATCCATCGATCGCCTCCTCAAATAGATCCCAAAAAGAAATCTCCCAGGAATATTGTCGCCAAATTCCTGAGCTCCCAGATCAAGGAGAAAATACTGCAAGCAGCCAGAAAGAAACAATTTGAGTATTGTGGAAACCCAATCAGAATAACCCAAGATCTGGCACCCTCTACATTAAGAGACTGAAGGGCTTGGAATACGATATTCCGGAGGTCAATGGAGCTAGGATTAAAACCTAGAATCACCTACCCAGCAAAACTGAGTATCATGCTCCAAGGCAAAATATGGATTTTCAATAAAATAGAGGACTTTCAAGCTTTCTCAGTGAAAAGACCAGAACTGAATAGAAAATTTGACTTTCAAACACAAGAATCAAGAGAAGCATGAAAAGGTAATCAAGAAAAAGAACAAGAAAAAGAAATTGCAAGGGACTTACTAAAGGCGAACTGTTTTGTTGACATTCCTACATGGAAAGATGACAAGTATGATTCATGAGACCTCAGTATTAGGGTAGCTGAAGGGAATATGCATAAGTATATGTTTATGTATATATATGGGTGAATGTGTATGTATGTATATCTCTGTGTGTGTGTGTGTGTGTGTATACATAGAGAGAGAGAGAGAGAGAGAGAGAGAGAGAGAGAGAGAGGGAGGGAGAGCGGACACAGGGTGAGTTGAAGATGAAGGGAAGATACCTAAAGGAAATAAAATCAAAATAAGGGATGAGAGAGGAACATACTGAGAGAGGGAGATAAGGAGAGATAGAATGGGATATCTCCCATAAAGGTGGCAAGAGGAAGCAGTTCTGTGGGAGGAGGGGAGAGGGTAGATGAGGGGGGAATGAGTGAACATTGCTCTCATCAGATTTGGCCTAAGGAGGGAATACCATACATACCCAATTGGGAATCTTACCCCACAGAAAAGAAGAGGGAAGAAGAAAAAAAAATGGGAGTGATGATGGAGGGGAGGGCAGATAGGGGTGGAGGTAGTCAAAAACAAACACTTTGGAAAGGGGACAGGGTCAAGGGAGAAAATTCAATAAAGGGGGATGGGTTGGGAAGGAGCAAAATATAGTTAGCCTTTCACAACATGAGTATTGTGGAAGGGTTATACATAATGATACACATGTGGTCTATGTTGAATTGCTTGACTTCTTATGGAGGGGGGGTGGGAAGGGAAGAGGGGAAAGAATTTGGAACTCAAAGTCTTATAAACAGATGTTCAAAAACAAACAAAAGTGTTTTTGCATGCAACTAGAAAATAAGACACACAGGCAATGGGGCGTAGAAATTTATCTTGCCCTACAAGAAAGGAAGGGAAAGGGGATGGGAGGGGAGTGGGGTGACAGAGGGGAGCGCTGGCTGGGGAACAGGGCAACCAGAATATATGCCATCTTGGAGTGGGGGGGAGGGTAGAAATGGGGAGAAAATTTGTAATTCAAACTCTTGTGAAAATCAATGCTGAAAACTAAATTTAAAAAAAAAAGAATAAAAAAAAAGATCACTCAAAGCCTTGGATTACAGTTATAGTTAAGAGGTAGTATTGAAAGAGAGATTGCAAAGGGTTAGAAGTGAATAGAAGAGGATAGGAGGAAAAGAAGTGGAAGCAATGAGCATTGTACATGACACAATGAAACAAAGACCCAGAAAACAGAATTTGGGAGAATGGCTATATTTTCCCGGTATCTTCTCCATCATTCTATGCTCCTTTTCCAAGGTTAATATGTGTGTGTATGTATATCTACACACACACATACATATATGTATTATATACGCATATACATGTATTATACATACACATACACATATATGTCAAGTTTGAAAATAAATCAAAATAAATCAAAAAAACACCAAAAAAGGTGTTTTTTGTTTAAGCTGTTCCAAATTGCAATTCTTTGACTCTGAATAAAAGCCTTATTTTATTTATTGATTACCTGGCTGATCTGATTTTTATACAGGCTTGACAGCATAGAGATGTATATGTGTGTATGCATGTATATATGAATATGTCTATATATCCATATATGAATATGAATGCATATGCATGCATATATGCATGTTTATGTACATGTGTGTATTCCACACTTTTGCTCATTCATTAAATATCCATAGATTTGACTAGCATAATTTATTGCTAGTGTGGATGCTATGATATGATCTGGTTGCGATACAAAGTTTAAGCTATAAGCCCTACTCTAAATTCCAAGAGGAGTTGTTTTT